>NW_024609839.1:91455078-91816174 GCF_016920785.2 Ixodes scapularis | reverse complement strand
CTCTCCGCCAATTCTTACGTGCAGTAAATACCTTGGTTTGTCGAAAATTGCGTGGAAAAATATTCTCATGTTTTGACACAACAATATATTGTACGATGAAACAATCAATCGAGTCATTAGCGACTAATCTCACCTTTGCGGAGGTTATGCCGGCAACTGTTACCATCTGTTTCCTCTGCTGCCGGGCAATTTCTGGTTATTACAGTTGGTGGAGCGCTCCGCTAGTCCTGCGGAATTTCCGGGATGGACTCGTGGACCAGGCGGATGTTTTCAGCGGCCATTAGTCGCCTCGAGGGCGCCAGCTTCTCTCCATTTCGGGCGATTTATTCTTAAATGTTTTTATGTGCCCATTTTTAGTTTGTTTTTCATACATGCAGGTTGTTGTTGTTGAAAAACTTTATTGAGTTGAAAGATTTAGGAAAGGGAAGGGGAGAAAGGGGAAGAAAAAGGAGAGAGTGGTTGTGTGCCCCTATTCCGGGGCTCCAAGTGCGGAGTGAACTCGGAGTGCTCGGGCCACGAGCAGCCTCTGCTCGCTAGCCGTCGCGTACTTGAGTCCCGCTTCCTACTCCTCGAGTTTGGGCTCCTCGACTGGAGCCAGTCCTGGGAGGTTCTTGCATGCCCAGAACATGCAGGTGAAGCTTAAGACATGTTTTTGATGCAAAGCATGCTCAAATCGTATCTCACCAGCCATACCCGTGGAAACAGCTAACTACCGCAAAATCAAAGGGTTTTTTTTTTTTTTTTTCTCCCGTTGAGTGACGGAACAAGGGCGAAATCGGAGTGTGGGTGCTACCTTCAGTGTGGAAACTCTGATCGACTGCCAGCGTTGTCTGTCGGTCGGTCGTTACCTTGACGTATTTTGAACGCGGCTTAGTGCGCGGCATCCAGCCCCGTCGATGAGACAGGCGCTGATTGAACGCCGCCGCATTAAGGCTGATGTGACGAAGTGGCGGCCATAATGTGCTGGGTTGTATGCCGCGCGTCTCTCGGGAAACAATTAGCGACGACGACGGAGCTCGAATGCGACGGATAGATGATCGAAAAGGACGCTTTGTTTCCCGGGTCTCTTGGGTCAGGGACATTTCGATTCTGGTTGGATCAAACGTGTTTCACGAACAGCTGAAACTCTGTGCGTTCCGATGGCAGCCATTCAAGCATGCTTTAAAAGAGCGTTGTCACCGTGCTCGTGTTCTTTGTGCGTTTGCTCTCCTCTGCGGTTCATCTTAAAGGCCGACGATAAGTTCGCGCTTTCCCCTTTTCCCCCGCTGCCTCCTCTCCCCCCTTCTACCCGGTCCACCGTTGCCTGTCTCCTCCTCTTCCATGCTGAGGAGGATCTTCTGCCTTGCAGAATCTGAAGTCTGGTCGTCGCTTAAGACGAAACGGAGTATAGTAGTCTTGGGGGAAGTTGTTCAGTATTAAGAAAAAAAAAAAAAAGAAAGAAAGAAAACTCTCGATCGCTCGTTCGAGCTAATAGTGCCGCGATGTGTACGAGCGCTGTTCAGTTCAGTCTGTCTCTTTCGTGCGGACCATCGCCGGTGTCTCGCGTGTACCTTCTAAAATTGTGGCCTCGCATTTCTGCTCTCTTTTATTCTTAGTACCCGGTCGAGCTCGAACATGTTCCCCCGCAAGGAGGGCGCGCATACGCGAACCGTTTTGGGCCGCTATCAGATGTTATCATCAGCGTCGCCCGCACTCCATCTCACGTGGACGCACAAACGCTATCGAAGGTCAGCATCAACCTACGAGCCGCTCGCTGTACTTCGCGTACACAAAACTCGAGAATGCTCCGGGTAAGAATCGAACCGTGCTCCTATCGACGGTTCGCTTCGCCCCGTCACGTGACCGCTCTTCCTGTCGATACACGCGGAGAGCTGGCGAGACGTATCGCGGTTCTTGTCGTTGATTGGTCGATCCGCGCGTGTCGTCCGCTCCACTGTCAGCTTCGGAGAAGGGAGGAACCGAGTTTTGGTTCTCGTTGGGGATGCGTCTGTTTTCCTCCGGGTTAATTTCCATGGGATCCCAGTGGCTTTGCGGGCCTCTCGCGAAGAAGGATGGCGTTCTGTTCTCGAGCCGAGTTTAACGGAGCGTACCGAGCGGGCCGCCATTTCAGTTTGAGTCAGCCGGGCTCGTGACCCCGACGGGGGCCTGTGGGGCCGCCGAAAAAGTCCTCCGTCCCGTTTAAAGTCACGCCGCAGCTGGGACTTTATTCGGCGAACTCACCCCTCAGATTGCAGCGTGTCGCTTGGTACGATTCTTCGTGCGCCCTACGAGAAAGTGGAGGTACGGTAGTTTTCCAAAATTCCGCGATTAATAAAATTTATCGGAAAATCATTACTCGTTAAAATAATGATTTAATTTACTTTATTGGATTTCATTATATCGTATCGATACCCAGTTACTGTTTGGACCCTTAGCCATGGAGGCTACTCTCGGGTTCAGTTACAGCATAGACTCAAATGCGGGAGGGAAACAAGAACATTGTGCGATAAGAATTACATACCAGAAAATACAGCCTGATAAACAATGATGGGTATCACTATTTTTCGAGTCGAGGTGACAAGTTTCTAGTCGTAGTAAAGAATTAACTGTTAGCGGGATCGAAAAAGAGGCAGCCGTCATTTTAAATTTTTTATTTAACGGTAGACTGTTTGTGATCAAAACTGCTTGTGTACGGAATGATCTTATACGAGGAACCAACCTAGGTCATAAATTTGATTGCTAAGCATCCAATCTATGATTCTAAAAAAAAAGAAAAAAAAAATCTCCGCCCATGTTGTGGCGATGAGATGATCGGTGGAGTGACGACGTACGCAGTGTGTCACTCAGTGTGTACATCATCATCTGACCGTTTTGACCTTTTACATTCAGCCTATACCGAAAGACAGCGTGCTCGCACTTTCTCAACATCTTTGATATCTTCGCATTCTTTTGACAGTATGACCAGCTTTGCGTACGTCAGTGCTTCCGAAACTCTGCTGCGCTAGACCCATAAAAAAGAAACGAATATATATAATATTAACATCGAGTCACCACAACTCCTTCCTCCACCGCCCCCCCTACCCGCTCTGCGATTTCTGCGCATAATAATTAATACAATTTACGCCGACATATTATTTGGCAGTTATTACAGTCACTGTCGTCATCGTCGTATCGTCGCCCATCGTCGCATAAATTAAGGAAAACGAAACGCATGTGCCAGCTGAAGTACCGTTTCGACTGATCAAAGCGGTCTTGTGTTAGATCGCAGTCTCTCGAAACGAGGTCGGAGTCCGAGCACTGCTACTCCCAGCGCTCCGGCTCTCGATGGTGACCTGGATGGATTTTGTTTTCATCGACGCCTCCACATATAAAAGCCAATTTCGCGTTTTTCGTTTTTTTCGTTCTTTTCAAGTTTTCCAGCTGCTTCGCGATCCCCCGTCTAATCTGTCGCCTTGGAGTCGCAACCGACAGTTTGGAAAACACTTGCGCGAATGTTTTTTTATTTTTACTTTCCTGGGTTGTTTCTATGATACTTTATCAGCGGGATAGTGGGCTTGCCATTTTATTTCACTAGCAGTAATGTGAGCCCGTCTCGGCAGTTCTAATTTCAACGTCAGTCTAAACGTTCTCGACCGAAGGTGACATTTCGACAATCACTTTCCGCGCAATTACGCAGTAAAAACATTCATCAAATTATTTTACCTGTGCGCCATCCTTAATTATCGTTAAATAACGTTTTCGAAGCCATTATCTGAGTAAGCTTTTGAGAAAAGACGCCGATAAGGGAACTAGCTGTACCATCGAAGCTATCTTTGTTATCGTGTTGCTGGCCCGAAATTCGCTCACCCAGCGACGAAAGTGACGAACGTTGACCGACACGAGTTGCTGCTGTATTTCTTGCCGAAATCTGTCATATGGAGGCAATATTTTCGTCGTCGTCCACGTCGTGCTGCTGTTGCCGCGATGTGACAGGGTTGTCGGACAGCACGAAGAGCGAGCAACAAGTTGCCCGGCTGTTGGACAATATGTTGTGCTGCTTTTGTCGTCGTGTTGCCTCAGTGTACTCTCTGAAAATGAGTTCTGGCATTGAAGCATCATTGCAAAAATTGTCTATTTTTTTTTTGTAAATATATATATATATATAATATTCTAATTAGTGATAAGGCGCAGGTGAGCTGGTTTACGTTCATGATTTAAGACAACCCTGAGACAGGGGAAGCAAGAAGGACAAACAGGACGAAGATTTCGTCGTGTATGTCCTTCTTGTTTCCCCTGTCTCAGGGTTGTCTTAAATCAAGATATATGTATATATTTTTTTTTCTCGCTAAAATAAACTATGCATCGCCGATTGCTCAGTCTCCACCGAAATTGGTAGCGTTAGCGGTGCGAACAAAATTCGCAGGTTTCATAGGTTGCTGTTATCTGATTCAAAAGTTATACTAAGCTATTTTTAAAATATTTTGAGAATAAAATGGGAGCCCTTCCCGGTAGACGACGCCATTTATCTCCATATATTCGCGGGCTTTGTCGGCCGCCATTTTCCCACCGTAACACTAAATTTTTCCTCGGTCACCCGGTAATTGCATTTATAATTTAATTCTTCCCGCTCAAATTAAGTCACTATTTTATTGGGCTAGAATTGCGAAGAAATTGCAATTACATATGATCAGAACTAGCAAATGAATAAATGTAACTCAGTATAATATCTATCCAAGTGTCTGCAAGAACCGGGTGCCCGTCGTAGTTGCGGCAATAGTCGGAGTGTGAGCGATAGCCGGCCGAGCCCATCGTCCACGGGCGAAGGTCGGTTCTCTGCGTGACCTGGCGGAGTCGCTGGGCCGTGGCCTGTGCGTGGGACGACGCCGGAGCTGGGCCTTTCGGAGCCGGAATCGGAAACGCCGCCAACGCCGCAACCCATTGTTGCGGCTGTCTGCATTAAGCTATCGCTGAGCCGACAAACATTACAGTTCGTTTCTGTTGACGCCCGGACGCCGCCGACGCTACGAGCTAATGGGACCCATATCCAGACTTGTGCCAATCTTGAATATTCTACTCTAGATATCCCATTTCAAATACTTTTGGTAGTGTTTCAGCATCATGTAAATACATTTCGTCTCTAGACTATTTACTACTTTATTTTAAGTACATTTCCCACTATCTTGTACTTAGTATTGCAAATACATTTTTCAACCTTCGAAAAATATTTGTCGCCGGAACAATCTACGGGTCTAGGGATCGGGAGAGTCGAGTGAAAAGTCTGAACCGGTTTTCAACCTGGGGCCAATCCACCAAAAACAGGACAGGAAACAAGGCACGAGCAAAACGCAGTCTCCGAATGCCAATAAAAAAGACCGAATGCCCCAAGTACGCCTTTTTGTGTCCTCCTGCCCGCTTTTTTTCTTTTTTTTTCTTTTTCAAGTTGTATTTGAATGGCAGCTTACGGTTGGAGCTAGCAAAGTGCTGGGGACGTCATCGGAACCTTTTGTCCGAAGCTAGAGTGGTTTTGTCAGCGGAAGATTATCATGCCAACGCTTGGCACGGTCACAACGAACAATTTTCGGAAATCGCCAGTTCAGGAGGTTCTGGTATGAAAATGCGCGAGCTCGTTTTCAAGTAAACGTCAACACTTCCTCGGCCACGGAAGCTAGATCGTGCCGGTTTTATTCAGCTAAAGTGACCTCGATTGGACTTCCCCAAAGCCCCTTGTGCGCCTATTGTGACTTAACTTTGGCTCCCAAGCTCGTTCAAAAGCGTTTCTTTTATCTCCTTCGGAATGCGCACATTGTTTCATTCTCAGAATCCCCCGATCCGGTTTTCCGCCAGGTGGAGCCAGGGATTGAACGCGGTTCCGTGGACACTCGGTTCTGTTACTTGTGTTTCTCTCTTGGCCTTCCTAATGTATTTTGTGACAGCTGGAAGGTACAGGCGCTCCTCCTCGTCCTTGGCTGAGGAGACCAAACACTCGCTCTTGGCTGTTGATTAGCGACAGAGGCTGCTTTCCTTTAGGCAATGTTTCTCCCGTGCGCCCACGTTTGTCATTCACTCGCGTACTCGTCATCCATGGAGTCTGGCTGCCTGATCAACTTCCACTTCGGCTGTTAAGGATATGCACTGCCGGTCCGGCAGTGCATATCCCTAACAGCCTAACGATACCGCGATTGGGCGGACTTTGCAGATGGTCCATCTGTAAGGTCCGCCCAATCGCGGTATCGTTAGGTTGGTTTCCCCCCAGACAGGCGCGTCTGGGGGGAAACAAACCTTGGAGGTGCGCGAAGAGCGGAGGAACTTGCGCGCCGTACACACCTGTCCAACGCTCATCACCCGGGCGAAATATGCCGAGTCACAGAGCTGTGCGCGTTTGCGCGTTGTCTTCTTTTCCACAGACGAGATCTATTGCCCGTGCGCCGAACACGTTCCAGATCCCAGGATACAGAGGCGATTATTGGAATGGTCTAGAAGGAGTGGAACGTTTCTGTTGCCAGTTGGGCTATTGCGCGTAATTGTTCTCGGTGAAGGCCCGTTATCCGTTGACATTAGATGCCAGAGAAACGTGAGTCAAACGCCCGAGGCAGCTGCCACGTTGGCAATGACCCTGGCAGCTGGAGCGTTGAACGCCTTCTCGCGCGCGGGCTTTTTCCCTCGCGGTGGCTCGCGAAACCTTGGCGACGCGGGAAGCATGCGTGGCACTAAAGTTTAAACGTGGGGCTACCGTTGCACGTCGCGTGATAAAGGGAGAGTTTGAAGCTTGAGGTCGGCCGTGAGATTGCCAGATCTGGCTACTTTCCAGGCTCCCGTCTCGGATTGGACGCTGCTTGGAATGCCGGTCACGCAACATCCAAGTCTAATTACCGTCGGCTCGTGATTCTGTCGCGTTGCGACATGGCTTCGAGTGAGTGTGCTAACGGTTTCTCGACGTCAAGTGATATGGTGGTTCAAAGGCTACGCTACGTGATTGAGTTGAGCTATAGTTGGTTCATACTTGTTACTGCGGACTGCCGAGTTTTGACGACATGCGAAGGCAAGGAATGGACGAAGACACGTCGGCGGTGTCTTCATTAATTCCCTACGTGCTTCGTCAAAGATCACCTGTTCACATTAACAGGGACGTTGAGGCATAAGCAGTATTAGTAGATAATGTTTGCTTCCCGATGGCGATCTTCAACACTTCTTTGCAGAGAGATTTAGTAGGTCGTTTTATAGCTCCGGTAACGATACCTGATAACATACGTTTCGCGAGCAAGGGCACCGCGGTGAAGTATGGAATTGTGCACAGTTGTCGAAACGATCTCTTGAAACTTCCTTGCAGTAAAACGTTCATAGTAGATTATTTTTGCTTTCCGATGACGATATTCGATAGTTTTGAGTCGAGTGTTTTAGTAGAGCGTTTTTATACTGCGATAACAATACCCAATAACGGTGTACGATTCGGGAGCAAAGGCGCTGGTGAAGGTTCGGATATTCTTATTGGAGTTAACCGAACCATCAACTAAAACTCCCTTGTAGTAGGAAGTTCAGTACCTAGCTTTTTACGTTCCGGTAACGATATCCATGCGATACTTGGTCGGTGGCGTCACGCATCCACCGTATCCTTCTTGGATATTGTTATTTTAGCGAAAAACCGAATTTTAAAAACTTCCGAGGGTCGTTTTTTCATGTTGGAGCTATCGGGAATATCGACCCTTTCGAATCGCCTCGACTTTGCTGATTTCCTCTGACGTTCTCGTTGAACTTGCATGGTCTACAATTTGTTGTTCAAAGTTCAGTTCAAAATGCGTTTATTGGCCATAATCTAGGGGGGAAAGGGTAGGGAGGGCGTCGGTAACCATTCAAAGTTATTCAAAACGACTGCTTTGCTGCAGTATATTATTTTTCTTAACACTTCCTTTTCCTTTAAAAAGACTATTCCTATCATGCACTGGAGCCTTTCTTTTTTTTTTTTTTAATATGCAGGGTGTTTCTGCGAAAGATGTCGAAAATCCTTAAAAATATGCTGTTCGAGATAACAATGAACATCTTTTGCGGGAACAAACTACCAGCCTTGACGGATGTCAAGAATTGCAATAAGCGTACGAATGAGCCAGTTAACTAAAATATATTGCCGATTTTTGAATTGGAGAAAATAAACATGGTTCTATTGAGAAACTTGCTGAGCATCATCGAAAGCAACTAAATCAACTCATTTTTTTTTATGCATGGGACAAACAACATTTTACGGCGTCCAAAAAAAAAAAAAAATTTTTTTTGGCCTGCATTTTTGCGTTTGTTGTTTTGCTCCCCGGTGGTCTCGGCGCGAAACCTCGGCTCCCTCGTAGGCTGGAAATGAAATGCAGCGCACGTGTGTCGCGCGACTCGCCCACTGGGGAGCAGGACCGCGGGCCGAGTTGCGCTCCGATAAGAAAGCGAAACCTAGAAACGTTTCCCAGACTGAGCGTTTTTACGATAGGCCGAAAAATGCTGCCCCTACCTTATATCTTTCTGAAAAGAGTTGATTTCGTGGTTTTCGATGATGCTTAGCAAGTTTCTCCGTATGTTGATTTTTACTAAGCAAAAATGAAGTATTAAATTTAGTTAATTATCTCGCTAATGTATAGGGTTGAGCGTGAAATAAAAATTAACTCGATTAATCGCCGCCCTTTAATCGATTGACTGATCGATTAATGGGCTTCGTTGATTGCCATGCATTAATTTTTTTTTTGTTTTTTGCTCGAATGTGTGATAAACAGCGCAAGGCACAATTGCGGAGTTTACATCAACCTTGAAGTGTAGTTGGGAACAGCCAGAGAGAGCCACACTCACAAATGATTACTTGAGCCGCAGAAGCCAGAGGTTCGTTCATATTCTCCGCCGATAGCGAAATTCTTTGATGGTTCAGAATAGTCGCTACTGCGCTCAACGGACCTTCGCACGGCGTTGTAATGGCTGGGACATGTATAACCTTCTCCACTTGTTTGGAGTTACAAATCTCGCCCCGTACAGTTTACTTTATGTCAATGTTTCACCTAAAGATTACCTCGATATATACGGGCGTCCTCGTCCACTTCTGCACGCTGAATGCGTCGAATTTTTACCTTTTTTGTTAGTGAAGATGTAATTGATTATCTGGTTAAAGATATTAATCGCGATTAAAGCATTATTCGATTAATGGGTAGGTTAATCGATCATGTGCCCAGCCCTACTAAATAGGTTGATCAATCGAGTCCCCGGCCCTACTAGATAGGTATGTTTTTGCAATCCTTGACGTCCGCCGAAGCTGGTAGTTTGTTCCCGCAAAGGGTTTCTTCTTATTTCGAATAAAATATTTTTAGAGAAGTTTAGGACCCCTACCGCTGGCAGCCGACCGGGAAGACCCCGGTAGATTTAGCGGGAACGTTACACTTTTGAGCGGAGTTGTCTAACGAAACCCTAGCCGTATTACTCGTATTTATGTAACACAATTTGCGTAAAAGAACTCGAATGTAGCAGAATCTGGCGGAAGTGCGTGAAACAGCAGTACGTTCTAGAAATCTGGGGGGGGGGGGGGGGGGGGGGGGGGGGGGGGTTTGACGTACGCTCTTAGCGCGAACAAACCATCGCCCGTTTCCCCTTCCTCCTTTCTTTCTCCATATTAAAGGACTGTCGTCGAAACTGCTATAGTAGTGGAAACTGCCCAGTTGGGGTACTAACCTAAGTGGTACATTTCGATTCCCAGCAGTGGCCTTTCGAGGCAAAACGCGCCGAAGTCGTGTTCGTGCTAACGCTGAAAGGCTCCTAGTTTCTCTTTGTCCCAGTTCGCGGAATATCGGTTGTTACTCCGTTGCTTCCAGGCATTTTTTCTTCTCGTCAGCTCAGGGCGTCTTTGGCACTTTCAATCTGCCATCGCGCCAAAAGGCGGCGAGCTTTCGCAGCCCGCGGCCGAGAAGAACTGCGATTTCCGTAAACACTGGCACTTGGCAGCGTGTGATTTCTCTCTCGAGCAATGCCGAGGTCGACACGCACACAAACCGAAAGCGCCCGTCCGGACGTTTACGTCACGTGGGCGTCTTCGACCTCGGGAACGCGATCCAAGGAATTGTTGCGCTCCCTTCGCGTCGGAAGCAGAAAGCGTTCTTTTGTTTGGCTCCGGTAGGCTGACTCTCGTCCCCTGCAACGGTCTATGCTTCGTTCCAGCTTGGCGAGCAGCGAACGCAGTGTCCTCCTCGAGCAAATCGACGGAGGTGAAGCACGGGCGACAGCGTAACCTAAGAGGAGAGGGGAACTCCCTTTTTACTCGGACCCTCTTTTGTGCTTTCCGGAAGTCGCTTTTGTCCCCATCGGAGATCATAGCCCCGCCACTCGAAATTCGTACAAAATCGTCTTCCCTCTCTATCCCGCCCGTGGCTTCGACAGCACTGCGCGCAACTATAGACCTTTTCTGCAAGTGCGCCGCCATCTTGAATTGACGTCACTTCCAGTATGGGCGAAAACATTGTTTTGCCTTTGCCGCGCCAATAAAAGGCATTTATGATATAAGCGTAACCGTCACGCGTTCTCGTTTTGCCTCCCCTTTATTCTTTTACTATTTGCAGGTTGAAACGTTGGATTATTTTTTTTGTCGCCCATACCGGATACGCCTATTAGGTGGCTGGAGACGAGAGTACACAGAGAAGGTCTATAGGGACCTAAAGAATACTCGGGTTTCTCTGCGATGCGTTGATTGGCTCCCTGGGAGCGTTTGTTTGCCAGGTTAGGGTGAGACGGTGCGTAATTAATGGGCGCCTGGCTTTCTTTCCCTTGGCGTACGACGGAGGCGAATGACTAATCCCTCGCCCCGGGACACCGTCGGGTGCAGCCGTCGTGGGGCTAAATGAAAGGCTGCTCCTTTCAGGGACATCGGAGACGAAGCGTCGGTCGCTCCTGGCAGGGAGCTTCGTTCTCTCGTTAGTCGCCCGCTTGGTACTCTCTCTCTCGAAGATCTGGAGCATTAAGGGGTGCCCGCGTGCAGGGAGGAGTTCGCACGAAGTACGCACGCGTGTGGTCTACGAGGCTGTTTGTTGGGAGAAAATGAATTACCCCCGAGAGAGAGAGCGACCCACTTTCTTGCCAAATTGACCTGGTCCCGATGTAAGCGAGCCAACAAGTTCAACAAACACAGCTGGTAGACGTAGGCTGCTTTGTGCGTTTTGCTTAGTGTGACGACCAACGTTCTTACACACCTGCCCATTTTGTTCCCAACGCTTCTTTTTTTTACTTCTATGTGGAGCGCGTGAAAGGAACGTTGCTAGATCAAAGCATAGCCTCCTCTATACTGACAAAGCCTGGCAGATCGCCACGAGAAGTGGCCGCCGAAATGGAAAAGGTGGAGCGGCAGACAACGGATGAGAGGAAAGCCACGTGACTGGCGCCCCGCTGCGGCGAGACGCCGAAACACACTTCTCTTTAGCCAACGAGTATGTTTTTTGGTCCTCATCGCTACAAAAGCTGAGCGCCGACGTCCAGGTTCCCCGAAAAATGCTCCGTGCTGCCAGATCCTCGCGTTCTAAATCTGCGACCAGGCACTCTATGGGTCCGTCGTCGAACTGCCAGTAGAACGCCCGGCGCCTTTTGGTGGCGGGTGCCCTCGGTGGCGCTTGCTGCACCATCAGCCCGCCGGACAGACTTGGTGGAACAGGTGGGACGTTGGCTGCACACTAGAGAGCTTGAGGGAACCGTTTTGCACATCTGACAAGGTACGATGGGGGCCCGTCGGTACGCACTGCGCACATGGGAAACTTTTCTTGTGTAGCGCATGTGCCGTTCGTACCGGAAGGCCCACCGTGCCGTATCGGATGGGCAGAAACGGGTCCCTAAAAATCCCGATTATCTGCGCTATAAAGGGATTCTATTGTGGTTTTAGGGCGCAGCTCTTAGGCGCCCGTTTCCGGCTTGAGCGGCGTCGCCGTCACCGTTGCCGTCGCTGTTGCCGTCGCCATCAGCGTACACTGCGCGGTGCATTATGCATTATGGGTAAATTTCCGCGCTGAATTTATCAAAAAAATTCCCCCGCTAAATGCAGCGAAAAAAATTCCCCGCTAAATTTATCGGGGATTTTTTTCCGCTAAATTTAGCGGGGAAACTTTTCCCTAAATGGGAGGCGAGCAGGAGAGGAGGAGGGGCATACCCTCCTCTCCGTACCTTCCCTTTCTCCTCCTCAAGAGCTGCGCTCTAATTCGGCATTACGGGGGATCGTAATCGTCTATCATTTGGTTTTATGTTGAACGAAAGGCATGGACGTCGATTAAAAATTTTAACCCGATTAATCGCCACCCTTTAATCGATTAATCGGTGTCGTTCACTTCCATGCGTAACATTTATTTTTAAAGTCAGAATACATTTTTTTTGTATATGTGGCAGACAGTGCAATTAATGTATAATTTCGAATATATATCGACCTGGATGTGTAGCAGAAAATAGCCCAAATACACTCCCACTCGCAAATTATTACTCGAGCTGCAGAGGCATAGATGTTGGTGCGTTGATATTCCATTGCAAGAGCGATCGGCTTTTGTTTGTGCGCTGCGTTAAACGGAAACAGGCACGGTGTTCAAGTGGCGTACCTTCTGCACTTGTTTGGGGTCACTCGTCCCTACGGGTTATTTTAGGCCAAAGCGTTACCTAAAGTTTCATCATACGTATGCGCTCTCACGTCTGCGTGATGAAAACGTTGAATTATAGATATATTTTTTTGGTTTGTCAAACTTTAATTGACTAACCGGTTAAAAATAATGATGCAATTAGATCATTAATCGATTAATCGGTAGGTTAATCGATGATCCATTTGCCAGCCCTAGAAACATAAAGTTTGCGCAACAGTTGACGCTGTCGCCCTTGAAGGCGTTGGCTGCGCTAGGAGCGCTGTCCGCCCACACCTGCTCGCATGCAGGCCACAAAGAAGAACCGTTTTCGAACGCAAGCTCTTCCGTGGAGCTCGTCAACTGAGATATCGAAACAAAAATTGAAAGACGTTTACGACTCTCCGTAACGCCGAATTAGAGCGCAGCTCTTGAGGAGGAGGAGGAGGGAAGGGTACTGAGGAGAAGGTATACCCCTCATCCGTCCTCCTCCTTTCCTGGTCCCCTCCCACTTAGCGGGAAATTTTCGCTACATTTCCCGCTAAATTCAGCGGAAAATTTTCCCGCTAGATTTCGTGGAAAAATTTCCCCGCTAAATTTAGCGAAAAAAATTCCCTCCTCCTCGTCTCTCGTGACCCTCGTGACGTCATTATGGGAAACGTCCCATAATGCAACACGCGGTAACGCCGACGGCGACGCCGCTCAAGCCGGAAACGGGCGCCTAAGAGCTGCGCTCTAAAATGTGGAGTGAAAGAGCGTCTCCGTGCACGAGCTCTTGGCGTTGACTCTGCTACGGCGGCATTTTGTTTCCGGCGATGTCTTTGTATTTTCTATCTGAGCGCGTGCTGTCGGCATCGAGTACTACGAGGTTTGTCATCACCCAGAAATACATTGAGACACCCTAGCTAGATAGAGCCTAACTTGCATCCTGCTGCACTCCAGGAAAACGTTACTGTACTCGTTTTCACTTCAAGAAAGAAGAAAAAAAGGTGTGCGCATTGTTCATACGCCGCGCCAAGTAGTTCTTACAAGATTTGATTGTCGGAGGAAGAAGCGATGATTTTGGCGTTTGAAACGTGTACGGCTGGGTAAGATAGCATATATCTAATCTCAAATACACCTACCCCATATATCTCAATTCTCTACATAAAGGGGAAAAGTTGGTAATGCTCCGCGAGAAGCGGGATGTTTTTTACTGCGGTTCTTGGGGTGAAAAAAGAGTATAGACTAGCTGAGTTACGGAACTGGCCATGGACGCTGCTTGCACTTGCAGTACCCCCCTCCCCCCCACCCCGCACACACGCACCACGCACGCACGCACGCACAGACACACACACGCACACACACACACAGACAGACAGACAGACAGAGAGAGACAGACAGACAGACAGAGAGACGATGAAAACATTGCGGTCACAGGTGGGGGTCAAAATATTGGTGGACAATTAAGGTCTAGAGAAGCGCGGAATTACACATACAAATGAACGGGTTATCTGGTTTGTCCAAAGAAAGAACTCGAAGTAAGGCTTAGAGGGGACGTAAATAGTGTGGGCTTGGTTGGCGCGAGCTATATACCCCCTCGTACTCTTACTATTCACCCACATATATCCGCCAGCCAGCAACGAACAGGACTTGTCGCTGAGTGGTTGTAAATCGCGCGGCAACATGCACTACGCGAGTGGTGTATACATTGGCTCGATATTTGGCGAGGCGAAGAAGTACGTGTTGGGCATATCCTAATTGTTGCCTCTAAGGTGAGCTGATAAGATTGGATCGTCCTCCTTCACAATACCCGATGGATACTCAGAGTTCGTTCTAGAGACGACAGAGACGATCGCTTCTGTTGCGTCGAATTTATTCGAATGGATCTGAACTTGTAATTTCCGGAGTTAACTGAAAGGGAAACAGAAACTGAGGATACAAAGCCTGACGAAGGTCTCTGTTTACTCCAAAAGTATCTAGAAACATTACTCGTTCCACAGGCACATCAACAACAAAGACGCACACCGCTAATTGTAATAGACTGGAGAGATTCAAGTTATGCCAATTAAAGGCCGAATACAAACGATGAAAACCTCGTAAGGCTTTTAACATTATATTACTGCCGTTCATGTAAATGTTTTCTTTAGCGGATTTCCTTATCGTTTAACTGAACTATCGGTTGCAAGTTGTTAAGCTCCTCCGAAGTTCGACCCGAGGGATTTTTGCCTTATCCACGATGGCCGAGTGAAAATTAAGGAGACCGTTTCTTTCGTGTTTTTTTTTTTTTTTTTTTGTCTTATTCAGAACTGGGTGATTTCACATTCAATATATTGGTTAGTATATTTGAAAAACAATAAGAAATATAAAATAATGTTTCGAGACATCGCTTTCAGCGTGGCACCCGCGACTTCGTTCACTTCGTATGAAGTACACTTCCTTCTGTTCAATCTTTTTTTCTTTCTTCGATGTTCAGAAATGCAAAAGAATTACTGCGGCAATAAATCCAGGCTATACGAAGAGTGTTTCAGTTTAGTTACTACCCTTTAAAAGTTGACGCAAAGTTCAATCGCTGACCTCATCCATACACTCTCACGAGGACGTAGTACCTTGATCATCTGCCATCACAGACGCGAATGCCGAAAGAATGAGCCACGGGCGGCGTGTCTGGTTTGCCAACAGACTGAACGCTTATTCGCCGTTTCCAATTTCTTCTATCGGCTCGGACGATCTCGATTATTCGGCGGCCGTGGAAAGTAAATGAAGAAAACAAAAACTGCTTCCGTCAACTCCTCACTCGTTTCCCAACAGTGACGACACACGCACTGGTTGCCGTCGCCCGCTGCGGCAGAACGCTCAAGACTCTGACGGTCCAAGTGCAGGTTCAGGCTTGGGGACGTATTCATTACCTTGTCAAACATCCGCACGAGCCCTCCCTGTATAAGAACCTTGCAAAGAAAAGCAGAAGCAGTATCGTTAGTTCACAATCAGCCCTCGTACTTTAGAGAAGTAAACACGAACTCATCGTGACGTGTACAGCGGCGTTCAAAGATACATTTTACGGGCCCTATCTGCCCAAAGTATGCAAAGCAAAGGAAAACCGCCGTGGGTCAATAATACGAAGCTTTCACGCCGCCGAAGGATAATCTCAACTTGCCCCTGCTATTTTTTTTTTTTTTCTTTTCTTTTGAAAGCGTTTGTAGGAGTGAAAGATGGACGCATTCAGCCGCGGTCACGTTGCGAATACATCATATAAAAGTCTGGAGGTGAGCTGTGTTTCTTCCTTGTACGGAGACCTTCGCATTAGTCACACAAAAACAAAATGTCCGCAGACATGTCCGAAGCACACGTGTGTGGAAACAAACATGAAGCGAACAGGCGTGATCCGGAGATACATCTGCCATCCTGTCTGCACGCGAATACCGTGCATTGTGTGTGAGGTACGAGCGGTGTGGCTGCGGCTTCAATGAAAGGCCCAGCCCTATTCTTACGGTTAATCTCCGCCATGCATTTGCGCGTCGGCGCTGTAAAATTGGCCTCCAGAACGAATGCCCTTATTTTTCGTTCGATCAGGGGGAAACAAGAAAAGCTCGTTCCAAGTTTTCAATTCTCTTTTTTTTTATCTTCCTAATAATACGAGACCGCTGGCGGTATAAACAGACTGGAAGTAGGACGCGAAAACGCCGCGAAGCCGGACAAGGTCGTTGAATGGCTCAAAACAACTGTGCGCGTTGTGAGCCCTCATACAGGCTGTGCGATGAAGCCTGCTGCTCCATGCAAAACTTCGGTCGAGGCGGGAAAAGTTGGCGGGGCTTCGTCTCGGAAAAAAGATGACGGCTTCTGCGAGAATGGAGTGGTGCCCGGGTCGATACTTCCTATTGTTTTCCTCTCCGCGATATGTAAGGCAGTCTTTCCTCGCTTCACGTAACGCCCTCTATGGCTGACTTGAGCTCTCTTGGGCAGCTGTGGAAGGGAGACATCCAGCGAAAAAATAATAGTAATAGTTATAATATTACATAATAATTCGTTCCGTGAATGGTGCGTGGGTCCAACAGATCCTTTCAAAAGATATGGAGTGAGCGAGCCAGCGGCGTCGCCTCCATCGCCTTTTGTTCGACGCCACCTATCGGCCGCCGGAGCAGTATAGACCTTATACGTAATTGCTCGATGGTCTGACGACACCCAGAGCGTGGCCATTTTAATGTTGGCAAGCGTCGTCGGTGCCGAAGCACGGTGGAGTCATCGGGGACGACTGTACGGGCAGTGTGCGATGACGCGGCAGCTGTGTTTTCCGCCTTCCGACCATGGAATGCGGACGAACAGTTTAAACAACCAACCGCAGCTGTCGGTGACAACCCACAGTGTGCAAGCTTCCACAGCGAAGGCGTAGGACTTGCTCCGCGGCTTCGACGAGGTTGTCACCAGCGTGCACAGACTTCCGAGAGTTTCGTCAGACAGTTGCGGTACGTTGTTTCAGCTCTTCGTCCACGTTCCATAGAATACAGCTGCAGCGCCATCGCACAATGCCCGTACGGTTGTCTCCGATGCTTCCACCGTGCTTCGGCACCGACGACGCTTGCCAACATTTAAATGGCCACGCTCTCAGTGTTGTCAGACCACCGAGCAATTTCGCGTAAGGTCTGTTGACGGACGCAGTTGTGGCAAACTGAACTGCGGTCAACGGGTCGTTGTCGTTGCGAGAAAATTAAAGACAATTGAGACTCTAGAAAGCGTTTTTCATGCAAGAAGTCTGTCGACCACGAAGCTGCTCTATACACCAACTCATGTTTACAAACAAACCGGAGCGCCCCTAGCGGACGCCACCGGCGCCGCGCATGCGCGGTGGATGGTGGGCAAGAAGCCCGCCGTCGCCCATAAACAAACCATTGAATTGCGTTGTTGTCGGCGTCGGTGGGAGTCCCCGTGCTCTTTTTCGCGTTGGAATTGTTGATTCTACGTCCTGCTAACATTGTCTGACTACTTGAGCGGCTTCAGCAAAACTATCGAGGCAAAACTTTGCGTGAATAATGTGACGTGCGGCGATTCATTTCACGTGGACGCCGCAGAATGGGCGCTAAAGCCTGACTCCCGCGATGAGATTCCGCTCGCTATTTTCAGTCGCGACGTCGCTCGGACTGCAAAAGCGTGGACCGTAGGTGAGATGGTGGATATCGATACTGAAAACCGCAAGTAGAATCGGGCATTACAAGTTGGTGATGGCCACTGGTAACAATGATCAACAACTTCTTGTATCTGTTTACACTTAGCCGACTTACCCCAACCAACCTTCAAAAGTGTTTTGAGGCCTGCACTTAGTTCTTATCGCAATTGCCGGGTCAACGTTTGGTTTACGGGCCGCTGTCGTTTGAACGAACTGACGACAAAAAGCAGCCAAGTTTGAAAGAGCAGACGACAGTTCGAACGCACGCGCAATGGAGTACGGGCAAGAAACACCGCGTCCCGCGTCAACAAACCATTCGAATGTCACGTTGTCGGCGTCTGTGTGAGTCTGCATACTCTTTTTCGCGTTGGAATTGTCGATTCTACGTCGTCATCGCAATGTCTTACCACTTCAATCGCCTGAGCGAAATTATCAAGGCTCGTTACGCCGCTTAACTTTCCATAAATAGTTTGACGTGCGGCGATTCATTCGCATGAACGCTGCAGAATGGACGCCGCAAACCATGATGAAATTCTTGTACTATTTTCGGTCGCGACGTCGCTCGTGCTGCAAAAGTGTAAAAGGTAGCGGCGATGATCGACGTCGATACTGAAAATCGGAAGCGGGAACAGACCAAGCGTAACAAGTAGGCGATGGCCAACGGTACCAATAATTAACATCTTGTATCGACTGTTTACACCGAGCCTACTTAAGTCTTTTGAGGCCTTCAATTACTTCTTATTGCAATCACCGGGTCAAAGTTTGGTCTACGGGCCGCTTTTGTTTGAACGAGCAGACGACAAAAAGCACACAAGTTTGAAAGAGCAGACGAAAGTTCGAACGATCAGGCGGCCGTGTGAATTTGAAGACGCACTGAATCCGTGAGTGGTCCGGACAACTTGGGGGTTTTCTCTCGTTCATGTTGGAACAAAGCAAATACATCTGGCGACCACAAATTGTGGCCCGCACACGCAATCGTAGTTCGATAGCGTCTGGTTTGCCCTTTTCACGGCTGCTATCCACGTTCTCGGAAGAACGGAGGGTGCAAAAACACATGAAAACTGATCTTCAAACCTTTCCAGACTCTCTTGGTAAAGCCCCCATCGCAGCATTTTGACGAGAAGGCAGGTTTTTTGTCTCGTTTCTTCCGAAGGAACACAGGAATGCATGTCTGGCACGGCGACTTCTGCCCACCGCCCCAGACCGGAAGTGCGTCCGGCGCGCCACCACCGCGGCGTGACGTAGGAGAGTTGAGTTGGTGTATACGAATTTGACCACGTGTATGTTGTGCAGCAAATTTCTATCGACGGATAATTTGACATAACTGCCCGGTGGGCTCATCAGACCAGACTCAATGCTCCTGGGGAGCACGTCAAGCTGTCTTTTTTCTGCCTTTGAGTAGCAGCTTAAACGCATTTGTTGTGTTATGGATCATTTTGACAACGAAAGGACGATTATTTTCGCGAAAACTCTGGCTAAATCTAGGTCTGTTTGAGAACGGGATGTAGGCACACATCGGTGTGCATGAATCGCCAATCGCGGCTGACTTCACGTATGTATGCCAATTAATTCGTAAAAAATGGCAGCTTCGAATTGTCATGACAGCGCGAACTAGGTTTGGGCGCTTTTTGGCAGTTTGCTCGAATAGGGCACATATGAACATTATTCGTGAACTCGGCATTGATGAACACCTCAGTGCCACTCTTGATGGTACCGATTTTTTAGTTACAAGAAAAACGTGAAAATCCGGCGATTGCTCGTTAGTGATGACAGTGACGCACTCAGTGCCTTACTTTGCTATGGCGACAATTCAATTATTGTCGTTTTTATCGTAGCCTTTTGCACCGGCTCGCGAAATGCTGGCTCCCTCTCAACAACGACACGAATGTTTACAGACATTTCCCTATTCTGCGACGATGCGGTCTAGGAGACGTCTTCAAAGCCGGTGCCCAATCAAGCCTGTGATATACTTAACGACATCTGGTTTCATTGCATTCCAAGATCGGTTGCTGCACAGATGAAGTCAAAACTGGCTGCATTGGTCATTTGCCGTTTTGGAGACGTTTCGAGCGTTCGTGATCCAAGTCGCTCGGTTTGATGTCATGAGAGACGCCACTGAACGCGTCCATTGCCGACAGAATGATATCGACAGAACTTTGAGTTTGATGTGGGTGTTTAAGTAACTTCGTTGCTGTGAGTACTAATTGCCCGCAGCATAAAGTACAGCGCTACCTGCAAGATGACATTCACTGGGAACAGCGCCTTGAATCGAAATTTCGTGTCGCTCAGTGGCATACGGTCCTCAGTAATTGATTACAATTACAAGTACTCTCGTACATGTATTTGATCAGATTATTGGATTACTCGAGACGAAAAATAATTGGCCGTTACTTGAAAAAGTAACCTTTGCTTCTCCGATTACTTCATATATGTTCAAAAATACATAATTTCCCGCCGACCTAAAAAAAAAAAAAAAAAAAGGTATTTGGAACTGTTTATTGTTGAATTAAAATCACGGAATTACGAATTCCTTGTCTTCTTAATCCGCTAATTTCGGTAAACCTTCCTCCTGTCAAAGATCTGGTTCGATATGATTCCTTGGTAAAAGAAATTGTACACAGGGCGCCATAAGACACGGGAGGCGAAAAACAAAGTAACAGTTACAAGCAATTTTAGTACTTCCAAAAGTACTCAGGTTACTCTTGCGATTACTTCCTGATTAATGTAATCAAATTACCAAAAAAATTATAGAAAAGTAATCGATTACAAGTAATTTGATTGCTTGTAATGAGTGCCAAGTCTGTACACACAGTTTTTTTCTTTAATCTGTACTATGTCGTTAAATTACGCTGCTATCATTTTGACTTTCCAAGAAAGATGCCCTCGTCGTACAATCCCCCGTCTAAAGCCCAGTCTAACGCCGTCCTAACGTGGCGGCCCTTAAGGGCGTCCCGACAAAATCGATATGTTAACTTCGCCACCGTACGGCGCCCTGATCGGCGCTCTGCGCTCGAGTTGCGTCCGCACCGCCCCTGTTAATCCATAGACAAGATTCCTTCGTGCATGGATGTCAGGTAGCATCGGTCATTATTCTAACCAAGTATTGGAAGAGATGATCATGCGAGACACTAAGGGCAACTGAAACAAGCGGATACGCATATTTCAGTGCCCGAAGCCTAGGCCGTTGGTTTCGGGTATCAGTGGGAAGGTGACCTTTGAAGTCGGTGTTGAAGATCGAAAGCTCCGGCCTCGTCGTTGAGGAGGTGTGCACTAACCGTCTCCCCACTGTCTTCCTGTCTCTCCCCCTTGGTAACACCTCGGCCGGTAACGACCAGCCGAGCTTGGTCCCAGAACCGACATCTTGTCCCGGATGTCGCTTCTCCACGGCTCCGCTAAATGTCCCCTTCGCGCGCGACTCCTCGACAGGTGTCATTAGGGGCCAGTTGCGATAAGCATCTCGAACGACTGGAAATTAAGGAGGAGGGGGTGATTACATCGGCGCCGTGACGACCTCCCCCCGCGGACCCCAGTTAACGACCATCGCGCGAAAAGACAAGGTCACTTGGATCCTTAACGAGAAAGGGCAGCTGGTTACCTGCACGCTGTAACTTCGTTTTCCCTTCGGATAGATCGCGGGGGTATACTGAGCTATCGAGGCCCATTCGATGGTATACTTTGTTCACCTCTAAGCTGACATTGCGGGCCAATCAGCCGCCTTCCTTTCGTCACCGGACTTCCCTTTCTACGCGCGGTCACGCGGCATGGTCACGTGGCGCCCCCTAAAATAATCCGAGCCTGCGCGCTAGAGTCGTGACGTCATCACATTGAGATCGAGCGAAAGCGCTGATTGGACACGAGTGTCGCGTCAGCGTTTGGCCGAGCCTCGTGTCCCTTCGAAGGACGCTCGGCATTGGGCTCGGGTCCAATTGCTGAGTTGGCGCCATGCCTTACTGCGATGACGTTCCATGGAGGAAAAGGAGGGCGTTTGCGGGCCTCGACTTCTCTTCCAGATGGTGTTGACGCAGCGACTCGCGAGAGCTGCTGTAGTCACGTGACGGGTTCCCAGCGCTGGATTGGCTGGGATGGCTCGGAGCATCCGCTGCGGTCCAAGCTGACGTGAAACGGCGTACATGCTGCAATGGCCGCTCGGGGCGGGTCTCTGGACCGGATCCGGACCTGCCTTTGGCTATGCCTCGGAAACCGTTTGTCTCGCTCGAGGTTATCCCACCGGAGGAGTCGCGCCAACGGTCCGTCGCGGACGCTCCTTTTCCGGAAGAATCTCGCGCCAGTTCCGCTCTGCCTGTTGCATCGACTGAACCGGGCAAGACGCTGTGATGCTGGGCCGTGGACGTACTTCTCCGTAGGAAGGTTGGACTTTCGGAAATCTTCGACGAGAAACAGCTATAGCGCTAATTATCTTTACTTGTTGGTGGGACTCGTGCACAGGCCATGGTTTTCTCGGGGAAACATTCCGAAGTTCCCTGAATAACAATCATATAGCGGCAAGCTATGAAAACCTTGATTTCTTGTTTCAACCGCAATCCCTACAGCTGGGCGTAGACGAAACGTTTGGCGGTGCTCATAGTTCTTTTTCTTTTCTTTTTTCGGTAAGGAAAAACAGTTTTTTTTTTTTCAGGCGCCCGTTCATGCATAAATATGGAACTCGCCAAGGAGAAAAAAATGAAATAAAACGGATTATTAGAAAGACGGCGAGGTTAAGCGAACTGAATGATGTCACTCACTAGTATGCTTCGTGCTGGGGGAGGGGGAAGGGGGATAAAGAAAAAAACAGATATGTACGAAGAGTAATTTTAAAAGAAGATATTAGAAATAAACGCACGAAAACTCTTCAATAAAATGAAAATAACGGATTTAATCAAAACACGAGCGTGCTCTGGAAAACCAGAGACAAAAAGGTCTATAAGCTATGTTCATTTTTCACCTCTGTTTTTACATATTCAAGTGTCCCGCTATGTGTGGCGTATACTCCCAAATTCCTTCACCTCATTGGCAGTAGGTATTCCGGTGATTGTCTTAGTTCTGACGTGGAAGGCTCAATAGAACATATCCTGCGTGAGTGTCCTAGATACCCCGACGAACAACGAGCTCTACACCGCAGATTGAACCAAATGGACGCACGGCCCTTCCCCGTTTCCAACGGGCTTGGTGCCTGGAACACAATGGACACATCTTCAGAGACGTCCAGGGCTTTTATACTCTTCCTTACCAGTGCCGGACTGTCAAATTGTCTGTTTTTCTTTTGTGTGCGTGTGCGCGTGTACATAAGTAAGTTTTAACATCGTCCTCACCATACCTTGCACCATCATCGCAATAATTTCATTCTGTTCTCTCATCACTCTGTTTCTTACCCCTCTTCTCCTAACCCTATAGTGTAGAGTAGCCAGCTATAGGACAGACATTCAGGCTAACCTCGCTGTCTTTCTGTAAATCAATCAGTCAAAATGTCCCGTTTAGCCTTGTTGCTTTTAACATTTTTGCCAGTGCATTGGCGGCCATCTGAGCTTAACCGGCTCGCCTAGGTTCTCCCTTTGACTTTGATGTAGTAGGATGTTGGAATGCTGTTGCAGCCCGGCCGTGTCATTTCGTCCCCCGTGTGCAGCCACAAATTCTGTGTCTTCTTCGTTTCCTCGGAGAATGTCACCGGCACATGTCTCTCGAGTCTCTTGCCCTTTAATTTGTCGCCGTAACGTCTGGACCCTTATCCGTGGAACGCGCCTGGTCGCCCCCCACTCTCCCTCATACCAGATGGGCTGTGGCAGTCTTCGACGCCGCAGAGACGAGTAAATAATGATCATAAGAAAACCCGCCGCTTCCGATGAAAACGCCGAAAGCGAAAGGACGAGGTGCCTCCGGCGTGATTTCGGCTCTATTTTAGGACCGGTTCGGACGCCTCCCCCTGCAAGAAATCTTCCCGCTCATGGGCCTCCGACGTTCCTGGGGTGCAGACTCTTGAAAAGGAGGGGGGGGGGGGGGGGGGGGCAGCAGCGTGGCGTCTTTTTGAACGCTACGTGCGCGAGGTCTCAGTCGCGGGCATCGCGCCTCGTGGAGCACTCCTTTGCGAAAACTTCCTCCGGACGTTCGCGAATTTCTGGGTAAATCGTTGCTGTTTTTTTGTCTTTCGTGTCTTCGTGTGGTGGGCTTGGTGCATTTAATTCGGTAAAACTGAGCCACTTTTTTTTTTATCTTACGAGTGTTGATTGGTTCGTGCGACACAGGATGTACCTTATGCAGGTGCAGTGTCTGTCGCGCCTGTTCCTACAATATTGCGACACTTGTATTCTGTGCGTGTTTTTTGTCAGTTTTGTTCGATTGCCGTCTTTTTGTTTTCATTGCAGATCTTCGGAGGGTGCATCGTGAATCAGAGTTTTAACCCCGGATTACGTCTGTGACAAGCATCGGTCGGCTCCCGAACTCCATTCGACTGCTCGGATTACGTTGCCTCGAGTCGGCCGCGACAAGCTCCCCGATGACATCGAGGTCAGTGTGCCGATTATGCTTTCGCTGAACTAAGAGACACTCTCGCGAAAGCAAAAAGTTGCAATGGGCTTATCGGTTGCTCTCGTTGATGCTCCCTTCATATTCGAATACAGTTAGAGCCTCGAATCTCTATTTCTGTACAGCCTCGTTGTCAATTCGTTCTAGAGTACGTACGGCTAAAATCCTGACAGACTCCTCGCGAAACCGTTCCACTTCCGTTTGGTGATCCGTTTTTTTGCTACGGTGGCCGAGTGCCTTAATGCGCCGTTACTCAGAGCCCGTGGAGCGACAGCAAGCGCCCCAGAACCCGGGGAGCTTAGGCTTGATCCCCACCCCCCTGCTTCGATCTGGATAAATATCGTACCGGCGTGCGGTCGTGTATCGCTACTGCGCGGTGCACGTTAAAGACTCCGGGCAATGCTGCTGCACTGGGAAATTTCATATCTGCAGCAGAGAGACCAGAGGGACCATGACTCCCATTGGGGCCCGCACGCAACGCTTATTCACCATCGTCCACTAGGCAAGTTCCAGTAATTAACTCCAGGCGTCGTTACCGGTCGCCGACGGCTAATATCCCCTGATACCGACGGAAAGGTCTGTGGAACGCAGTCATCGGCAAGCCCAACGCACCCAACTTCCGCCAAGGACTCCGTAATCCGAGGAAAGGCGGAGGAAAAGAACCATCGAAATGTTGGTTGCACATCGAGAGATCCCCACGTGGTCAAAATCGTTCCTCGGTTCGTCGGTTTGGCACGTGAAACCCTCTCATTTGCTTCTGCATGACATTGAAGAGTTTGAGAATAAGAAGGCCCCGACGGCTCTGCGCCCTACAGGAACTTCTGCAATTGCGCAGTGCGGTGCTACAGGCTGCTCGGAGTATACCCAAAGCGTCGAGGCCCCTATTCTAAAACACTCTATTTTGTATAACGCTCTCACTCACCAACTCAAATATACGCATCCCAGGTTTTCGCTTCTATGGAGTGTTAATTTTGTTTTAAAGATCGCCTTTTTCGTGGTGCGCGTAGGTCTCTGTACGCGCTCTTATGGAACCGGCACAAGACGCACAGTCTTCGCACGCGCGGCTTCGCAAATAACGAGGCAAAGCGAATACGAGGCGAACAACCGACGGGCACCTTCGCTTCGCGCGCAACTCGAACAGCCCCTGTTCGCACTTTGAAGAGCGCACTTTCGAAGAGGGTTTCTTGGGCCCTTTTCAGAAGTGGGCTGTATGTATACAGTAGCTGCTGTAGCAATGATTCGAGCCCGTCATTGGTTGATCGCAGCTACTCTGAGCGTGTGTATTGGACACCAGGGTCGCGTCATCGTTCGACGACCAATTGGCTCGGCTTGTATCGAGGGCTGGTGCTGCGTCAGCCGTTCGGCGAGGACTCGGATCCCGCCACATGCCTCGTGCCCTAAAAATGGCGACTGCCAATGTTGCTCGATGAACTGTCGAAAAGAGCTCTATATCAAGCGCAGAGCCCCGGCCGAAATTCCTTGTTTGTTCGCAGCATATTCGGTCCTGGGAGTCCACTTTGGAAGCGAGCAGCGGTGGTATATCATAGTTGTCATGGTCTGTCAGCTGCGTGTAGAAATGGCGTCTTTTACTCTAGTCCTTGGCAAGCCAAGAAATGCGGGGTGCAGCTTGTCCCGAGCATGTCATTAGGGATATTGTTTCTGCATCTTTGGCTTCTGGTCTGGGCCGCTAGCGCTGTATTTGGACGGCCAGTAAGACAATGCTGTTCTTTCGTGTCTTGTTGTCGTGTTTGTTCCTCTTCGCAGTCCGTGTTTTCTGAGCTGTTTTCCCCATCATGTATAACGTCAACCAACTGGCCCAGTTCTCCACCTTATTACGGCCAGTAAGCGTTGGGCAATGCGTAGTTTACCTTCGCAATTAAAAATTGAAAGACGCTTACAAATCTCTGTAATGCGAAATTAGAGCGCAGCTCTTCAGGAGGAGGAGGACAGGGTACGGAGGGAAGGGTATGCCTCTCCTCCTCCTTGTCTCCTCCTCCTCTTCCATTCCCTTCTCTCTCTCTTCCTCCTCCAACTCAGTTTCCCCGCTAAATTTAGCGGGGAGGTGACGTCAGTTGACCTCAACACCAATTCAGTTCCAGCGGAGAAAAGGAATTCGTCCGCTAAATCTAGCGGAGAAACTCAATTTCCCCGCTAAATTTAGCGGGGAATTGAATTGGTGTTGCAGTAACGTGACGTCAATGTTCCCGCTAAGTTTAGCGCGGTATACCTTGACGCCGACGTCCCTCAACCCGGAACCGAACGCCTAAAAACTGTGCTAAAAAAAAAACAACAAAAAAAAAAAACAATTTTTTTTGTTGTTTTTTGTTTTGTTTTAGGCACCCCGAATACAGGAATGAGGGCGTCCTTGCGTCTAGGGCTGCCCTGTCTTGGATGAGGACGAGGGGGCGACGTTTTGTGCGCGCCTCCCAAAGACCCCGCTAACCATACTGCAGCTCGCAGGCGGGTTTTCTCCGTGGCGTGGTCTGGTGAGCCGCCGGCGGGCACCTCGTACCCGAGCGTGACGACGGGGCAACCGGATTAATCTGGCAGATTAGGCTTCCACGTGGCCATTAAGCCGACTCCGCACTCGCTCGACGGCGCGTGGAGCGGTCGAGCCAAGTGCGAGATCCAAGTGGGACGGCCCTGGCAAGTCCACATTACAGGCCTGGCGAACCTTTGTGGGACCCGAGGTTCGGCTGGTTCCGCGAACTTCCGAGCCTTCGGCAAATTTCTCCAAGTCTGAATCATAAACGGTGCTTACCAATTGAAAAAAAAAAAAAAAAATGTAACGATTAGTTTTAAAGTAGTGTATCTTGTGAAATGATTACCACGATTATACGACGTCAAAACATATAGGTGTACTTTTAATGCTTTATTTCTTTAATGTGAGCAAAATCCAGGTGGCGCCAGCTCGTTTTCACATTTTTGCGCATGTGCACGAAAGTGAAACTTTAGTTCAAAATGTTTGTCGAACTTGGCGTTAGAAGTTCGCAAAAGTCGAACCTGGGCGAACTGGAACCTCGGCAGATCCGCGACAGCCCTTATGAGGATTCAAAGCCAGGCTCATGAGCGTTAGATACGAATCCGTTGCTGGCCACTTTTATTCTAAACCATCTTTCAAAGTGTGCGCCCTCCAGGAGCGGCTCCGTCGATTATCTACATGGTGTACGAGTGGCCGCCATCATTTGGACAGGCCTTTGAAGCAGACGTTAGAAATGAGTTCTGCGGCAGCAGTCATGCCTAAGTGCCCAAAATATGGCGGCCGCCATGTTTTTTTTTTTTTTTTTCGATGGAGTTTTAAAACAGCCTTGTCTCCTGAAATGTATTATAATATATATTACTTAATTACTGGTCGCCTGCTGCTTCGTAATTACCCGTTACCTTTTCCCCCTATTAAGGGGTGTCCAAACAGGACACTACAAATGGCACGACTCCGACAAATCGTGAAAATTGAAGCGGACGCGCCCGCTTCAATTTTTACGATTTATCGGAGTCGTGCGTTTTGTAGTGTCCTGTTTGGACACCCCTTTAGTTGTCAAGCGATTACTGAGGCTGCATGATCGTTTTCCGTTGTGCGCATTGTTTGGTTAGCTGGAGTTTGAAAGATGCTCCTCTTTGGGTTTGGCACGCGCCAACCCTCAACATCGCAATTGCGTTCGTGGTGTCATTCGTAGGGTTGCGTTCGGTTTCGAAGTAAGCACTCGACGAGCGTGTACCCTTTATTCGACGCTTGCCGAGATACGTAGAGAGTGGCATTCAAGGGTGGGGCCTTATCGCCTTCGGACAGCCGAGGTGCTATTTTTCCCTGGCGTTCCTTTTTGAGCTTATCCGGATGATCTCAACTTAAATGTCGCGCCGAGCTTCGCAAAGGGTCGGCGCGTCGAAGGCTGCCTTCTTTTCTTTCCGTCCGGTTTTCTTCGCTGCCAGGGACTGATATCTTAATCCTCGGCTCCATTGAAGCGGTACGTCTTGATTTAGAGCGACCGCTTCGCATACCAGCTTCATTCTGACCGCGAAGTACGACCGAGGCCCCAATACCGAAGCAGTCGAGGGAAACCAAAAATGAGCTTACCTCGATACTTCGCAAAAAAAGGCGATTGACGCAAAATCTGTCTTGTGTTGTTGTTGTTGCAAATGTATTTATTGTAGTCGGTCGCAGTTTAAGAAAAGCAGCGCAAGCTCCTCCTGCAAAGCCCTCCACTCTTTTCACTTTAGAAGAGCAAAAGCGGGAGAGGAGGGAAGCAGCATGCCATTGCGGGCAGAGAGCTTTCTGGGAGGGTATACTTTGTATCGTGAAACGTTCTCTGGCTAGGGGTGTTCGGTATTTCGTGAAGCCGAGATAAAAGCGTGGCCGTGAGGCTCGAACCTGGTTGGTTGATGGGCGGGATAGGAGGAGCGAGGTGCTCGACGCTGATTGGTTAACGGAGAGGTCGTGGGTAGGCAAGGAAGAGCTCGACCACCTGTGCGCCCGGACGGACAGGAGCACGAGAGTATGGAAGGCCCTGGAAGATCGCCAGACTTATCAGCCCGATCGGCGGTAGCATCGCTTCATTCTAGAAACAGCTATAAAGTATACACATGGCTTGTGTTAAACTATCTGATGAAGAGCTCCATGAACGTAGACGTCTGGAAACTGTTCATGATAGTTTCACGTATGTAACACAACAGGCGGTATGCGAAATGTCAAGGGCCATCCAGTAGCGTGCCGAGCACTACGTCCGCCATTTTAGTAGCGGCGAGAAAACGAAACCAGGGACCCAACCGGCACAGAGCCCATGTAAACAAGTGACTGCGCTTCATGCGAGAGATGCGATGTTAAAGCTATGCTGCGTTCTGCTGCAGAAACAGCGATATACTTTGATTCGTGCGTGACTTGAAGGCAAGCGTGAACGGGTTCACCTTTTTTCTTTTTCTTTGTTACTTTACACGCAGCTTTTGACAAAAAACAGTCAATGACAAAGTAAAAAAAAAAATACACGTGGACATTATTGCACAGAGCGAACCCATTTACCAGGGTGTCGAACCGGAACCGAACCGAACCGGAACCGAACCGTTATTTTTAGCCGAACCGGAAGTGAACCGAACCGAAATCTTCGCCGCCATCTTGGAACTGAACCGGAACCGAACCAAAAAAGAATATTACGGTAACCGGTTCAAAACGGTTCAAGGTAATTTATTTTTTTATTTTTTGTTAGTATCACAAAATGAAAATATGGGAATAAAAATGGTCAGCAGTATTTCTATCTATTGATCAAATTGTCATATACAGAATTGCAACGTATGGTAAATTGTGGGTTTTCGTGGCGCTTTTGTATTGGCACTATGATTAACCATGTGGCACGTTGTCACGTGACGTCATGGTGTAAATACATGTTGTCAAGTAATGTCACGTGACCTCGTGACGTCAAGTGACTCACTGCGTCAACTCGTTTAATTTGAGGAAGTCACTAGATGTATTAGCCTTGTTGACAGCGTGACGTAACATGACATCACGATTTTGCACTGAGAGTCACGTGACACCGTGACGTAAGCGATTTTCATAACACCTAGTCGAGTGCTCGGGTTCTTGACAGTCAGCATCGTCAAGCATTCGGGTAACGGCTCATGTCAATTAAATATGTTAATAGCTAAACTCTAAAAATATCTGAAGCTTAGCCCAAGCTTTTGCTTTCCAAACCCTAGCCGCCTAGGGCATGATTATGGTGAACACCGACGGTATAGAATTAGCGTCAGATCACGTGGCCGCTTGTTCAAATTGCGAGTTGAGGAGGGGATCGACAGCTGTCTCTCTCCTTTATTTTTCCTGCATCTGCTATTGCGCGGAGGAGAAAACTAATGGATGTTTTCGCAAGCTATCAACGTCAGTGGTTACTTCTTAACAGTATTTATTGATTGTACAAAAAATGTTGAGAGACTAATTGTACATCATCGAGGCACCCGAACATTTTTTGGTTGTTGCTGAACTGCATCCGAAAGATGTCCCCGAGAATAGAAGTATTGAAATGACTAAGCGCGACTTATTAATATGACGTTACATATAACTACATGTGAGTATGAAAGAAATACCTAAAAAAAAAGATTTTAGCGACCTCAGAGGGACAGCGAACGTTGGCAGTCGCTGTAAGTGCACACGAGCGTCGTTCTCAAGTTATTGCCCAAGTTTCGACCCCCTCTGTATTTTGGTTAAGAAGCTCCCCCTGGTAAGATTCGGGTCATGATCCCTACCGAAACGCTGCTTACGTGTCATGTAACGAGCTTCTAGTAGTGGCATGTAAACAAAGTAACGCCCACGCTGCTTTTATTGACAAAATACATTTGAAATGGAATCCCAGTGTGCTTTCGTTAGCTTTAATCTCCAGTTCTGGCAAAAAGGTTACGCGCAGCAGCAGCAGAGTTTTTGTACCTCGACATCTGAAAACCGTGCTCTGTCTGCGTTGTCACGTGACACGACCCGCCGGAGTAATTCGGATCTATTTTGGGTGAGATTGAGTCACCTCGCGGGTGTGACCCATGTCAGACTGCCCGGTATAGACACGCTGTTGGCTGCAGATACAACGGCAGAATTCCCTCCGTCCTCTATCGAAGAATGCGTCTGCAGGCAGTTTTTGTAGGACCGATCGTCATCCATGGAAGGCCTCAGACAGTGCCATGCGGGCTGTTATTGTGTATTAGCAGTTGGACCGTGGCTCTACTGTATTCTATACTCGTCGTCACATCCAGAAAAAAGTACCTTTTTTGTGCGCTTCGCCGAGTTCTTAGAAGATTTCGTCGTCTTGGGAAGACGCGATGCTTCTGGTATTCGAAACGTGTATGTCTTATCTAAGATTTTTCTAAGCATGTCTTCATTCGAAGCACGGAGGCCGAAATTAATCCTGTTCCTCAAGGAGCCCGAGTCCTTTTCATCATCATCTTTCTCCCTTTGTCCTTAGCAAGCACTAAACTGGGCCGACTGACATTGCCGCTGACTTCCATTGTAAACGAAACAGAGGCGTATTGCCCGAGTTTCGCGTCATTCGTCCGCTTTCCTTCGTCCTTGGGCCGCGTCCCTCTCGCCCGGACGATCGATGGGGTCCCTGCGAGGGCCGTTCCGAGTGGAGCGGTTGCCAGTCGGCCCTCGAGAGCTACAGCAAGGTCACGCCGCGAGTCACGATGATGTGGAGGGCACGGCCATTGTTGAGACGTGTCACCGACTCTTGCCCCGGCGATTGTTCCCCCGCATCCGTCACTCGGCGAGTAACGGGGATTAATGGCTGCGCCGTCGGACTGCCCGCTGTCGCCCGGGCAGATGTCTGGCGGAGAAAGGACCGAGCCGAAAGTGAACTGACTCCGGCAGCGAGGAAAGGAGGACGAATGCAACGAAGAGAGAGAAAACGGGCGTGAAGTGGCGTAGGGCCGGCTCGAGAAATTAACGGGTTCATTCGGTGCTGTGACTATACGCACATGTTAGTGCAAGTTACGGGCGCGAGCTGGGGTGAGAACAGGTTGGGTACACCTGAGTTGTGCACGTTCCCCTCCACGAGTAAGGAAATACCGTTGCTCGTTATCTCATCAAATAGTGACTCATTCATTTTCATTTAAATGAAACTAGGTCGTTCCTTCGTTACCGAAAGGAGCAACTACCCTATTTTCCGGGCTATACTCCGCACCCGGTGTACAGTCCACATAAAACCATTTCAGGCCCCCCAAAAAAAAAGTTTTTGCTCAGGTAGTTTGCACCGGAATTGTCCGCACGCCGTGCATATAGTCCGCACCTGGTGCGTAGTGTACACGAAAATCTTCTCATAGACGGCACACGTTGGCAAATGTCTGCTTTCTTAGCTCACAAAGAGGCACGTATTATATCTAAATCATCATTAACATACTCTTTCATTCACTAACTCCGTCACGTCTCGTCATTATGCGCCATCTTGAAAAACAAAAGCCCCGTATAGTCCGCACGCGTAGAGAGTCCGCACGGCCTAACATTTCAACTTTTATACACGTAGGTACAAGCAACGCCTTGTGTACAAGTCTGCTTTCAAGCAGACATGTACAAATTACTCAAAAAAGGTAGTTAAGTTAAGTTTCTGAGTATCGACGCCAAAAGTAATTGCAATAGAGTAGAAATTACGCATTTGTAATAGTAATTGAGTAAAATACTAACTACTGTAAAAAAGTAGCGAGTTACTTTGAAGTTACTTTCGAAGTTACTTCTTTATATTTTTGTGGTAGCGAAATGAACATCAATTTTGATCCGTGAAAAACCGAGCGAGCCTAAAATAAATGCAGTCATTTAATGGCTCTCGTTTTCACCAAAATAGATTATTCGCCCGCAGAAGCAATTGACTTTCAAAGTTTTTGATACGGGAGATTTCCCCTTTTCCTCCTAAAGACGTCCCCAGCCAAGTAAAATGCGTTCCATCGACGCGCTGGATGGAACGGCAGCGTTGAATTTGAGAAAGAGGCTGTGCAGGGTCGGGTGAGCGAGTGTCGATCTTAGGTGTCCGGGACGAAACATGTGAGGTTTGCCTAAACTAGAGGGTCTTTTATAAGAAAATCTCGTGCTTTTTCTTTTTTCTTCGGCAAGTTGAGATTGTTAGGAATTTTTATCCCACGACGTTCGGAGAATACGCTGAGCGAGTGCATCTGACCGTCAAGGGTTCAAGTCTCGCGCCACGACGATGAGATCATTCGGACGACTGTGCATGCTACGCTACTGAGAAAAAAAAAATTGCTTTGGTTTGACAAAAGATGAAACGAAGTATATTACGCCGCTGATGTCGGGTCCAACAAAAGGATCTCCCAAGGGTGACTCGCAATCCTCGCCGGCGTCTTCGGTATCTTGACGCGCCTGACACGCCTGACAAGAAAATCGTTTTCAACAAAGAGGAGGTCTCCTTAGCGTGGAAAGTCGGAAGGACGCGTAGTCGAACTACGTGAACAAGCATCGTCGCTCGTACAGTTGCAGCTGGAAGCGTGAAGGTGCTCCCATGAACGGATTATCCGTGTCTGCGTTTGTGCGCGGGGGAGTCGGGCTTCGCAAGGGAGCACGCGCTGACGACAAGGCGACCATGGGAACAGGCGCCCAGCTGCGAGGTCATTCCAGTGGCGCTCTCCGTGGAACCCCCAAACTGCTTGAGGCAGAGGTCACTAAAGGCAGACAACATGAAAACAACAATAACCCTGGGAGTGTCCCCGTCTTTCACGGTTGCAGCTGGAGGCGGGCGCCTGCGTGCATTACCGGATTAGGTCAATACACGACCAAGGCTTGTTAAGCATCTTTGCCTGCGTTCGTGCGCGCCGGTGTTATGTTTTGGCTGCTCGTCACAACCATGGCCCAAGGACGCTTTTGATGCAGTTTCTAGAATGGGAGGGGGCCACTTGTTCCGGAATGCCACTTCATCTGCTGGCGTCTTATTTATTTCTGCGCTCAAACTTTTGTGATGAGCAAAATTAGCAATAGATTTCAGAAGTAGTTAGTAGTTTGAGTAGAAGTTACCTCAAAAACGTAGTTAGATTAAACTACTAATTACCCAAATCAAGTTGTAATTGAAAGTTACCAAGTTACTCGGAAAAGTAGTTAAACTACAGTAGTTTGAGTAGAGTAGTTGAACTACGTCCAAGTCTGCTTTCAAGTACCCATTGGCTGACCTTCGGAGGGGTGTGTGCGCCAGGGCGACTTCTTCCAGGCCTTCCTCCTCGCTCACCGAGCATTAGCTTCGGTGCCACTGCGAGTACTTCGTGCCTAGACGGGCACAGACTGACGGACAATAGGAGATTAGAGGGGATTTCGCGACACCGACCTCTGGATGGGGCACTCTGTACTCGCCGCTCGAAAGCAGACGCCGAGCGTCGGGCGCGGCCGTTCGGCCTTTGAAGGCGTTCGAAAAGTGTAAAAGGAATTGTCTTGTTGGTACGTTAGTCTGCCTCAAATGAGCGACTTGTCTCATCAGCTGTGCATGACAAATTGAGCCAGTGCAGTACAACCGCTAGCCTGGGTTCTTTAACAGGCAGTAGAGGTTCACGACTGCACGTCGCTACGATGCTTATCCGCATCGAAACGGGCCGTGGGGATTGAACCCAGGATGAGTATAGAGACGAAGGAAGCTAGCAAATTTGCCTCTATCCCCTACTCATTCCAACCAGAGCTCGCTGTTCGGACGCCCCCGCGCGCTCTCCCTTCCTCCTCTCCCTCATTTTCTTCCCGTGTACACGGTTCCATTGTTTACGAGTCCTCAGCCCAGCGTGCGATTTCCTCAGCCCAGCACGCGCGGGTTTGTCACTTTGGAAAGCGAGCGAATCGCGCGCCACACGCACGAACGTTGAAAATGGAAGCGGTCAGGACCCCTCTGTCGACCAGTGTCCGCTCGTTCCATGGGCGCCGCCATGACACTGTGGTGGGAGCTGCGCTTTTTGCTAAACTAAGCTTTTTTTTTTTCTTCTTTTTTTTAAAGAAGTTTTTGCACGTAATGGTTGTGCAAGAACGTCAGAAATGCATAGTCACGAAGCTCCGAGAACAACACCGACGCCAAGAGCGCCGTGAGAAAAAAACGGAAGATCTCGTTTTATTCGCAAGGGCCTGCGTTTGAGATAATCATTTGCCAGTTTGATCTCTGGTGCTAGGATTTCCGAGAGTGGCCTATAGTCACCGAGAAGGTGAAAGCGGCAGGGAGCATCTTCGGTTGTTCCTCCCCCGGAGCGAGCTTCCTACCTTCAGTTGTTCCTCCCCCGGAGCGAGCTTCCTAAACTGCCAGCTGTTTTCATCCTGTGAACACCCCATTCCCCGATTTGCTTGATGGCGCCGCCATTTCTGTCGCCAGGTGTAGAGCGTGCGCAAAGGGGACGACGATTCGAAAATGCTACTGCCCGAGTTTTTCCATACGGTGATGGAAAGCTCGAGCCATATCGTTTTGCTCGGCTTCTACTGAGGTATACGACGTCAGAGACATCGCAACCGGCCCGAAACCGGGGCAACCGGCCAGGCGGCTCGAATCTGGACACTCGGCGAGAAAGTCGGCGAGGAGTTCGACCGCCGTGATTGGCCGACGCCAAGGTCGAGCGCGGCGCCGGCCAATCACGGCCGCCGGATTCCTCGCCGGCTTTTTCGCCGAGTGTCCAGTTTAGAGCCCCGGCTATACTCCGTTTAACCTCACGATAGGCAGCGCAGCTGACGCTAGACGAGCCATCGCAGCCAATCCCGCGCCGTAGACGCGATCACGTGACTTCGTAAGCCGCGTGTCGCAGCGCCCCTCCCGAAGGTCGAGTGCCAATCAGGCGGCATTAGATTGGCTTGGGTCGCTCGTAACCTCCTCCGCGGACCTCCGTAAGCTAGACGAAACGAAGTATACATAAACTTGACTTTGACCTGAAGCTACCAGGGAAGGCGGATGTTGCCAGCAAAGTCGCAGAGGCACTCGGTTACGGTCTGTGGGCCAGTCGAGATCGGGCCGATGACGGCCGCAGAGGCCGACGTCGCCGCGCTAGCGAACGCGTCTGTACTCGGGCGTGTCGAACGTCCCCGATGCCTGTCGACCGCGTGTGACACGCGACAACGGCTTCGGCGAACAATGGACCCGTCGGCGGCCGCCGTCCAGTGGTCAGGACGACCCCGTTTGCTCGCCCCCGCCCCCACATCCACTTTCCATGTCATCGCGGACTGTGGCGACGGGCTTCTTTTGTGTGGCAACGGACGAGCTCTCGCTTCGCTTATTGTGTAAGTTGATTCGTCGAGGTTCGATGCTCGAGGCCCATTCAATCGGCCGGACCGTTTCGCTGTGTTGTCCGAGCCGAACGCTGATTTCCTCGTCCGAGCCGACTGTGGCTGGGTTTTGTTGAAACCGACTGGCGCGACGTTGTCCGCGGTAAACGTTCACGCTTCTAGGAGCATTCTACTTTCTCCAGAATTCAAGCTTACATAGGAACATTCTAGTTTTCGTGACAGCTTTTCAATTGCAAGGGAGAGAACAAAACATTTGAGCCGTCCTGTGGGAATCCGCAGTACAGTCCCACCAATCACTGCGACACTTCGTGGGACCGTGGCATATCCTTACCTTATTTATCTTATATCTTGTTCTTCCTACAAGCTAGTTACAGCGCCCTGTGGGCATTATTGTATGGGTGGGTTGCTTCCAAATGCACTACGGTAACAAAAAGAGTAGAAAACGCTGTCATGAATAGACACAACTTCATCATGAAGGTGGTTCCACTCTCTCGCTGTTTGAACAAAGAACGAATTTCCAAAACTCTCGGTTTTGGCTACGTGCAGGGACCGTTGCCGGTGTCTGCTCTTGCGGAGAAGGCACCTTGTAGCCTAGATTTCGGGTGCACGTTAAAAGATCCCCGGGTGCTCCTTATTACTCCTCAGTGTACCGCCGGGGCGTGCCAGATGCCCTTCGTCGGTCTGGCACGGAAAACCCTCGAATTTGTCTTTTGATTGGGCCGATGTCTGAAAAGTGACGCACTCGTTCATTTTATGCACACAGGGGCCCTCTAGCGGACGAGGCGTGAGGCTGTGGTGGCCTGATGAGACGTTACCTTAAGCGCGCGGCCATCTAGCGGGCGCTGCGCGAGACTCGTATGCGCTGTTGTCCTCACAGGCGCTTTATTGGGCGGAGTGTTGAAACAGCTGGCGTGGCTCCGCGGCAGCGCGGTCGCTTCACAGTCAGCGGTTTGGAGCGGTCGTAAACCCTTCGGAGTCTACGAATCAAGTAACAAAAAATATACACATAACGAGCCAGTCGCTATCAGCGAGTGGACGTTAACGATCCTAGATTTAAACTATAGGAAGCTCTCAAACCTGTAAGGAGCAGTTGTATAAGGTAACTGGCTATCGACATCTTTCGTCGAGCCTTTGTTTTTGATATGTGATTTCTGGGAAGGGAAAGGCGTTCACTGCAGGTCACATGTCCCGTGGGAGTTGGGCGTAAAAAGAGGAGATACGCGGAAACGGCCGTAAAGTCTAACGAACCCCGGACAAGATGTTCTTATTCTCTCCTGGAAGATCGGTTTGGCATTAGCGAGTTTTAGTAGACCGTGTTTCCCGCTCCGCTAAGTCCCTCCGCTACCCGGAACTCTACAGCCAAGGCCATCGGCGCGCAGGCGCAGTGGCGGTTTCTTCGTAGCGGAGGGCTAGCGGAGCGGGAAACACGGTCTACTAAAACTCCCTATTCTCTCTGCCCAAGCTCGGGCAGTTGTCCTGATTCGACCTCACGGCGCGAGAGGGCGCCCCATTTCGCCTCATTATCTATGCACTCTCCGTCGTCTCGTAACCGGCATCTAGAAGCGCGGAGCAGAAAAAAAAAATTAAATACAAGAATGTACAAAGTCTGGTCCGTCTCATCCTAGATTCGGCCCGACTTTCACACAGCCCCAGATAACAAAATGGTCGGCCGCTTTTTTTTTTCTTTCTTAATTTTCATTTATGTCGGATGTTTTGTTCTAGATTCGAGAGTCTTACTTCTTCTATAACAATTTTTTTTTTAAGTAGTCTCTCGATTATCTGTATTCGTATCACGGAGGTTTCTCATCCGCATCAGCTGCTCTGCCAAATCATCGGTGGGTGTGTCGGCGGCTCGGCTGGGGCGAGGCTCGGCGTGTAATTGCGCGCGCAACCACGAGGAGACATGTCTGCTTGGCAACCGGCTTCGCGCTGTACCTGCACTCACTCTCGCGGTCGCTGACAGTCATTAGAAAACTGGGCAACTAAGTAGGAGTGCACGAATGACTGCGACACAACGACGTCTCAAGAGACGCCGTCGTGTTGTCTCTTTTTACGGCGGAGCTGTTCAGGGCTGGTTTTCCCAGTTTTGTGTCCCTGGACAAAGAAATCTCGAGGCAACCCCCTGGACAGCTACCGCCATCTAGGAGCGACGACGACAACCGGACAACCGGCAAACCGGTTGTCTGGTTGCCGCCGTCGCTCATAGATTGCGGCACATAGTACAGCTCCGCTGCTCTTCCTTCTTCATCAGAGTGGAAAGGCTGAAAGAATTTTTTCTTTTTCTTCGTTTTTTTTTTCCTCTTCACTCGTGGTTTTATAAATATATACAAGGTGTCAAAAAAGAAAAGAAAAAACAAACTTCGCAGGGTTTTTATTTCCGCAAAAATAAACTAGACATCGCCGAACGCTCATTCTCCGCCCAAAGGTAGCCCTAGAGGTCACTACCAGATGCCAAAGTTTCAGCCCGATCCGATACCTTAATCAAAAGTTATAAATGATTTTCTAAAAATTTCAATGGCAAAATGGAGCCCATTTTTGCCCGTTTTCGGTTTCTGGTACCATAGAGTCCAATGTATTCGAAAACTCCCTGGGCCGCCATTTTCCCATTGAAATTTTCAGAACATTATTTATAACTTTTGATTAATTAAGGTATCGGATCGGGCTGAAACTTTGGCATCTGGTTGTGACCTCTAGCGCTACCTTTGGGCGGAGAATGAGCGTTGGGCGATGACTAGTTCCTTTTTGCGGAAATAAAAACCCCGTAAATTTTGTTTGTGTGACACCCTGTACTCTGTCTCACAGTAGCTTGGCAAACGGCGAAAGCTACGGTCCCAGTGAGGCAATCAACGTGGCTACACTTCTTTCTCACTGTACTATTCCGCTCACCCCTAAGCTGAGACTGCGGTGGAGTCTGCGTCCTCTTTGAACAAATCGTGCTTCTCTCTTTCGCCAAGTCATCACGCTCCCACCCGTAGCCGTGCGCGGAGAGCCGGGTCGCGTGATGTGAGGGAGGCGGCTGACTGGCGCCTAGCTCCCACCGTAGTCCCAGCTTAGGGGTGAACGGCTCGCACTGACGCCACATCGCGTACTTTTGGCCACCACGAAAGAGAGGGAAGATGCCTTTGTGGGAACTTTGAGTGACGGGCTAAATCTTCCATACTCTTCTGGGAGGAGAATAGGGACAATCTCCGGGAGACACAAAAGAGAGCATCGGGAAGAGGGAAGCTCCTTCTTCCCCTCTTCTCCGGTGGCCATCGGAGCGCTCTTTGGATGACGTCACGTGCAAGCCATGTATAGTTGCGCGCAGTGCTGTCGAAGACACGGGAGAGAGAGAGAGGAATGGCCGCCCTTAAGGGGGGGGGGGGGGGGGTTTGAGTGACAGCGTTTCTCTGAAGGGGAGGAAAATCGACGTCTGGGACACACAAAAGAGTGAATTTGGGTAAGACGGGAGTCTGTCGAGACCGGTTAGAACGAAGTCGACGGGAATCGGAAATCACTTCGATATATCCGCTATTTCGTTGTAACCGACTTGGGTTGAAGTGCAAAAGGGAATGGGAATCGTGATCGCTTCGCTGATATAGCCGCTATTTGGTTATAACCGACTTCGTTATAAGTCCTTCCCCTCTTCTTCAACTGCTCGGGTTACGGTCTCCCTCGCCCCCTTTGGTAAGGGCTGTGCACGTGCATCGGCTCCGTCGTCCCGATTGACCCGAAGGGGGTTCGCTTTCAGCCAAGTTACGGTGAAACCTAGTGTAGCTCGCACAGCGCCTCCGCAAATCTGCGCTGCTTAGCAGACGGGAGAGCTTGCTCCGAAATAATGCGCGGTGTACATCTGGCGTGCTTTTTGAACGCCCCCTGGACACGCGGGGAGAGTTTTAGTATACTCTCTTAATTTACCGCATCTTTAACAATCGGCAGACACCTGGTAGAATTTGCTTGCTCAAGATATGACAGTCGTGTTCTCGGAAGCTTTTGGGCGGGCAAAATGCCTCTCGACTGTGGAGATCTCCCATTGGAGAGACCCTCGAGGGGCATCGTCGACGGACCGCTGTGTCACATGACCTCGGGGAGAGTAGCAACGTCACGCGCTGCGATTGGCTGGGGCCGGCTGGTAGGTTTTGCGGCAGTCTAGCGTAAAGGGCCACCCACACTAGCGAGAAAACGCGCCCGGCGCGCCGATAAATCGGTTAAGCGGCAAGATAAAGGGCGTGTGTCTGCACGCGCTCGTGGCGCTGACTGTGCTTCGGCGACATTTTGTTACTTGCCGCGATCGGCGTGCCACGCGCGTTTTCTCGCTAGTGTGGGCGGCCCTTAAGACGGAACGGACCATGCTCTAGACTCAGTTCACCTCTGAGCTGACGGTGCGGTGCAAGCTGCGCGCTAGATGGGGACCACTGTCGTATACGTCCCTCTTTGACCACGGGATCAGACTCCCGCCTATGCCCACCATAGAGTCATTATAAGAAACGCTGGAGGCTCAGCTCGCGCTAGTGTCTACGGGACTTCCGGTTGCAAATTGAAGCACTCAGCAACCAGTCTATTTTTCTACTCTTCCCGCGTATTTCTATGGGAAGATGTACGTGATATTTTTTCTCTTCGCCAGGGAATAATAGAAATCAGCGGAGTTTCTTTACTCGTAACGTGTGCTATGTAGCTTTATTCGCATTATAAAAGTGTAATTTATTTAGTTAATGGGCTTTCTTTTTATTATTGAGCGATGTTTAAGTTAGAAAAAAGGGAGGCGCAGGTCTATGCTGCGCAGCATGATATGTCAATACAAGCTATCAAGCAACAGCAGTCGTATTTATTTCAGAGCAAAATCACTCGGTTATTGCTTTATTACGGTTATTCAGGCACAGTTCGTTACTAATCCAGTACGTGTTCTTCGTTCCATAACTCCATGCTTCGTTCTTGTCGTCTGTGTTTTTTTTATTTACCTTCCTTTTGGTGTTTTGTCAGGCTGATTCACTCTGTGTGCCTCTAGAATTGACTATATCTGTAGATACTTGCCCTCTAATATCAGTCTTCAACGTCAACACTTATACATCTGTATTGGGCTATTTTAGCGCAATGTTCGACGCCATGAATTCTAAAAAAAAGAAACGATCTATCTGGCACATATTTTTGTACATCCGATCGTAAAATGTTCCAAACTTTTTATTCTGTCAGAACACTGCGCAAAATTTGCTCTTATAATCGACAAGGAAGACAACACGCATTTCCGTTTTCCCGTAGGAATGCATTGCCGGAAGTCAAATTTAGACTGGTTGCCGTCTGCTTCGAAATGCAACTTTAAATGCAACAGCACACTAGCGCCACCTGAGCTTCTAGCGCTTATCGTAATAACTCTATGATGTTCACACGCGGAGAGCTGGGTCACGTGATGAAAACGGAGGCGGCTGATTGGTCCGGCGAGAGCGTAGCTCCCACCGCACCGTTTACTGAGGGCTGAACGGAGTATGTGTGACGGTCGTCGTTCGTGTTGCGACCGTTTTCGTTGACACGATGCGCAAGCTCCTGTTGGCTTCGCCGGCTACGGCTGTATCGTGAGAGGAAGAAAGCAAGGACATCGCGGCACGCGCTGCGGTTGCGTGGTCGCCAGCGACGGCTTGGCGTGACACGCGTCTAGCTTTCCACGTTGGACGTTCCCTTCCCGGGAATTGAGCGGTCGACGCCGACGTGGGGTGACATATTGATTCGCTAGCCCGCGTGTATTTATATACGGCTGTTGGGCTTGACGTCACTGTGTTGCGTCGTGGCACGTTATTTTTGCGCCCACGACATAACCTCCGCTATAGTCACAAAGCCTGGCAGTTCGACGACGGAACCATAAGGCCAATTCAGACACTAGCGTTTGAGTGCGTTTGACTGCGTTGCGTCGAGAACCGAAAGCGAGTCACCGGCGCATCTGTGCTCCGTATGAAGCGTGGAATCCAATGCAAGGAATCATCTTGGCACGCGATATAAGCAGCAGGGATGTCCTGGTCTCTCGCAGCCGCAACGCAGTCAAAGGCAACTGTCTGAACCAGGCTATAGAGTGCCCGGTCGCAGATTTGGAGCGCGGGGATCTGGTACGCACAGAGCATTCCTCGGGGAACCTAAAGCCCGGGGAACCTGGTCGTCAGCGCACAGCTTTTGCAGCGTCGAGGACCCGAAACATGGTTCTCAAACCCGACGAGAAAAGAAGTGGTAGCGCGAGGAACGCGAGAAGCACGAGCGGACATTCGATCGCTAGGGAGAAGTGTGTTTCGGCGTCTCGCCGCACCGGGGCGCCTGTTACATGAGTCTCCTCTCCTCCGTTGTCTGCCGCTCCCCCTTTTCCATTTCGGCGGTCGCTTCTCGTAACGATCTGCCAGGCTTTGTCAGTATAGAGGAGGCTACGCCCACCAACGGGGGGCAACGGTGGCCGAGTGTGCTAACGCATCGTAGCTCGGACGGAGCACCCGGAGCGGAATCGCGCGTGCTGCAGGTCCCGGGGATCCGAGCTCAAACCCCACCCCTGCCCGCTTCGATTTCGACGAGCTTCGTAGCGCGGCGTGTAGTCGTGTACCGCTGTTGCCTGGTGCACGTTAAAGACTCGGAGGCTGGTACAGTGGTGGCTGAATTCCTCATCTGCAGCGGCGACGCCAGAACGCCCAGCTGACTCCACTTCACGCTGTCTAAACATGCGCAGATCGCAGTTACTTTCGACTTCTGGAACAGCCGAGACTAGCCGGGAACAAAAGTCTCGCGTGTTCGAGATGTTGAATGTTGACCAGCTGGCTTGTATCTTCTCCTTTATTTCTTCAATTATTTTTACGGAGATTGTTGGGCCTCGCGTGGAATCCGCATGACGCCTTTCTTGGGAAGAATTGGTGTTTGCGTTCTACATTTTTTTTGTAAAGGCAATGACAACTAGCGCGGGGCCATGATTGTTAGAAGTTAGAGGTATGTTAATAGGACGTGTAGTAAACACGAGTTGCACTAAGCAGCGGGTGTCGCCCAAGAAAAAAATGAAAGACTTTGACAATCCCCTGTAACGCCTAATAAGAGCGCAGCTCTTGACGAGGAGGGGAAGGTACGGAGATGTGGCTATGCCCCTCCTCCTCTCCTGCTCGCCTCCCATTTAGGGGATAATTTTCCGCTATATATGGCGAAGTTTTTCACGCTAAATTCAGTGAAAAATCCTCTCGCGTAATTTATTGGAAAACTTCCCCGCTAAATTTAGCGGAAAAATTCCCCGTCAAATTTAGCGGAAAATATTTCCCCGCCAAATATAGCTGAAAAACTTTCTCCGCTAAATTTAGCGGAAAAATTTTCCGTCAAATTTAGTGGAAATAATTTCCCCGCTAAATGTACCTGAAAAACTTTCCCCGCTAAATTTAGCGGAAAAATTACCCTGCTAAGTTTGGTGGGGAAATTTTAGAGCACAGCTCTTAGGGGCCCGTTTCCAGCTTGAGCGGCGTCGCCGTCGGCGTAACCGCGAGGTCACGTGACCCCCCAAGGTCACGTGGCCCCCAGGTCATGTGACCCCCGAGGTCACGTGACCCCCTGAGGCCACGTGACCCCCTGAGGCCACGTGACCCCCTGAGGCCACGTGACCCCCCTGAAGTCACGCGACCCCCCGAAGTCACGTGACCACCCTGAGGTCACGTTACCCTCCAAGGTCACGTGACCCCCTCCCCCGAGGTCACGTGACCCCCCAGACGTCATACGACCCCCCGAGGTCACGTGACCTCAAGGAGTCACCTACCCCTCAGTATGTTTTCATCCTCCTCCTCAAGAGCTGCGCTCTAACCGGCGTTACAGGGAATTGTAAACGGTTTTCATTTTTTGTTCAGCTAAATTTAGTGTGAAAATGTTTTTCGCTAGCGGAAAAATTTTTTCCGCTAAATTTATCAGAAATTTTTTCCCGCTAAATTTAGCGGGGAATATTTTCCGCTAAATTTAGCGAGGAAATTTACCCATAATGCAACGCGTGGTGACGTCATTTATGACGTCAATGGCAACGTTATTAGATTAGCTCAGTTACGGAACTGTTCATAGACGCTGCATGCACGAACAGCATCCTCCCCCTCTCACTCACCACGACTCGCCTGGCGTCGCTCGACGCGCCGCCGGACGGCTGCTTTGGTAACTACAGTGTATTCTATGAGAATCGAGATACGTACGTTTCGAAGCACCGCGTCTAGATGGCGCTTCAGCTCCGCTTTTTGGAACGCTGTTACGATTCCGGGCCGAGCATGCTCCCACTTCCAAGCGTCGTAGACTCCGAAGACACTGAGGAGCGTTCACTGAGAGGAGAAGACGTTTATATACAGAATATTTACACCGTCATCTTTTCGCTTTGACGTCTGAGAAGGGAAGACTCTTGACGAGTCCGAGCACCGGCTAATGTAGCCTCCTTGAAGTGGCGAGGGGGTCCCTGTCCAAGGTCCCGCGAGGGGAAAGGGCACTTTCGTCACCACGGGACGTCTCTGCAGGTCTCCCGGGGCGCGGACCTCCCACGTGGTCACACCCCGGTCCAAGCATCCCTCTCGTCCCGTCTCCCAGAAGATCGCGGGAACAGGCAGCTCTCCCGATCACACGCCGAGACCCAAACGTCTCCACTTGTCTACGTCGTTCATTAGCACCCGGTCCGAAGGCCGAGGAAGCGGGCCCCCGTTTCTCAGCGGGGTGTCAGGGGGGTCAGCTCCCGCTGTGCCGGGTGGCCCGCTCGGTGTCGCCCGGAAGCCGCACCCCACCCACGCCGCGTCGGTCGGCATGTTCGGCGGCGCCAGAATGCCGAGCCCGAGTCTCTGGTCACTCGATGGGTGGTCGATGGCGCCGCCAGGAAGCCGAACCTGCCCTCTGGGTGGCCGATCATAACAGCTCCTCCGCCGCCGGGGAAGAGGGGTCGAAAGGGTTGCAGCCCACGTTGCATCCCGAAGAACCCGTAGTCGCTCGCCGAGTGTCTCTCGGGGACTGCATCAGTCACATTCTCAAGGGAGCTCGTCAGTGCACCAGGTGAAACAAACAACGGTCTGGCCGCACATTGCCCAAGGTCGCAGGTCCGCAAGTGCGCAGCCAACCCTGGGATCTGCCAGATTGCTATAAAACTGATACAAACTTTGTCCCTTTAAAGTAGACCACAAAAATATAAATATTGTCACTCGAGAGAACCCTGAATTTATGGATACACTTTACACAAATTGAATTTCTACAGAACATAAACATAACCCTTTGCTTATGAAGCGCCCGGCTTCTAATTTTGGTTCAGGAAATCTCTCATAACCAACGAAACGGCAAAAGTGTGTGCGCGACCACGCACAAACAGCGGAAACTGCTGAAGCCGAACAAAACACACTAAAAAAGCAAAGCAACGAAACGACACGCAAAACTTTCGAACTCCCATAAAAGCTAGGAGCGCTTCGCGAGGTCCTCGGGAACCGCGAAGAAGTCGAACAATAATCTAGCTGTGGCCCGTCTGACCCCGACTCCCGCGCGAGTTTTCTCCGAAAAGCGAGAGCCGGGACCCTTCGTCAGAAACTTGAGCTCGATCCGGCTTTTGATGCAGCTCCTGAGAAGATAGGCCCGCAGCTTCATACCCCATGCAAGGGATATGCTCGCTTGGCATCCTTCCCGCTCGTCCATGAGCCCGCTGAATTGTATCTACTCCTTTCGAGCCATCAGGCCGGGAAGGCCCGACCTCTGAGCGGTGTTGTAACCCCACATGATTTTCCCGCAATTCCCTACTTTTTGAAGCTGGGCCGCCTTTTTCTTCGGCCGACCACGATTTCCTAACAGTTGGTGGTGCGCCAGAAAGGCCCTCTTGCGGTGTCAAAGCAATAGAGTCCACCGCCCCAAGCGTCGCGCCACTCGATGTGATACTCCATTTCGCGGCGTCATGGATGGCATCCCCGCACGGCCGCGTCTCTAGTACACCTGGCTCAGACAGGACGCCTGCCTCGACTTTGCGGGATGATTGAGCAGGTCTCATCTTGCTTCTGTCCGCGGCCCTCGACGACGCTGCTTGCTCGCGAACCCTGGCAGTGGTCACTGGCTGAGCGGTAACCCCCGGAAAGCTCAAACCCTTTGCCCTCAGCATTGCGTCCGACCGATTTGAGAACAGATAGGGATAGAGCCCGGGAAGGTTTTTAGACACCGCCGCCACCGTGCACAGCACCCCAAACGGCCCCTTCACCTCTACACGCGCCATCGGAAGACAGACGCTACTCTCCTCCACGGCCTGCCTTATCCAAGCGCACTCGCCAGTGTAGTCACGTGCGCTAACGTAGTCTGGATGGATGATATCTAATGTAGCTGCAGAGTCCCTGAGAACACTGCATGCCTTTCCATTCACGACTAAGTCGTGGAGATAAGGCCTGAGATACTGCGTGCTCTCCTCGTCGTCACTGACGAACGAGAAGACCACTCTCGGCTTTCGGCAGCCAGAACTAATGTGTCCCGGTTCTTGGCATCTAAAACACACAAGAGGTTTCCTAGCTTCATACGCTTTCTTTTTCTCAGACTCAGCCTTCTTTTCGATGTCCTTTTCTTTTCCAAAAGCAGGAGACTGTTCTCCCCTGTCACCACCCTTTTCTCCTGGCAACCCGGCATTTTCTTTTCCGGGCGCACCAACTTTCTTGGAAGGCTCCCCGCCTGCGTTTGCTCCGAGACGAACCCGGCTTCTCTCAGCATCGCGCCTTAAAGCAAATTCTTCTGCCAGATCGGCGGCTCGCTCCAAAGTTTTAACCCCCGGTCTGTCCTGCACCCACAGGCGGGTTTCCTCCGTCAAGCAGTTATAGAACTGTTCGAGACCGATACACTCGACCACCTTGTCGTGGTCTCCCAAAGCTTCCTCTGATTTCAGCCACTCTACGAGATTGGATTTCAGGTTGTAAGCGAATTCGGAGAAGGACTCATCGGACTTTTTTCTCTCAGTGCGAAATCGGCGACGGAAGGCGTCGGCGGAAAGGCGGTACCTCTTCAGGAGAGCCGATTTTACCTTGTCATAATCGTCTGCCTCCGCTCTTTCCAGCCGAGCCACCACGTCGGCGGCCTCGCACGGCAGAACTGTCAAGAGCCATTGCGGCCAGGTGTCGCGCGAATAGTCCATCTTCTCACATGTTCTTTCGAAATTTACAAGAAACAAGCCAATATCTTCCTTAATTTTAAAGGGCTGTAGGAGGTCTTTCATTTTCAGCCGCGGTGCAGCCTGACCAACCCTAGAACTCGGTGTCTCTCGGCCTGCACGCTCTGCCTCCACCTGGGCTATCTGAAGCTCTAACTTTTTCCGTTCCAGCTCCCTTTCTTCTGACTCCCTGCGATAAAGACGCTCCTTCTCTTTTTCTATGAGCTCTCTTTCCTCCGATTCTCTGCAATAAAGACGCTCTCTCTCTCTTTCTGCGATCTCCCTTTCTTGTCTTTCCTCCTCTTTCTTAACTCTTTCCTCCTCTTTCTTAATCCTTTCCTCGATTAGCTCCCAGCACTCCTGAAGCTCCACGTCGTCGGCACCACTCGCCCGAATAGCCTCGATTATAAGAGGTTTTCTCTGCACTCCCCCCAAATCGAGCCCCAATTCTTTACTCAAAAGAATCAGATCTGGTCTGCGCAACTTGTTCAAATCCATGGTTGTTCTCGAGTGACAATCTTTCACCTCACTCTCTGCCGGGGAATACCCAAATAAAGCCAACTACACCGGCAGTTATATCACCAAGTTTAAGCAAACTTCACCATCTACTCAAACCTGGCAAATCCCAAGAGAAAGCTGAACACTCACCAACACAGCAACCAGGACTCTGCACAGACCATCCCACCGCTGCCATCCAGTTGTTACGATTCCGGGCCGAGCATGCTCCCACTTCCAAGCGTCGTAGACTCCGAAGACACTGAGGAGCGTTCACTGAGAGGAGAAGACGTTTATATACAGAATATTTACACCGTCATCTTTTCGCTTTGACGTCTGAGAAGGGAAGACTCTTGACTTTCTTTCTTTCAAACGTATTTTATTTTGAATCCACACGCCTGGCCTGGGGGCCTCACTTGGAGTGGAGGGTGGGAAAAAGGGAGAGTGAGGTGGGGTGACGATGATTAAATGAGGGTGAGGGAAAGGGGAGAGTGGGGTGGGGGGACGACGGTTAAATGAGCCTCTCAATCCCGGAGGACCGGAGGAATGCGATGAGGGATGAATACAGTTTTTTTGCGTCACTGAGCACTGCGGTGTTTGGTCTTGTCCATTCACTGTACGTAGTTGGCCGGAGTTCGGGTGGCAATGTCGCAAGCACTTCCGCGCGTTCTCGCGAGGCCCCGAGGCAGTCCCATATTAAGTGGGAACACGTCGCCGGGACCCCGCAGTGCTGGCAGTTTGGGTCAGGGCCGGGATCCGAGGGGTTGGTGGGCTTGTAGAAGCGGGCTCGCAAAACCGGTGTCATTAGGGTCGTGGTTTGCAGTCGTCTGAGTGCCACCCGCTCCCACCTGGAAAAACCCCGCGGGATCGGGTGAGGGTCCGCAGAGTCCGAGCACCGGCTAATGTAGCCTCCTTGAAGTGGCGAGGGGGTCCCTGTCCAAGGTCCCGCGAGGGGAAAGGGCACTTTCGTCACCACGGGACGTCTCTGCAGGTCTCCCGGGACGCGGACCTCCCACGTGGTCACACCCCGGTCCAAGCATCCCTCTCGTCCCGTCTCCCAGAAGATCGCGGGAACAGGCAGCTCTCCCGATCACACGCCGAGACCCAAACGTCTCCACTTGTCTACGTCGTTCATTAGCACCCGGTCCGAAGGCCGAGGAAGCGGGCCCCCGTTTCTCAGCGGGGTGTCAGGGGGGTCAGCTCCCGCTGTGCCGGGTGGCCCGCTCGGTGTCGCCCGGAAGCCGCACCCCACCCACGCCGCGTCGGTCGGCATGTTCGGCGGCGCCAGAATGCCGAGCCCGAGTCTCTGGTCACTCGATGGGTGGTCGATGGCGCCGCCAGGAAGCCGAACCTGCCCTCTGGGTGGCCGATCATAACAACGCACAGTTATGAAACGAAAATCTAGATGGCGCTACGAACGTCGGCAGGCGGATTGAAGTGATAGAGGGGGGGGGGGGGGGGGGTACCCCCTTCCGCGGGAGTTCCACAACTGAGGTAATCTAGCAACCTTGGTCAATGGTGACCCTCGTGACGTCACACGTGACGTCACGTGTGATGTCATCATGGGAAACGTCTCATAATGCACCGTGCGGTTACGCCGACACCGCTGAAGCCGGAAACAAGCGCCTAAGAGCTGCGCTCTAAAAAAAATAAATGGTTGCAGGGGTCACACGTTAATTTCGGCGGCCAAACGTTGGGGAGCTTGCGTGGACCGTGTTCCCCCCACCGCTACTGACTGTCCGCAAAGAAGGCGCCATTAGTGCGCGTGCCCACCGCTCTTCTTTTCTGCGGTGTTCTGGATCTCGTAGCGGGTTGCGGAGAGCGATCTACGAAAACTTTGTTTCTAGCCAATTTCAAATGCCTTGGCTGCCCTCACCTCGATAGAGTTCATCAGCCGCCGAGAATCGGGATCGGACTCCTCGAAATCTCGTATGCACAAAAAAAGCGTTCCAAGAACGCCGAATGCGGCTGAAAAAGTCTCATCCGGCAGGTATATTTGCCACGCACGCTTCGTTCCTCAATTCCGACGTTCACGAAGAGTATTTGTCTATTTTTTTTATGTTTGAGCTTACTGAGACCACGTCCTCGAAGGTCTATTTTTCTTACTGCTCCTCACGAACTTTTCCCGCTTATCTAAATGTGGGGAGCCTACGTTCCAGGTGGCGAAGCTGTTCATAAAATTGCGACTTGCTTACTAAGCAAACCATCTTTGTTTTCGAGGCCGCTTTAAAAAGTAGCAAGAACGTTCGATGCAGCGATACTGCAGCGATTTGGACAGGATAGCGAAGGGACGAAAGCGGGAGACTCCTCAGTGAAGGTGAGTCCGACCATAAGAACTGCCGAGTGTCGGGAACTTCGTGGCCAGTGGAAGTTTGCGTGTACCGCGGGCATCGACCGTCGTATGTGACCTCCTCTCCCCTCATTATTGCCAAGAGCCAGCCCTTTCTAATTAAAGAATATTCATCATCATCTCCCCTGCTTGGGCGTTGGAGCCGTGTCGTGAATGCACGAGAAATGTCCTCCTCACTTTTTCTGCACTGTCGCTAAGAGGAAACTGAAACCCGATGCTCGCGATAGGGGCGACTAGGAAACACGGCGCTTCGTTTTATTCTTCTTCTTATGACTGCGTTCTGTATTATTATTTTTTTTTTTTTGTCCCCCGAAAACGAGTTGACGCTCTTGTTTCGCCGCGTCGCTGCGTCCTTTCGCTTCCATCGCTGCCGCTCGAACGTAACCCCCAATCGGTAAAAATCGTGTCGGTTAGAGTAAAAGTACTGTTATTGTCACATTTGTTTTCTTTGCGTCCATCGAGGTATACAGAAGTCGGCGTGTAGTGCAGTCGTCGTCGTCGACCCGTACGCCGTTTTTTTCGTTTCTTTTTTTTTAGGTCAACATACTTTTTTTTTTGCAAAAAAAAAAAAAAAAGAAAATGGCGAAGGAATTGCATTCCTTTCGTCGCCATTCGCGGCGACGAAAGGAATGCCGGGAACGGTCTGTAAGGAACCGGTTGTGGAACGCGACGGTGGCGACCTTAGCGGCGACGGAGGAAACTCAATCGAGGGGGCGAGGCCTGGCGACCAACTCAATAGCACCTAGGACAGAAAGCTTTCGGCGATGCTCACGCAAGCCGCCGGCACTGCGTGGAGCCACTTCTGATGACGATTTGGGGGCAAATGCTCAGGCCTTGGCTCCCAGCTGTTGATATTGAGCAACTGTGCCACCTTCTGTCTCTCGCTCTCTTCAGCGTCACGTGGTAGATGATGCAGGCTGCAAAGAGAGAGAGAGAATGAAGGCTGTGGAGAGATTGGCAGCCTCGAAAATGGCGCCGGGTACTTTATACCTTGAAAGTGAGAGATTGCGATTTATGACGGTAAAAGACGGGCCGAGAAATTAGAAAAGGGAGAATCACAAATGTAACAGCCATAAAAACACACGGACGACACGGGCGGTTGTATGCAGTCTTGCCTCGCGCGTGACAAAAGCCTCGCGCAAAGACACACCACGAACCAGATGAGGTGCATAAGAGAGAAAGTAAACTAAGGTGGAGAGACTGCAAAGCGCCTGACTTATTCTACGGGACGGTAGACTGTGCTGTGGGATGACTCGAACATACGCATCCGATTTTACGTACACATTGCACTCTGTTACAGGGTCGAGGTATCGGTCTATTGGAACGACGTACAGGGGAACGTAGCTTCCTGACGGTGTCTTTGCTCCTTCGTGCTTGGGAAGAGTAAATAAGGAACGGATGTAAAGGGCGTTCCCATAATTAGTGGCGCTTGTTGCGCCTGGCCTTTCGGGATTATTGGAAAACGGTTCATGTTTCTGCATAATCAGCATGCCTTCCCGGTGCTGCGTCACAGCTCGGACTGCTTTCTTCGGAAGGCGGCAATGCTTCCCAGCTGCCGCTTTCCCATATCACTGGGAAATCGGACGAAGCTCGAAGACGGTTTCCTCGAACGGACCACGAAAAGGACTTTGCTCGCGCACGATTTGATAAGCCCGGACAAACGCAAATTCGTTCCGCGCCGCTTTTTTTTTTTTTTTTTTTTTTTTACGGGTGTTTGACTTTTGGGCCGATTTGCCGCTGTATGCGGGTATCTGCCCCGGCGGTTCAAATAGCCGTGAGAGATTTTGAGATCACATGACCGGTGTCGTGGGGACAAGAAACTGAAGGTAGATAGGGTACCAGGCAGGTGGTTGCCGTTGAAGAATCCCTGAAAAAGAAAAAAAAAAAAAAAGAAGATTTTTAACATTTTAGTTGAAACACGCCTGTCAAAAAAAAAAAAAGAATAATTAAAAAAATATATAAAATTAGAGCAATATTGACGGTGCGAGACGCGATTTCGTCGGTAGTCACCTTCTTTCTACTTGTTCTCTCTGTCGGCATTTCGGGTGCGTGGGTGAGAGGGGGATCGGCGTCGCTTTCACCAAATCTTTCACGTTGAGGTGGAGAGAGTGTAGGACCATTCCGTGACGTCATGGACTTTGCGCGCAGAATTTCAAATAAATCTCGCGCCGTCAATGTAGCTCTAAAATTTTTTCCCGTATTTTTTTATATTATGTCTCTGTCCCAAACAAACTGTTAAAAATTAATATTTTTATTTTTTTTTATTTTCAGGAATCGTTTAAGTTTTTTATCGCCTAGAATATTCGAGTCCGATTTCGCTCTCTAAAAGCCGAGTGATCGAAATGTAAATTAAATTAATCGCAGTCGTGCGCTTTAGGATCGACGTGTAAAATTATTTCCGGGGGAGGTCGGGTTAGGAGAAAATCGAATCAAAAGTCAACGACAGGCAACGTATGTCGAGCGGAAGGGGCTGGAGTGCCACGTACTCTCTCCCCCGTGGAGTCGGTCACCTGACCCGACAATCCCTCTCGCGACCATCATTAACCGCCGGCAGTGAGAACCGAATTCGTCAGCCAACCTGCCCTGGGAATGCCTGGATCGTTTGCTCGAAGGGGAACGAAAGGGGGGTCAAGACCAACGCAATTTCAAACTGGAAGCGCTAGAAAACGCAGGAAAAACAGCGAGAATCGGCGAATGTTTTTGTGTGTCGAGACCCCGAGGGAGAGGAGCCGTCAGCGCGCATGAACGTCCGAACGCCGAGCTCTGGTTGGAAGGATTAGGGGGTAGACCTAAAGCTGTCTCCACCACACCAGTCGAAGGCGTTAGAAGGCGGGACGGCGGGGTTAGCTTCCGGCGGGGAATCGACGACTCGGAGACGCTGGCGTGGCTCTGCGTTTATTCTCCGGAAGCAGTACCAGGGAGAAGCGCTTGGCTTGTCCTTGCAGTCGCTTACATAGGCACAAGTGGAGAGCTACGCCCCCGCGACAGGGCGCTTCTCTAGCTTCTGCGACCGTAAGTAGGGAGTTTTCGTAGATGGTTTTTGCCGTTCCGCAAGGCCCTCCGCAACCGGCTACGATACCCGGAACTCTACAGCCAAGGCTATCGGCACGCAGGCGCAGTAGCGGCTTCTTCGTTCCGGAGGGCTTAGCGGACAGGGAAACGCGGTCTACGGAAACTCCCAGTTAGGGATTGGCGACGTGAACAACATAAATACAGAACACGGGCGTCCGGCGTTGGGCTCTCGCATTCGAATGCGGTCGAAGAGTTCATTGGAGACGAAAGCAGCCTTTGTCTCCACTGCACTCGTCGAACGCGTGGTCCGTGAACGGCTCACCGCTCCGTGAAAAAAAAAGATAAAGCTTGTTTTTCACGGAAAGAAAAAAGAAAAGCTCGAGCGAATGAGATATTTACAGCGCCTGGTGGTCTAAAGAAGAAGGCGTGAAAGTATTCGGACAGCGAGTCGTCTGCTTGTTGCACGGGGGTTGCGATGATACCAGAACGCGGAGCTCTTATTGGTTGATTGAAAAAAAGAAATAATAGCGATAGACCCGGAGGCATCTAGCATTCAGGTCTACCCACTGACCTTTCAAGCAGGGCCGATCATAGCTCGGCGTCGTTCTAACTTCACCGCAACCCCCTGCCAACGTACTGCGTGTTACTACTAGATGCGTGCGGTAGAAGCCAAGGCAACGCGAGGCGGTGGGAAGAAGGGCAAGCACTAGGAAAGCTGAGGAGGAGGAGAGTCCTCTCTAACGTTCCTAGTGCTCTCCCTTTCCCCCCTCGCCCTTCGTTGCCCTCCTCTTCCGTCCTGCCTCCCTAGTGTTCTCCCTTTCTCTCTTCGCTCGTCGTTGCCTCCGACTGAACTGCGCACAACTAGTGACACGGAGTATAGATTACCTCGGTTGTGGAACTACCGCGGAAGGGGGTACCCCCTCATTTACTTCAGTCCGCCTACCGTCGTTCGAAGCGCCATCTAGATCTTCGTTTACGAACTGCGCGTTCCATAGAGTATACGGCGGAAGGCCATCTAGGCGCTGTGCTTCGAAACGTACGTATTCCCTAGAATACACTGCAGTTAGCATAGCAGCCGTCCGGCGCGTCGAACGACCGGAGGCGAGTCGTGGTGAGTGAGGGGAGGTACTCCTCGTGCACGTCTATGAGCAGTTCCGTGACTGAGCTAATCTAAGAACGTCGCCCCCTGCGCAAGAAGCGGACGACTTTCTCTCCGAATACTTTCCCGCCTTTAGACCGCATGCAGGCGCTGCGAATGCGTCAATCACTGGAGAAGGCTGTCGAGCGAACCTGCCACCGCATATTTGCGTTCTGTAACCGCTCTAAGTGGCTGGTTGGTTCGTCCTTCGGTCGAGGAGTGGTTGGTAGGCCAGTGCGGACGCGCCTGCCGCTTCGAGGGGAGGAAGTGGCCGAGTGGGCTAACGCGTCTCAGCTCGGAGCGTGGAGCGAAAGCTTGCGCTGGGAACCTCCTGGGTTCGAGTCCCCGCCACCCCCGCCCGTTTCGATCTGGATGAGTTTCGTACCGGCACGCGTTCGTGTGATCACTAGTGCGTGATGCACGTTCAAAATCCCAGGTTAGCGGTTGTACTGCACTGGCTAAATTTCTCATCTACAGCTAAGAGACCGATTACCCGTTGAGGCGCATCTCCATCGAGGCTGTATAAACATACAGAGCAAACCAATCTTTTTTCTGCCGCTTCGAGGCGTCCCTCGTCCAGCGTCAGCGTCATTCGCTGCTCGGGGCGGATCGGGGATCCACAAACGATGGCGCCATGCCCAAGCCTTGTCTTCTGGGTGGAATTGCTATACTTCGTTTCAGCTTCGGTCCGAGCGCGGCCGATGTTATAAGCCAAAGGGCGAATCAAACAGCGTAAAAAGCGCAGCGTCATGGCTTGCTCTTTCTGCCTGATAAGACTAGCCGGAGGACTAGCACGCACAGAGAGACGGCGAATAGCGGCTGGTCCTATCAACTGCAGAGAGCACGCCATGACGTTGTGCCTCTTTCGCTGTTGGATTGGACCTTCGGCTCATAACATCGGCCGCGCTCGGACCGAAGCTGAAACGAAGTATAGGATCGCGACGTGACTTTCGTTCCGACGGTTTCACACTCGTCTCGGTGTGCCTTTTCTTTTTCCTCGGGCGGGCAGCTGCGCGCGTTCCGGCGCGCCAGCCGATGAAAGCCGGGCTCCGCACTCTGGTCGGCGTCTGACGCTCGCTGCAGCCGCGCGTACAAAGAACGGCCAGGGTCTGTGTCGTCTGACGGCCAGCTGCGCAATCAGCTGCGCCGGGCTACTCGACCACCGCCGAAGGCAGCACGCTGTCTCCTCTCGAAGCAACTTCCCCAAAGCGTCTTTTTTTTTTTTTTTTTAAGTTGTTAAAAAGGAAACGGTTCGCCGACAAACCTGGGAGGGGGGGGGGGGGGGGGGCAGCTTTTGTCGCGAATTAGATCTTGTTCTGGCCGCGTGGGGACGCAGGAAGTGAGGTGAACGTATTGGGCAGGAGATCGAACTATATGGGGCGCTTTATGGAGCTTGTTGTCCCCACAGCCCGGTGTTTACTAACGCAGCGTAACGAAGTAATTGAACCTCGGCTAGCACGGTCTGGCCACGAGCGCTTCGTCCTGACCAGTGCATTGGTCGCAGGAGGAGTGGCCTTCGAATCGTTTTTTTTTTTTTTTTTGTTGTTGTTTTTTCGATTTCTCTGGTCAAAAACAGACGAGAAGATTCGGTTTGTTGTCCCCACAGCTGAAGCGTATCGCAAGAGGCGTGACTGATCGATCTCCTCCCGAATAGCAGCCGTTAGCTCCGAGATGTGTCAGTGGCGCTCCCTTAGGATTCCCATTCGTGACTTTACATCCACGGCAAGGATTTCGCCCACGTTACTGTCTCAACTCGGTTGCGAAACCCCCCCGGAGAAAAAGAGCCCAGTCCGCCACCCTCGCCGTCCGTCATTGCAAGCGCCATCCGGACGCTGCGCTTCACAACCTGTGTATTTCATGAAGTATAGTTACCATTGCAGCCGTCCCCGTAACGGTGGGGCGTCGAACGAGGCGGACCTTGTCAGAAGTGGGTAAGGGGAGTGAGTTGTACTGCTTCTCGAAGCAGCGTCTATGGGCAGTTCCCTAAGACATGGCTTGCATTGACGTCACATCAGCCGCCATTGCTCCGTACCGTTCTCCTGTGCCGTAAATTCTGCAGCCTACATTTGACACCATCGAATTTGTTTTTCTGGTCAAGGCTTGCCGATAAGAGCAGATTCGATGGTGCCAAATGTATGCCGCAGAAGGCTCCGTACAGGAACCTGGTACAGAGAAATGGCGGCTGGTACGGTGCCATATGACGTCACGTGCAAGGCATGTATTGCGTGAAGTTATTATAACGTACGCTTGAGGTTCAACCGGTGCTAGTGTCTGTGGGTCTTCCGGTTTCAAAATGTAGCAAAAAACAACGCGTCCACTTTTGCGGTGCTCCTATGCGTCCCTATGAGGAAACTCGCGTGCATTTCGTCTCTTCGCCTGAGAATAGCAAGAGCCCTTTCTTCTTTGGCAACGAACTCGGTGGCACCATCTATCGGGTTGCCCGGGCAAGCTCCCGGTCCGCGTATATTTCCTCATTTCTTACGCTTCGTTGTTTCGCCATAAGAGTGAATTATGGTGTACAGCGTGGTCTGAATTTAGCGGGGGCGGGAGGGCGGTGTGTACAAATCACGGATCGTCAAATGTATCGCCGGAATGTACTACGATGTGATTACAAGCTGTATGTTGCTTTATTATTTCGCACAAAAATGAACGACGACCGTAGTAATAATAGGAATAATAGCGGTAATTCGGACACGAGACGACAAATACGCTCTGTCGAATGGTAATTGATCGTTCGTTTTCTTTAGGATAACACGCGTCTTGTGGCACGTCGGATGTGTGACATGAATGGTTAGGCAGCTGTAAGTATAGCGCCGTGTGGTCAGAAGCTACGTGTTCATTCTTATTGGGCGAGCTGGAAAAATGTGTATACACCGGTCAGGGTAATACCAGTCATCAACCCGGTAATTGCAACGCGAAGCCCGCGCACTGCGTCCTCGCCCGCCGGCTGCCGCTAACTTTCCGGCAGTTTTCTTTCGCAAGCGGCGGCACTCGTTAGCCGCAATTACCCGTAACAACGAGAGCGGCAGGTTCCGCTCTTCAGCTCCGAGGCGCCTTCCGTGGGAAAGAGCCGATCGCGTCGCTCTGGCGCACAATGGCAAAGGGGGGCTGCTTGAACGGCGGCGAGGACAACTCCGAAAGATGGACCGAGACCACAGTGAACTTTACACCGAGAGGCCGGTTCATCGTTTCGTCCTGCTCTGTTCCTGGGAGAATATCCTCTCGTGCCACTCGATCGTGCCTGTTTTTATCTTTCGTTGCTATGTCAGTGGCTTTATACACCAGACCCACCCAGTTTCAAAGCTACCGTTGCGTGGCCCATTAGGCGTAGCAACTTGAGATGTTTTCGTTTGTTTTGGCGCAGGAGGGCCTCGGTAGGTTTTGCGCCACAAAGCCCGCAAGTAGCCCACCGACCGACCGGTTCAGCGTTTACGTTTGAGTCTGACCGACTGCGTTAGGACTCCTTGCTTTCAACTCTGCGAATAGAAATTGAGGGAGAGGAGGAGGCGTCAGAACACCGAACCCAGGTTGGAGTGATTAGTTGGATGGCGCCAATCCAGCTGCCTTCGTGTTTACTCTGCCTTCGAAGGCGTTCGAAGAGGCAAAACATGCACATTGTCTTCTGTGTCCGCGGGTAGTGAACGAGGCATCGCATTTGCATAACGCCTATTGAACTCACTGCAATATATACGTCGCAGTATGGCGAGAAATGCGGATGAACTTTGGCGGGAATGAACAAGGGCAAGTGTGGTACCTCAGGGAGGCAGTCACATGGCGATTCCTGGGAGCCGACAATTGGATGAGCGGGGAATAGTGGCTATACACACTGTATCGGGCGATAACTTGTGCCACCTAGCCTTAATCTATCATAGAGCCAGAGTATCGCGTTTATAGCTTGCATATACTGAGGTCTGCACTAGAGATTAGCGTTTAGACACAGCAGCTCATGATTATGACGTCGTACAGAAGCCATGGCGCTATCTGCGTCGTCTTCAAAAAAAGCGCTTCGAAAAAAAAAAAAGCTTCCTGTGTATCTGCGCACTGTTAACGACTCTTGTTGTCCATCGTGCTTCTATTTAATCAGTGAGCTGAAGTTTTTTTATCACCCATTTCAATCTTATCTTCTGGACAGTGGTTCAGCGGATGAAGTCTTCTAGCAGCGATATCGCGAATCCCCCACTGCAGTTTGTTTTGTTAACGCTGGTTTGCGCATGAGCGCTTTCTCAACGTTACGATCCAAGCTCACGTACTTTGACGTCGAGGTAACCGCAACTTACCACCAGCACGTCCGTGCTTCGTATCCCGCCTGCCAAGCCACCCTTTATCAGGTTGTCACGCTTTGTACGAAACATCCATGTGTTACCATGGAGTTGCGGTCGTACCTCCACGTAAGCCTAAGCTTCGTAACGTTAGAAAACGCTGCTGTATGAACTATCCTATTTTTGGCGCAACAAAAGGGGCGGCTTTAACGCTGATGGAGCCTCTTGTCGGATCAGAGAAGGCTTCGAGAGTACTTCGTAGTTTGGTATGTCGTCACTGTATGACGTCACGATCGTATGCAGAGCGTGACGTATCCCACGCGCATTTCTTCCAACACCGTATCTACCGCTCAAAATGTCACATTTCAGAACCGTATCTGTCGCAAACAACTCCCATACTTCACTAAGCTGACGGCGCCCACAATTCACGTAACCAAATGTCACGAGACGGGAACGAACCAGGACCGTCGTGGCGGCAATGAAGAAAATCGGAAAATAAAGGTTACTTTTTTTTTTTTAAATAACGGCCAATTACTTTTCTTCTTAAGTAGTCTGGTAATGTAATTGAAGACGTTTTAACCGAAAGTAATTGTAATCAGTTCCTTTTTTTTTCGATTGGCGCGGACTGCCCGTCACCGACCCTAGTCCTCGTGTTATCGAGGAAGGCCGGGCACTTTGAACCGCCGTTCCGGAAGATATGGAGCGCAATGAAGGGGGGGCCTCCGCTGTGCTCCATCGTGCGAACTCGGGAGAAGTGAGGCGGCGAGCAACCCTGACCCAGTTGAAGGAGGGGAGCGAATTCGTTAGTTCGGGGCAGATCCCGCGGGCAACAAAGGCGGCCATCTCGGGTCCGGGCATGGCCCAATCGGCGGAACAATGGACGAGGCCCATCTGGACGCTGACCCCGCGCGTGACCTCTCCGCGAGGGCGGTCGGCGAGCCAAGGCGCGCCTGGCCGGCGCCGGTTTCGGACGAGACGCGCGGGACCTGCTTTTGTGGCTCCCCGCCGCTGCACGGCCGTGGCGTCGTCTCCGCGGCCAGAGTTCCTCGATGTTGCTGGCCTGGCGCAATTCAACCTGGAAGACAAGTCCCGCGCATGACGTCATCGTCGGTGGGTGTTGAAGCTCCTCCCACCTTAAAAGGATACTTCAACGAAATTTGAAATATTCCCGTCGTGTTCAAAAATAGGTTGAATATGATCGACAATATCCGTAAATGACAATCGCACGTTTGTATTTTGATCCTGGTGGCTGTATTTTTCGTTATAAACGGCCCACTCTGGCAAGCTCTCGGAGAAGGCCCAGCTTAGAGCACGTCACATCCAACGAAATCATGACGTAGGTCGTCTCAAGACGAGCAAAGCTACGGCGAGGCTGACGTCGAGAGGATGGCCTAGTCGTTCGAGCCACCGAAGCGGCTGCTTTTGTACGAATTTTGAGTGACGGGTTAATCTTCTATAATCTTCTAGGGGGACAATAGCGACTTCTGCGATACACAAAAGGGATTCTCGGGAAGAGGGGAGTTCCTTCTCCCCCCCTTCTCTCGTCGTGGCCGGAGACGAGACAACCTCCGTCACTAGCTGTCAAGGTTCCTAGACGAGCATTACAAACGAGGCGTTAGCGACATCCACCAGGTGCTCTTTGCTAATCGTTTAACTCGTTTTAAAATTCTTTTTCGAGACTTTTTTTAACAAGATATTGGTATGTTCCATCTGATACTGCTCTTTTGAACACATATAGACCAAAAAATGAGCGCCGAAATTTCGTTGTAGTATCCCTTTAACAGAGCGAACGCTGGAGACGAGTTCGATTCCTCTCCAGCGTTCGCTCTGCTAAAAGAGAAAGAGGTGGGTGGAGCTTCCACTTCACTCTTAACCTGTCGCCGATACTAGGTGGTATTGGCTGGTGACGTTCCCTGAGTAACTCTGTCGTCTGCTAGCGTAGCCGCCATCTTGCCTCTCACTTTATGCAGCCGTTTGTGAGCTGTTTACAAAAGCGTTGAGCGTTACCAGCTGTGAAATGATTCTGAATAACTTCGAGAACACGCAACGTCATGCGTTATATGTGTATGTACAGGTTTGTTCTCGGCGCCGGTAAGGAGTGAGGAGGCAAAATGGTGGCCGTGGTCAGGAAAATTCGGCACGTGCCCCCCAAAGGTTGTCGCCACTCTAGCAAGGCGGAGGAGCTATGCGGAGCTTAAAGGGATACTGAAGCGAAACTTGAAATACACCTATTATGGTCAGAAATAGGTTCAATATGATCAATGATATTCATAAATCATAATCGCGCGTTTGTATTTTGAACGGATGGCTATATTTTTCACCCTAAGGGGCCCGATTGGGCGCGCGCTCAAAAATCGGCCATCGGAGAGCGCGATGCGTCTTGGGATATTGGGCGCATTCGTGACGTCACTTGTGCCAGTCGGGAAAGGCTACGGCGTGAATGTTGTGGTTACGAGCGTTGCCACTTGGTGGCGCGTCGACGATTTACGACCTGTGACAACGTGGCCGTTTGAGATGTGCAAGGGCTGCACGCACGCTGCACCACGGGACCACGGCAAGTCGGCAACCACGGCAGCACTGACAAAACCAGCTCTGAGGCCGGATTCTCAAAGCGAATTCACGACGAAAAATGTGCGTACGACAAATTTGAGAGAAAACTCGTGCTCTCGAAACGAAATTGTCGTAACCTTTGCGCAGGTTACGACAGAATTCTACGACAGCTCCGAAGCTGTCTTACGCACTTTTTACGATCAAATCAACAAGGCCGACAGCGTCGCTCAGTTACTTGGTATCGGCCACCAACGGACATTTATTTTTCTTCGTGCTCTTCTCGTGCGTCCCGACTTCAACCAGCAAGAAAAAAGGAAGGAGTACTTAAAACGGACCACGACGATCAAGAACGCAGGATCCACAAACACACGAGAAGAGCTACAACAGCCACGATTCTGCCGACCGAGCGAGCTCGGCAGAATATAGTAGGCCTAGCAGCAACATCGACTCGGCGCACCGTTGCTCCGGCGGTCCTTGGCCAAGACCGTCTGTCCATGACCGGCTGGCCTGCTGAATGGAATATGCCCGCGCGACCCTTGTGGACCCTTACCGGATGAGTAGTTTGATCCCTGAACTAAATTTCAGAGGTCAATATTTTCCCCTTGTCATCTCGATCTCCTTGTTTTCCGAGACAGCGGTGACGATCGCTGTCGTCGGAAAAGGGACTCTCATTGATTCTATCTCCTTGTTTTGTGTGATATAGAGCTCAAATAAACGCCATGCGGATTACCTTGACAACTCGGTATGTACACTCTGTTATTAGTATGCCATTTTTATTCTGACTCGACGCTACGTCAGTGTCGGTCCAACCTTTCTTTGCCGAGTGTCTTGTCAGTATCGAGTTGCAATCGTAAAAGATCGGTCCAGAAGCGCTTACCGAAACGCGGTCTAACAGAGCGAATCCAGCACTTCGATCAAACGCGCGTGTCCGCTCCGAGTGTGAACAGGTATTTGGCATTTGCGTGGCTCTTGCTGACACCCTCGTAGTTCAAACATATCCTTTTTAACGTCGGCTCGCAGCTCGCAGCAACTAATACCGGCCGTGCCAGAAGCATGCTCGGGCCGTGTCGTGGAAAGAGCCGCAACGAGAACGAGCTCACTGTGGCCAACTACGCTTTGGCTTTCTCCGCCAAGGCTTTGCAAACGCGTTCAGGCCTAGGCGAATTCTGCCGGCACGCCGTATTGCCGGAGAACGGCGCTGCTATTTTGGCACAAGTGATGTCACGAGAACTTCCCCCCATTCACCAGATGAGAATTTGAAATCGTTTAATTATGTTTAAAATTAGTTCTCCTGTGTTTTACAGCGCAATATTTATATTTCCGAGGTGGTGCCTGTCCCTAGCCCATATTTATGCAACAAGATCGGCGCTAAAATTTCGTTTCACTACCCCTTTAAGTTCGTCTGCTTCTTGTGCAGGGGTTGCGGCGACGTCGGAACGCCGAGCTCTGATTGGCTCTCATTGGGAGGATAGTGGGTAGAGAGAGGCAATCGGAGCTCGGCGTTCCGACGTCACCCTGCACAAGAAGCGGACGAACTTGCCCTCCGCATAGCATACAACATGGCGGCACTCTATCTCCTGCCCGTTCGTTGTCTACTGTGCCCTGATTCGAGAGCGTTTTCAACCGCTCGATCGGGGTCGGGTGTTTCACGGGCCGAGTTTGCGATACAAGCTGCGAGGAGGACGCGAAAGCGTCGATCGTCTGCGAGCGTCTTCGAGCATTGCTCAGCCTCTCTGCCCGCGCTTTGCGCCGCGCGGCAACGCACGCATGCGCACGAGCAATCGTCAATGTGCGCGGGAGGTATCCGTCATTAAATTGCGAGCGCCTTCCGTGGTCGTAGTTTCTCCCTTTCTTGAACCTAGAATCTACTACGTTTGTCCGAGAGCCGATACCACCTGGAAGACAAGGCCTCCGCATTACGTCATTGCTAGTGGTCCCCGGTCTTCCCCAAAGTGCGCAAACACGCTGAAGCTTGACGAGAATAGCCGCGAAGCGGCACACGCGTCTGTCGTAGTTGTTGCGGATTCCAGAACGCGATTTCCACCCCGGCTGTCGTCCTCCGAAGCACGCGCCGAGGAAACCCGAGCCGACATCTCCAGCAGCCGGAGCGCGGCGATGGGGGCTGGGGTGAGGGCAAGACCGGAGAAGGAAAGCGCCGGACGCGCGTGAGTCGAACAAAGGAACTCGAACGGACGAGATCGCGACGACTCCGACTTCAACAATGACTGTATTTCTGTAATCGAGTTGGTATAATATAATTATTTTTGCTTAATTGGGAATTCCTTTAATTAGTATATATAGAACCGCGCTCAGCTTCTGCCACAGTAGTGTCGCAGCGTGCTAGCGTAGCATTTGCGAGACGCTACACCCCTGCAGCGGTTGGAAGCGCCCGTCTTACAGTGACTAGATAAGCTAAACACCTCGGAGTAAAGACACTTCAGCCATCTTGGTGCTTATGATCATGGTTGCCAGTTGTCTGTAACTTTATATCTGAAATATTAGGAAACGCTTTTCCCTCCTCCGGAAATATTAAAGCAGTCCGCGACAGAGTGAAACGGTATCGCCCGAGCTCCCTGACAGAGCATCGTCCAAAGCTTGGAAAGATTTTTTAATCGTAACCGCCACCTGTGGCACCCGCTCTGTCCTAGGCAGCACAATGGCGGCGCCCATCAGGCAGTCGGGGAACGGAGTGTCCATACTCTACGCTATTCAGTGGGCCAACTTGCACCCTTTTTACACGGGCACACTCCTTCCGAAATAGCTGCCCGAGAGTACCGTGGGGTAACTCTGGTGGAGCGCCTAACTTGAGTTACGTTTCACCGCAGTTAGGGCACTACATTGTCGGACAGCTTTCTTGTGGAGAAGTTAGAAGTGCGCGTGCATAACTTTGTTGAGCGTTGAAGATGCGCACGTGCGCCCATCTAGAGCCAGTAAATAAGCTACGCTCCAGACTAACGACCCATCTTGGTGCTTAAAATCATGGTTGCCAGTTATCTGAAGCTTTATCTGCAATCACAGGAAGCGCTTTTGCGTCCTCCACAAATGTTTAAACATTTGGCGACCTGGCAAAGGCTGTATTACATGGTCTATCGAACACCGAATCTACTGCTGAGGAAGTCGCCCTTTTGAATGAGGACGATCGGCAGTTTCGTCTGGGGTGTACTAAGCACCCAATGGCGCCGCCCGCAACAATATCGCTGTGCAGTGCCGATACTCTAAGCGCAGGTAATTTAGTGGCTCTAGCTTTGACTGTATATAGGGTGTCTAAAAAAAAATACAGATACGTATCTTAGTAAAAGACAAACAAACAAACGAGAAAGACGTTTACAAATCTTTGGAACGCGGAATTTGAGCGCAGTTCTTGAGGTATTTTGATTTTGCGATATACCCTTCCTCCCTCCTCCTTCTCCGTACCAGACGATATGTTGCTTCATCCCCAGCTCGTGCTGATGACGATATGTGACTCCCTCATATTGTATAACGGATAAGCTAGTTGGTTTGTTCTTGTACGAACAGCGCTACGCCACGGACAAAGTAAGAGAAGACGGACAGACAACAGTTGTACTTTGGCTGTGTCGCAGCGCTGTTCGCACTTTTAGCCTCATATGGCTAAAAGTCCACCCGAGTCTGTCTCGAAGACAGCGGAGGTCAGCCGTGCCCGCTTCTCGAACGAGGCCGGCAGCGCGTGACGTCTGCCAATGGCGTCCTCGGGCGGCAGACTCGACCTCGACCTTGCGGGCCCCACCCATGTCTGAAGGGGAGACGCCGCTCTCGCTCTCTGGGTATCGATCGAGTGGACCACGTGACCGCACGAGCCGCCCGATGGAGGCCACAGTGCTGCGCGACAATGTCAATGTTGACGCGGAAAAACAGAACCCGGGAAAGACGCGTCGTTTGTGTTCCCGTTTGGCGAGGTACTGCAGCCTGTTCTCGGGTGCGTATACGGAATAGCCTGGGAAGGAAGTAAACGGGCCGATCTCGGCAACCTGACTGGCTCGATTTCGTGGACGTCACATCGCCTGGTTTACGGTGGGAGAGGGGGGGGGGGGTCTTAGGTAAGCACGCCTGAGTGATCCACGGGCTCCAGGCACGTGGATCACTCAGGCACGTAGCCAGGATTTTGATTCGTAGGCGGAGAGGTATTCAAAATCAAAATCCATGCCCGTAGCCAGGATTTTGATTCGGGGGCGGTGGGAGACCCCAGCAAGATGAAAGATTTCGGGGGAGGGGGGCAAGCCCCATGCCCCCCCCCCCCTCCTCTTTCTGCGTACGTGTCTAGTGGGACTCCAGATTTGCTTACTAGCGAGTGAGTAGCCAAAGTTCAGCCCCCCTCTCTGACCCCGCAAACCAGCAATCTGACGTTCGTGAAAATGCGCAACTCAGAGGTCCGAAATTGGCCCGTGACATCGCATGACATCATGGTCAGTGTCAAGTGTGATTGTGTGTAGCAGGTAGCAGAGTCGGGCACCGCCTCGGCTCTCGCCGAACACACAAAACCGCCAGCTGTCCCCTCGAAACGCAGTCAGACGGCGAGTGGCTGCGGCAGTAAATAATTTCTCGATAACAATCTCTACGGGTCTGGCAGTGCAGTTGAAATGGATGGAAGATCGGAATCATGAACGGCAGCAGAATTCTTTGAATCGGGCGGCGTCTTCCGCATCTAGCCATTGTGGTCATTTGTTGGGATTCAGCGAGCGCTCCAGTGGGGCAGTACTGCGCTTCCGTTCATCTTTCGAACGAGTGCGCGAATAATCAACGCAATGAACAGGTGGACAGCGTACGTGGACCTTGCACACATATAGCAGCGCCATCGGGCTCTCCAGTTGCTCTCGCCTTTAGACTTGCCCGTTTTGAAAACAAGGCGTTCCGATTACGGACGTCCTTTGCGGCCACCGAGCCGATATCCGTGTATGCGTTGCGGCCTCGACCGAGTCGCCGTTGAGAAGTCGACGCCTGTCGGATGGGCCGCCGCTGCCCAGCCAGGAGCTGTCCTTGATTTCCCGAGTCCCATTTCGCCCCTGCCGGTGCTCCAGACAGGTGCGCGACAAAGACCGTCGTTGCGCCGCGATTAGCGTGGCAACTGCCGCTGCCGCGCAGCCACGTCACAGCGTTAGCGGCGGTTGCTACACGGTACCCCCCGTGCGCGATTTTTCTCGCTCATCTGTCCGGGCCTTTACACCATTCTGCTGTGGACTGTGAGCAGGTGCGACGAAAAGGCGGCGGACAGAAACGTGTGCATCTCATCTGCGGTCGCTATTGGCGAGAAGATGGAAGGGGCGCTTTATTTCGCTCGTTTTCCCAGGGAGCCACAAAACCTGCCCTTTGTATTCCTGACGTCAGCTTCCTCGATCGAGCGACGGGCAGAGACTGGACGCAAGTTTTGCGTCAGCGTTTGACTGGGACTCCTCTCCAATCGCTGCTTCACTGATTGGACACGAGTCCAAGGAGAAAAGAGCCATGACCTCATCGTTGGTGGTCCCGGACTCGCCCCAAGCAGGCTTGACGAGAGTAGCCGCAAAGCGAGAGATGAGTCCGTGTGTGGCGTTGCCTCGTATGGTGACGTCACGGCTTCTCCTCTAGACGGTATTGACACGAGCCCCGGCCGAACGCTGCGTCAGAAACGAGCGAGTAATGGACGTCCTGACTCTAGTCCGGGGACTAGGCGTTTTTAAAAAAATGCAGTTTTACGCCGCGAGGGGCTATCTGCAGCTGCGCACTATGTACGCAAGGATTTCTCTTTCCTAGATTGTTCATTATCAAATCAAATCTTTATTTTCAGAAAACTGGAGGGATCGCCAGGACAAAAGGCTGTTAAACAACAGCTTGACTGGGTCTGGGATCCCTTTGCATTGGCAGCAGCTTTGACACTGAAAAACATATGTTATATATAACATATCTATGACGAGGCGGGACGGATTTCAGGAAAGACAGAGCATTGTTGTAATGATGATTCTGCACGATACAAGCTTCTTTGGGAACCAACAGAGCAGGCTTTTGTCAAAATGTGCGGCGTATCCTATTTTTTTTTTTTTTTATATATAGGTGAGGATATGGTTTTAGATGGGGACGATGCACCGGGTGCCGGCAATCCAAGAAAAAGCCTTTTCTTTTCAACCGAAATTTCCCCGCGCGGAGTAGAGTCAGCAACTACGGTAATGCTTGTATAACGTGTCGTTATTGAACGATATTATAGAAAGGACTGACCCACTTGACTGACGTCAAGTTGCGGGGCCCCGGTATGTGTGTCGTCATCTGTATTGTGCTACGTTGTGAAGGCTGACGTAGCTTGCGCAGTGATTCAAGTCTGTGGATGCGACATGCCCATCAACGCTTCGTTTAGCGTCGCTCGAGAAAGCGTGCGAGTAAGGCGCAAACCGAACTCTCGGGGAGGTGCGAAGCCGCTCTGGAAGCGACGCCGACCCTGACAACGTAGCACTAAAGAGTTGACGACGTGCACCACATTTACGCTTACCGCTACACTGTTCAATGGCATGACAACACTCACCGTGAAGCATGCATCTTTAGAACTGCGCAAAAAAAAAAAAAAAATCTTGCAGCTTCGATGGTATGTTTTGTGTTTCGACGGTTGCTCAGAGTTACCGACAGATCATGGACCTACTTCTCCCGGTTATTTCTATTAGAACTCTTGCCAGTGTTGCCCATTCGTGTAACGTCACGCATAGATATTCCACACTCTGAATTAGAACGCAGCAACACTCGAACGCGGTGCTCCGTCAGCGAAATTCTTCGTCGTTCTTGACGTGGGGTTCCGGTTGTTCTTAACCGAAAAGATATTCGCCCTCGGAGTTCAGTTGGGACTTTCGCCGAAGTCAGGCTGTCTCTTACGAATTTCAGTAGACCCTTTTTTTTTTCTTCAAGAATGCCTATAACCTATCGACCTTTTCCACAGACAGCCCGTTCTCATAGCGCCGTGACATCTCTTTTGCACACCGGGAAATCGAAAAGTATGAGGCTGAAGGCTGGTTCAGACGCTTGCGACTGCCTACGATTGAAGAGGCTTAAAAGTCGGTTTTAAGCCTCTCCGGTCCTACGCAGTCGCAAGTGTGGGATCCAGCCTCGAACGAGAATATTAGAACATTGGAGGCAATATATCTACCGATGTCTTGTTCAAAAAAAGAATTTGGGAAGGTTCACACAAGATAAACAACACCTCTAAGAATTTTTTTCTTTTATTGTCGCGTTGACAAAGTTAGCGAATTTGCATAAATTGGATTATAGCACCGGCACTGCGAGTAGGTCGTATTCCCTGGCCGCCCCAACTGAGCTCGCTGGTGCAGAGCACGTGCTGACGGCAAGCTTCCAGATCGCCTCTTCTACGCACATTATACGCACCATAAAGATTGTCTTTTTTGGGAGACCACAAATAAGAACTCGTGCAAAATAATTTGTTGGCCTAGTTGGTTAAGCCATAGCCTCCTCTATACTCACAAAGTCTGGCAGTTCGATGACGAAGCCATAGAGTGTCCGGTCGCAGATCTGGAGCGCGAGGATCTGGTAGAACAGAACATTTCTCGGAGAGTCTGGTGTTCAGCGCAAAGGTTTTGCTGCGGCGAAAACCCGAAACATGGTTTTCAAACCCGACGAGAAAAGAAGCGGTAGCCCGAGGAACGAACGAGCGGACATTCCATCGCTCGGGACAAGTATGTTTCGGCGTCTCGCCGCAGCGGGGCGCCTGTTATTTGACTCTTGTCTGCCGCTCTACCGTTTCACTTTGGGCGGCCGCGTCCCGTGGTGATCTGCCAGGCTTTGTCAGTGTAGAGTTAAACATTACGAAAATAGAAAGAGCGAAAGAAGACTACACAATACAAGCGTTTGTCCCGCATAGTCTTCCACTTGTCCAATTATCTTTCGAGCTTTCTATTTTCCTGGTAAGAACTGATCCCGGGCATGCGCTGTGAGCAGTCACCTCAAATATGACGTCCAGTGAATGCCACCTAAAGGCTACTTACTTCGGTGTGAACATTTTTATTTCACTCGCCGTTAATTACTTTTTTTTTTCTAAGTGCGAAAGCATTAATTGTTTCATGGAGCGAACCGGCGTTATCAGCTCTTGAAGCCGCGTCAAACGGCACCTAAACTGCCCTGCCCCATGGGACAGGAGAGTTTAGCATGGACTTCACTCCATGGGGCAGGAGCGAGGCCTGTAGTCGTTAGCAACGGAACGGAGCGGAGTCATCGGTGTTTTAAAAATTCCAGCAACCGTCTCAAGTGCGTTTTCTTCCGTATATATATATATATATATATATACATATATATATTCATATATATATTGTCGCCGTGGCGTTTAATCGGTGCCCGTTCCTTGGCAGGTTATGAGCATCTCTGACGGCTGCTATCTGGAGAGCAATCGGCGGCCATGGCGACCAGTGGAAGCAGCGGAAGCAGCGGCGGGGGAGGCGGTGGCAGCGCCGGCAAGGCTGCGGGCCTGGCCACGCCGGAGGCATCGGGAAGCAGCGAGACCCTCGAAGACGACCAGCCGCCACAGGGATCCGGTGAGTGGCTTAAAGGCCGACGCAATCATCTCCTGCCGGGCAGAAGTTCCTCCTCTCCTCCTCTCCCCGCAGGCGATTCTCCTCTCCCCGCAGAGATGGCGCTACCGGTCAGCGTGAGACCGGTGGCGCCATCTCTTTTAATTCAAAGAATACAACAAGCGGGTTTCCGAGAAAGGAGGAAGGCCTCCCTCTTTCTCGAAGGGAGAGTTCCCTCCTTTCCGGAGGAAATATCCGCCGATGGCATGGCCAAGATGGCCGCCTGTGCGCCTCCCGCGTCTTGCTGATTCACAGGGGGTTCGGCACGCGGTGGAGTGAACGACGTGAACGCACCGAGAAACATTCGGCCACGCCATAAACAATCGGTTCTCGAGGGGTCCGCTTCTTTGCGGGCTGCCGACACCGGTTCCCGTCGCGATCGAACGCTCTCACGTTCCCGAACACATTTCCTTCTGGCATACCCTGCGTAGAAAGCAATACGAGAACTGCATTTTGTACCTTCGCGAAACGAGAACGTACGCTTAAACATATAATTGAGGAAATTTTCAATACCTGAAGTAAATTCTGTTTTATCGCATTACTTTTAGTGTATTTCATACTAAGGTGTGCAAACCAAAACTAACTAATAATATACTAATCGTATACTAGAATAAACTTGAAAGAACTCGCTGATGGGAGGTGCACTGATTTGTGGTAGTGGGAGATGATGATATAGGGCTGCATGTACGCAGGTAAATAACAATTTCAATAAACGGCCCTACTATACTTTACAAGCTATAGCAGCTTACATCACGTAGAGTAGCTTCGTGGCAGTGAGAAGGACTTGAAAGCGTTCGCTCTTATTATTTAAACTGCAGGGCACAAGCGAAACTTCCTGCTTATTAGCCATGTTGAATAAACCTGAGACTTGAGCAGAAATGAACATATAAGTCGAAGGAACGTGAAAAGGACAGGACGACGTCTCAAACTCAGCTACCGTGTTTATTTAGTCCACCTTCTTATATAGCCCACAATCGGCCGCCACCAACACAAAGGGGTAACCTTTTGCCCCTTTGTGTTGGTGGTGGCTGATTGTGGGCTATGGAAGAAGGCGGACTAAATACACCTGGTAGCTGAGTTTGAGACGTCGTCTTCTCCTTTTCATGTTCCTTCGACTTATATGTTCATTTCTGCCCCAGTTTCAGGTTTATTCAACATGGTTAACATTCACCAGCTCGCCTGCACCCTCGCTATATTATTTCTATCTTATTAGCTTCGCGTTATTTTATATTTGCGACATACACACCGTAGTTGGAGCCCTTTTAACAACATTTCAATGTCCCATGAATCGTATCACGGCATCGTCTTCGTTGGCCCTTCAAGCGTGAGTGCGATTGTTGGCCGGTGTCAATGCATTCCTTTTCGGAGCAGCGAGGGAAAGCCTCAGCTACGCATCATTTGCTTTATATTATAAGTATTGTTTCTCTTTGCCCCTACCTGTTATATCATCAGATGATCCCAGCGCATATTTTTACTTAAAAATCTCGTCCATGTTTTTTTCTTTCTTTTCAAAACGAAACCGTATGCGCGTTCTTCACTGAATCACGCAACTTGGTAGTAAGAAACGGTTCTAAAAGTGACCACAAACGAGGAACTAGCTTTCAATCCTTACTTTTTTAAGCTTCAGAATGCATTTTAGCGTAATCCATGGTTGGGATGGGGGGGAGATCGGTGGCCGAGTGCGCACACTTAGAGTAACTGGATCGCGGGAGAGTAGCGACAAGCTCCCGGTGTGATCGCCGTTTTGGTTCGTGGAATGAGCAGTTTCTCCTTTATCTCTCCATTCCTGGTGAGCCGTTCTAAAATCGACGGGGTAGCTTTATAGAGGCGTTTCTGGTATAACGAGATTTTGCTATTCAAACACCGGCGAAACGAGCGTACATCCTCGTATACCGTCACCACGTGCGGCGTCGGTGCTTGGAGGCATCGGAAAATAATTATCCCGTCTTGAAATACATAAGGAGTGCAGTATCATCCTAATATACCTCTGGCGACAAGCATGATTGTTAAGATGATGGCATGCACGGTGCCCAAGTCGCTTGTGGCCAGGAACGCTTTATGCACGACGATGCAGCGATCTTGCCGCGACGGGTTCAAAACGATCCTTTCCAAGTTTCGGGTGGACCGAAATGGGGATTTCCACCGAAACTAAACCCGATGAGGAAGATACCACAGCTTCGCTTTGCAACCACCTTCGCAGCGTGGATTGGAGCCTTTTTTTTTTTTTTTTCCCGCTCCCCCTATATTCTTGTGTACCCAGGAATCCTGGTTTCAACCTGCACTCGTGCTCGTTTCGATCTGGATGAGCATCGAACCGGCGTCCGGTCGTCTATCCTATACCGCGTGGTGCACGTCAAAGACGCTGGCGCTGGCTAAATTGCTCATCTTCTGCCGAGACGCCAGAAACCCATTGAGGTTGACGAACTTCCGGCTGTATAAACAGAGATGAAAGGCATTTATTACTATTGAAGTCGGGATTTGTGTCCCCCGCCGTATTCTAGACTCCAGCAAAACGGACGCCGCCAAGCGGGAAAACCGGGAACCAGTCGGTCCAGGTCGCTCCGCGCCCCGCCGCGTCTCTGATGGCTTTCGCGGACACGTGCTGTCGGCGCGGGGGCGAGCAATGTAATTTGACGAAGGTCCGAAAATTTCTTAAGTTTGCCTGAGTGTTCATTAGTGTGGTGAAGCCTCAGTAGATTGTTTCTTTCCATCACGTGTTTGAAAGCCCGTTTACTCCACAACACACGGTCGCGTGCTTTCAATTTTTTGGATGAGGAGGAATCGCGGAAAAGCGTTTTGATTTCTCGTCTGTCTCGAATCACATTCAAAGTGACGACTGCTTGGTAACTGATAAGTGGTTTCTTTATAAGCATGTAGAACAGTGGACTGAGGTCGACAGACCAAGTGTTTCACTGGAGGGAACACCAATGTTGCAGTCAAGTGAATGGGAAGGTTCGATAGCTGCTTTCCTTGAGTTTGGTTGCGCTCGATTAGCTTCAAGTTAATTTGAGCCACTAACGCCGGCCGGTGCGTTGGCTATTCATCTTGGCGGCTTTTCGCCGAAAAAGACCACATTGAAGGAGTTGGGCTAATTTCGCAATTACTTGATTCAGAAAACCTGCTCGCTGCATGTGATTAATGAGGGAAATTATCTGCTTTCAAAAGGTGGGGGACGCGACTCGCAAAGTTAGAAGCTGTCACGTCATTAGGATCTATCGCGCCTCAAATATTTATATTATAACCCCTGTCGAAGCCAGCAGCAATATACGTCTACATTTCTCAGGTTGACCGGCCACAAAAAATACTCATTTTATCCGTTCAGGATTCGAAGTCAAGTTCAATGCCAGAGAGGTTCTGCGTGAATCTCCAATGAAGACTCTTTTCAGTTTGTCCGCACTTGTCTCCGTTCTACCGGCTAGAACCATTTGGCTAAGTTGAAGTAGTATCTCTCTGTCTGTCAAATATATTTTCATTCAGCAGTTCACCTAATAGTTAGTTAACTAAGTTCATATTTCAACCCGAAGAATACACTAATGTAGCTTTAGTGGGACATAGTACGTAATATAATACATAATCCGCATATTCGTCAAAATGACTTCTCGATTGCTACTAAAACCTGAATTGAAATACGAGTATCAGCTGCTTAGTCGCATGGTCGAGGCATGCGAGTTAGCTAAAAATTACTCTCGGTGAAACAATTTTGTTGCCCTCGCCGCTTTCCTTAGATGATCAAAACTAATTAGAGTCTATTACCGTTTCTCCGGAGCCCATAGTTTCGGTTTTGATCGAAGTCTCCGAAAGGAAAGTTTGACATGAAAAGAACAAAAAACACCGGCAAAACAAAACTATGCTCGGCAAACAAAAAACACCGGCTACTCTTAACTGTCTCAGTTCAAATACCCTTAAAATTGGGCATTCAACAAAAGAAAATTTGTTAAATTGAATGCGCCACCCATTCGGGCGGCGCGGCCGAGCCAACGCGACCTGGACTCAGCCGCCATGTTTGTTTGGTGGTGGCGCCCCCTATAGGTCGCTGGAGTCGCGAATAGCGTGGTGTCGACGTAGCCGTAAATTGTCGTCATCGGCGAAATTTAGCCGGACGCCACTGTCAGTCATCTCGTCTCGTGGTTGGTGGCACTAAAGGTCACGTGACCACGTGACGTGTGCAAAACCATGCCAGGTCATGTGACTCGCGGTGTCATGCGACGCTAGGGCTCGTGACGTCACGCGCACCAGATTTCTGTGTACATACATCTATATAGGGAATGCTTTTTTAGGCTTTGCAGACTTTTTTTTTAAGTCGTGAAAGTTACCTTTATGTTGTTTGTGCAGATGCGGCCAGGGGGCAATAATAGAGGGGGCTAATCGTCACGATCAGTCGGTGGAATATGTCCATATTATATCGCTAGGGCATTCCTCACGCGGGAGAACTATGCGCTGCCAGAAACGCCTCATGGACCGCGGTGTGTTACCGTCCTCCCTTCCACGCATCGAAGGTGGTCTCCAGGTGGCAATAAATTGCGTCACACGGACTGTCACTCTGTCGCGATCCTGTCGTTCGGCCGTGGAAATGCTGGCAAAAACTGGGAGCGGACGCGAGAATCGCCGGGGTGTCCCAACTGCATGGATGTTGTAAGCTTCGGTGAACTGGCTGACGCGACCTGGAGCAGAACAGGCGTCTGCCACATCCACCTACGCTGCTCTGGCACCGCCAGGATAGCGACAGCCAAGAGTACCACATGCGCTGGCTAAATTCCTCATATATATATATCAGGGTGTCGAACCGGAACCGAACCGAACCGAAAACCGGAACCGAACCGGTATTTTTTCCGGAACTGAACCCGAACCCGAATCGTTATATTGTTATCGCGATGAACCCGAACCGGAACTGAACCGGAAAAAAATAACGGTTACCGGCTCATGTCAAAACGGTTCGGCCACGCGCTGTTGACAATGAAGGTGCTATCAATGCCATTTGTTTCTTAAGTGCCGTCAACTGACACACACCTCGCTTAGATATTTTTCTTCTCCACTCTGTCTTAGGAATATAAACGCTGCATCCATGAATCTTGACAAACGCTGCATTCATGAATCTTGATATAGGAACCAGTATTACGCTGGTCGCGGCTTGCACGGAAAGAAGAGAATTGGAAGGCTGCACAAAAAAAAAAAAAAAAAAAATCGCGTCACGGGATTTCATTTTTTTACAATCTCGTAAATCCTAAATGCTGCTGTGTGCTCATTTCACAACACGTTTCTAGAACGCGCGAGTTCTTGAAGCTTGCTTCCATCGGAATGAGAAAATAAAAGGCTGTGGAGTTTGATAATAGCTAACATATTTGTGAGACAGCGAACTCTTCTATTTTAATATTTATCCTATAACGTCCTTCTGGCGTTGCGTTCGGTGAAGTGTTTCTATATTTCGTATCTTGTTTAATGAAAACTTCCTTAAGGGTCTAATTTGAGTTACCGAAGGCTAGTTCAAATAAAGAAAGCTGTATTTTCTCCCCACTGTTCCTTCAATTGCTTACACGCCGAGGTGGCGGGATAGTTAGCGAGTTCTACTTGTAAGTGGGTTTGTAAGGAGGTCGCGGATTTTACAGCTACTGCGTCCGACCCAATTAGATGAAGTCCGAATGCGTAAACGTCGGTGAGGTAACCTTTGAGTGCACATAAAGAAACCATTCCTGGTAGAAATCCCTGAGCCTTACACTGCGATGTATCCCGTTTCGTATGCGCTGATTTCAGATGTTTTATTTGTAATTTATTTTGATGTCGCAATTTGTCATTTATAATTTCCGAACCGGTTCGCGAACCGGTTCAGCGCCCCGAACCGGTTCGCGAACCGGTTCGCGGATCGAATTAATCAAACCGGAACTGAACCGTAACCGAACCCGTATTTTTTTCGGTTCGACACACTGATATATATATATAACGGGCATGGTGGCGGCAGGCCGAAGGCGTGGGTATAAAGCTGAGAAGAAAAAAACCCTTAGTGAAAACAGCAACAACGGACGATTTAATCGTCCGTTGTTGCTGTTTTCACTAAGGTTTTTTTTTCTTCTCAGCTATATATATATATATATATATATATATATATATTGTTTGTTTTTGTTTTTAGAGCCCAGCTTTTAGGCGCTTGTTTCCAGGTTGAGTGGCGTCGGCGTAACCGCGGGCGTTGCATTATGGGACGTCACAGTTTCCGCGCTAAATTTAGCGGTGAAACTGAATTAATCTTGAGGTCGCGTGACGTCTTATTTCCCCCTAAATTTAGCGGGAAAATTTTCGCTAAATTTTCCGCTAAATATAGCGAAGAAAATTTGGCTAAATTTCGCGGGAGGAGGAGGGGAGTGTGCGGAGGAGGAGGAGGGCATACCCTTCCCTCCGTACCCTCCCCTCCTCCTCTTCAAGAGCTTTCATTTTTTTGAAAGCGTTCCTCGAGGTCTCGGATCTCGACTGTTCTCAGCGGGCGTTCGCTTTGACTCGTGGCAGGCCGGTTGCGAGCCCCGCGTGTCCGGCGGCGGTGGAGCAACGAACGGGGGAGCCACAGCTGTCAGTGCGTGCACACGCTGCGTCGCACACGGCTGGCGACGCGTGGAACACTGACGCCCAGGTGTTTGCCGACCTGCCCGCTGGACTGCGCCGGCTCGCTTACGCCACTGCGCTTGAGGAAAGCGGCGGGAGAACGCGTGGCCTCGCGGATAGGGCGCCGAAGAGGCCCCCCTGCCTCGAGGGACGCGGCCAAAGCTGTCCAGCTTCGACCGGTCCACGAGGTTCCGCGACAACAGTATTAGGCGCATTTCGTGACTTGAAAAGCGAGCAGACGCCATCTAGCGGAGGACGGGGCGAAACAGGATTGATTTTGATGTTGCACATTGGCAAACTCATTAACGCGTGTACACGTTTGCTTTGGCACGATGTAAAGCTCACCGCAAAACTTTCTTAATTTTTTTTTTTCGTCTCAAAAAGTTTGCAAAAATCGGGTAAAAATTGGTTGACGCACTTGGGACTGCTGTCGACCGAGTACATCGATGCCTCTTGGGATATCTTGCGACGAGATGACGAGAGAGCCGGCTTTCGAGAAACTTTCCGACTGCACAATCGTGGCCACGTGATTTTATGGGCCGCGTTGGCAATACGAGCTGCGAGAAGGCGCCGATAGCGTTGCTCCTCCGCGAACGTCTTCGCCTTTCCGCCCCTTGCCACACAAAACGCAGCACACACGCCCTGGCAACCAAGTTCCGTAGGAGGCGTTCGAACTCCCCGCATAGTCTGAGATGGCCCCCTCTCTTTGTGCGAAGAGGGTGTAGACGCTTTAAACCGGCGCCAGGTTGAGCCGCCATTGCCGACCTTCTCTCTAGTCGCTGTCCCTCGTGACTAGCAATCTCCCTCGTGACTAGCTAGTCACGAGGGAGATTGCACAGGTATACCTCATAGAGCGGAGCGAAAATGACCAGTGCGTTGGTGTCGCATCGATAGCGCTGTATGACGGGGAACTTGCGTTCTTGGGTGCTTTTGACAGGATTGCATAGTCAGTGACTTGGTCAAAGGGTTCTTGTTTTTCACTTCGATGCGTGTGATTTTCTAATAAGATCAGTTCAAAATGTGCGCTCTTTACGTGTGCGTGCTCTCTGGGCGCTCGTCTTGTTTGCTTTAGTTTTTAAAGACCATCTCGTCAATTTAGGCTATATCGTTCTCTAGAAAGCGTAGATTGAAGACAGCGTCCATCTGCAATCTGCATCATTTGCAATTTAATGGCGGGCGCCTCCTGCGGGGATAGGTCGGAAGTGCGCATGCGCTGGGCCAACAACGCTGGGCTGTAAGGCGGCGAGGAGGAAAGCGGGCGCAGAGGCGTTAGCAGACGATCAAGATTTTCGGCACCGCCTCGCAGCTCGCGTAGCAAACGCGGCCCACAAGCCGCATGAGCCTCATCCAGCAGTTGCAAACTCTCCGTAATACAGGCTCTCTAGAAAACACACTGGCACGTTGGCGCCATATGTAGGGCAACCTTGAAACTGAATTTCACTAGCGCGAACAAAGGCTTCGCAGTATTTGCTAAATAAAACCCTACCGAAAAAAAAAAACAGTATAACTTTTCCCTAACTGGATTATGGAACAGGAAATTTCCTGTTCCATATTCCAATGAGCGAAAAGTTACACTGGTTTTCTCGGTAGGGATTATACGCGCTATCTGTGAGAAATGGTCTTTCCTAACACTGCCAAGAGTTTTTCTAGCGAATAATAATAAAAAAAAAAAGGAAAATGCACGGAAACCGCCAGTGTTCTACGGCCGCCCGATAGATGGCGTCAGCGTGTCTTCTCTACCAGAGCCATACATACGTATGTATGGCTCTGCTCTCGACGTAAACGATCACGAGAGGTCGTAACGCACGGGGTCGTAAGCAGTCGCAATTGTGTGGGCGATGCCTAACACGGTTCAAAAGTCGAACTCAAACGATAATTGGCCAAACGTTCGAGGGACCGCCCAACTACCCTAAAAGTATCTGGGGCTCTAAACTCGTCGAACACAAAGTTGGGGCCGAACTTCAAGGAGCACACCGATGGGACTACCACGACGATGACTTGGCGCTTTTGTCGCCTGCGTCCAATCGGCGAGCTCCGCCAACTTCCGGCTCCAACTTTTGTGTTTGACGAGTTTCCAACTTTTGTGTTTGACGAGTTACGGGCCCCATGGTCGTAAAATATACCTCGGGGTTGTTTGGCTCGTCCATATTTCGATTGCCCTCTCCTGAGGGGGCGGACCCCTTGGCATTGTGGCTCCTCCTTGGGAGGAGTGGAAAAGCAAATATCGGTACGGCGGTGGTGGTTGGGCGCACTTGTTGCCCTTCGCCACCCGTCGACCCCCTGCTGTGGCCCTTTTGTGCCCCTTCGCGGGGTTGGGCAGGGCTCTACGGGCTCCCTGTCGGTTCCTCCTGGGTCGTTCTTTTGGCGAGGCCCAGTTCCCATTTGGCCATGAAATTCCCATTTGATCCGAGGATCCAATTCATTTATATCGAATTGGCTCGAAATCGGTTATGGCTATACAGGCGCGGTACCGATCGAGGATCATATATTTTTCATTCTTTGAACTTCCTCGTCATAATTCTGTCCATATTTTGCAGCAAAAAAGTTCATTTAAGCACCCCCTAAAAAGTCTTCGTGAACAACCTATAAGGGTTTATTTTAAGCACCTTTCTCGATGCGAAAGGGTTCTTTATCGCCCAGTTGCCTTCCTAGAGTGACAGGGGCCGATTGTGCTTGAGGCGAAACCGGTCTTTACGTGCTGAAAGAGTCCTTGGGGCGTCGAAAAACCTTTCAAGAACAGATTTGTTTTTAGAGTCTAGGCGAACTTCAAGGTTCAACGTTGTGCCTCAGGTTCGACGAAAGTTCGCAACTGCCCTAAGTACGATTATTGATAAAATAACTACGAAACTCCGCTTGAACTTGACGCGAGCCGTGAGGTTACTCTACCAACCTTTAGCCACTTATCTACCCAAAAATGACTTTTCTTTTCCACGAAGCTTGAGCCAGCTGCAATGACGTCGTAGCTCATTCCAGCTTGTGCGTGACCACTCTAGCTAAGGTCTGTTTGGAGCTGTTGACGCAAGTAACGTCATAAGCCCTCGAGCGTGTGACTTGCGAACGTATGGGACTAAGGCTTGTGCTGGTGGTCTTACAGTTGCTGCGAGTTTTAATTGAGGAGTTAACGAGGTTTACCATACTGCGCGACATTGGTGGCGAAAATACATCGGCGTTTTTGTTTCTATTTTATTTCGAAAGGGCATTGTCGGAAACCAAACTTTACCTCTTAGGTCAATGCGCTAAGCAAGCACTTTCCGCCACGATGGGAGTTTTGATGACAGCCTTTCGAAAAGCAGGAAAAACTGGCGATCGCTTGTTCGCGCTAACCGTGTCGTGCGGTGTGCCTACGAACATTCTGTTAAGGAGAAACAATGACGATTCATGGCGACCGGGTTTCGGGGGGACAATATTCTAGTGATCAAAAAGCATGCGTTGTTCTTTCTTTTTTTCTTTTTTTCTTTTTCAAACGACACGATTACTTACATTCTACTGTGAACGTCACTATGCGAGTGGTGTCGGCGGCTATTGCGCTACAACCGGTGTTCAGGTCTTGGCAGCACTAAAAATAAACTCAGCCAGAAGAGTTTTTTTTTTCTTTAGTGTTTTTGTTCTTAATTTTTGGACGAATATTTTTTAACAAGGTGCGTTCCACGATGCTTGGGCGGAAATTGGCAAAACGGAAACCGAAAATTCAGCCGAGAATCAGCGAGAGAGAGGAGGAGAGGTGTTGCAGTCGAACTAAGTCGCCGACTAAGTAGGGGACTTCGTCTAAGTGCCTTCGGAAAGTTACTACAGGAGAACACTTCACCTGCATTCACTCCGGGGGACTATTACTGCAAACAAATCATCGCCGGTTTTTTTTTCGGTTTTTCTCTCAGTATTGAAGGACTGTCATCGAAACACTCTAGTGGTGGGAAACGCTCAGTTGGCGTACTAACCTATAGGCGGCAAATTTTGATGTCCATCGTACTGCTCATTCGAAGTACAATGCGAAAGAGCGCCGAAGTCGTGTTCGCGCTAATGGTATCGCGTTGCGTACTTTTTTTTCTTTCTTTTCCTCACAGGCGGCGCTAAAAAGTGTGATTGTGTAATTGACTTGGATAGACCCTTGAGCCACAAAGTTATCTCGAGGATTGGAGCGAAATATTATGACCCGAGATCTCCGTGTCTCAACTATGCCTTTGAAGTTCCCTCGAGTGTTCCTTTCGGACAACCAGAATCGTCACTCTTTCTGGCATTTTTTGTTTTGTTTTTTGGACCGGAAAAAAAAAGGGGGTTGGGGGTGCATGCCCTCGTGGCTCCACTTCAGACGTAACCAGACATCGAGGCACCTACACTATCTGTACTCCGTTCACCCCTAAGCCGACAGTGCGGTGGTAGCCACGTGCTCGTTGGACCAATCATACGCCTATGTGCGCATCACGTGATCGCTTTCCCGCCCATGTGCACTCGCAAAGAGGGGGGTCGGGCGGTGAAAAGAGAGGCGGTTGATTGGCGCTGCGAACGCGTAGCTCTCCGCCGCACCTGCAGCGTTTCCCGTCGCTCAATCCGTTCGTCGGCGCTGTTCGCTCACGTACCGCGGACCTCCGCACTGTTTCCTTCAATGTGCGTGAATCAGAGAGGATAATGAAACAACAACGACGAAAAGACTTCCCCACGCGGTCGAGCGCTCCGCATAACGGCCGCAGCTGTTTTCACGCGGGCACATAGCGCCTGTTCGTTGCAGTGTTGCGTGGCGTTGCACACAGGCGGAGAGCTCCGACTAACCGCATCAGTCGATAACGATCGCCGACGCCGACTGCACTCGTGTTGACTCGTGCTGTCCGTCTTCCCGCAGCGGAGGGCAAGCGGAAGAAGTTCCACCCGCTGAGGGCGGTCCGCAAGATCTTCCGGTGGAAGGCCAAGCGGCAAGGGTCCCAGGAAGTCGTGGGACCGTCCAAGAAGTCCAGGTCCACCGGGGAACTGCAGTCCGTGCCGGATGAGGACCAGAGGTGAGGCGCCATTCCGCTCCTTTCTTCTTCCCGTCGTGGTTTGTTTTGTTCGTCGTGTGCGCGGCCATGTTCCCGCTGGTCGAGACGTTCAACGAACGAGTCGCAGACGCGCCGCATACGCCTCGGGCACGGTGTGAGATAGCAGGTAGGTGTGGACACCGCGCGCGCCGCAGCTGCCAGGCGGAGCGCTCACCTTGATTCACAGCGGTACCACCGGATGACTCTCGAAAATGCGGCTGATGGCAGACAGCAGTCGCGGGCCCGGTTTAATTCCTATCCCTCTGTATGGGAGACACGCTTGCTTTCAAAGTCGTTTTCTGAGTGCGCCACGTCATGTAGAAGTTCGAGCTTGCCCTACGTGTGTCGCTTAGAGACACTCCTTCGTGCCTCAACGGCGGCAAGAACAGTTTTGTGAACGCGTTGAAATTTTTGAAATTCTTATTCGAAAATCAAAATTCTTATTCGAAATTTACGCGGTGCTCCGCAGAAACTAAAAGAGACTGCCTATTGCTGTTTGGTAAGACCTACACTGGAATACGCGTGTGTTTTGTGGGATCCGCATCAGAAGTACCTCGCAGATAAGTTAGAAAAACTTCAAAACCGTGCGGCGAGATTTGTAACGGGAAATTATAGTAGGAACGATAGCGTAACAGAGACTAAAAATGTACTTGGTTGGGAAACTTTATTGTCGAGGCGCAAAGATTTTCGATTGAGGTTCTTGCTCGCAATTTTTAATGATATGACTGGTATTGATAAAAACAACTATATAAAATTACCTAACTACATTTTAAATCGTGTAGATCATACCAGGAAAATAAGGGAAATTTCTCGTAGAACAGATTATAAGAAGCTTTCATTTTTTCCACGCGCAATCGGTCAGTGAAACCTGTTACCAGTCTTTTTTTTATTCGTGACGACGTGAGACCATTTATCTCGGGAAATGGTCTTGATGTTTAATGTTGTTTATGTTCGATGTTTATTTATTTTCTTTATTGACAGCCCAGGTGTTATATTCGAGTGTTCCGTTTTTTTTTATTTTATTTTATTGAGCGTATTAATCCATGGGCTGTACCTGCTATAATGCCGAAGTTTTCGGCGCTGCAGGTTTTTTTTTTTCTGTAAATAAAAAAGCGGGGAGATCTCTGCCACAGTGTTCAAGCCAGCGCCCGTCAAGGTCACATGAGACGCTCCGAGCGGAAAAATCATGCCCCCGGAACGAGACACTTTTTTCTTCTTGCGTTTGTTTTTCTGGACGGCGGAGGTCGCTGTCGGACGAGGCTACTCGGGCGAGCGCGCGCGCCAGGAGAACTTTATCTGGTCAAACGCGTCGCAGCGTTCCCCGAAAAATTGAGTGAGGCCTTCCTGGCGCTGGAGGGTCCCCAAAGGCGTGGGAACTCCATGGGACGGGAAGGGGCGCGAGATTATTTTGCCCTTTCCAGTATTGTTTACCTCATTTTTTTCTTTTTTAAGGTCTGTCGGGGGATCCTTTTTTGCCCCTAGCTTCTCTCCCCTGTTTCGACGCCATTGAGGATCCAACTGACTGCCTTCAAAGGATATGAAAAGGTCGAGTTTCGTAGACCTAAGGGGCTTCCCTGTGGTTACTCGAATTGCCCGCCCCTTCATCCTCGCCCCTCCGCTCCGCCCCCAAACAAAGTATTTGTCAATTTGGGGAGTAGCGTTGCTTGTTCGTGCGGACTAGAAGCCACGAGCGTTGCTATTGCTGTGGCTTTCATTGCGTCTCTATGTAGTCGTAATTTTTTGTTTCATCTTAAGAATGGTGGAAATCAGATTTATACTCTTTTCTACAAGTTCCATGTGGATTGTGTCCTGCATTCATATGGCATTTTCATGCGATGTAAACCCGTCACTTGGTTACTGAATGTCACCGCAAAAAAAAAAACAAAAAAAACAAAGCAAACAAACAAAAAAACTTAAAGCTTCTTTTTTTTTTATGTGTTTGATGGCGTTCAATAAATCTCGTGAAGGGTCCCCATTACGCCCGCCAGGTGGCTCTCCACACCGAAGTGGTTATATGTTACGTTTCCATCAGCACTCTAACATTAAATGTACGTCCTAAAACCGCCCTCTTGCACCTGTTTCTTCTACCAACGCTCAACAGAACTCTCGTACAGATGGTCTATATTTTTTTCGTCTTTTTACTCCGAACATTCAGACGCCTTCAAAAATGTAACTTTCTTTTTTTTTTTTTTTTTTGTGCTTCCCAATTTTAAGATTATTGGGAAGGAGATCGCACACTCACGCCTCAAGTGGCACGCTTCAGTTGTGGGTACAACAAACCGTATTTTCTTCTTTGTTTTTGATCGGAGAAATCGAAGGTGACGATTCGAAGGCCGCTCCTCGTGCGACCAAAGCACTGATCAGAGCGAAGCGCTCGTGCCAAGACCCTGCTAGGCGAGGTTCGTTTTCTATGCTGTGTTAGTAAACACCAGGCTGTGGGCACAACAAGCTCGATAAAACGCCCCCTATAGTTCGATCTCCTGCTCAATAATCCGCGGGCTAGACGTGTTTGAAAGCTGAAATTTTACGCGGTGCGGACTACACAGAAATTTATTTTTAACGCAAAGCGTTCTTTGGCTATAGGTGTTTGGCATTTCTTGAAGCCCCAAAGTGAAGCCTGGATAAAAGCGTGACTTCGAGGCTCGACGCTGATTGGTTGACTGGTGGGAGAGGAGTGGGGTGCTCGACACTGATTGGTTAACGGGTTGGTCATGTGGCCAGGGGTGGAGTGCGGATGCGAGGTAAGAGAGGAGGAGTGGGTTATAAGGTTTTGGAAGATCACTAGGTTTATCATTTCAAGTGTACACATGCCACGTGTTAAATTATGCGATGAAAAGTGCCGTGAACATAGGCGTCTGGCTGAGCAGGCTAGACGTGCTTCTAAACAATATCAGCGTGTCTGATGCTAGTACGGTTTACGTATGCAACGCGATCGCCTAACGATTTGCCATACATTTATTTAAAAATTCTTTAATCGGACGATACGCTCGTGAATTGCAGATTATGTTAATAATCATTGCTGTAGGATACAAGCTTCGTGCGCTGATAGAGCAGGTATATTTCAAGATGCGTCATGTACAAGAATGTTTCCACGTCCGCAATATGCACCAGGTTTGGGCTATGCACCGACCGCAGGCTATCTAATGAGACTTTTTTGGACTCTATAGTCTGGACAATATGGTACGACGCCTTATATAAAGACCTGTTAAGTAACCGCGCTTTATCTTTAACAGGTTTACTACACTGTGTATACCCACTGTGCATGACCTAAATCCTGTTTTTCTTTTTTTCTTTTTTGGTTCTAAACGTCAACGAATAATTTTAAACGATATTTAAAGAGAGCTTAGAAAATCATTGCAACGCCTCTTTAAGAATGCAGTTATTATAGTTTTTCTTTTTAAGCTATTGCCGCGTGCGTGTACGGTGGCCCCATGAGCACCGCACCTGGCTGCCACGCAGAGGTCCCGGGTTCGTAACATCCCTGGTTCTAGAAAACTCGAAAACGTTGTCGTTTGTCCAGGACGGAATGTTTAGGGTCAAATGTTCTGGTCGGAATGTTCCAGAAAGCGAAGCGAATATAAAAGGGGCGTTGCCGTACGGAGTCCAATCTATTTCCAACGCTCGACCCTGCTGTCAGGCCGGCTTTCGACCCTTGCGGCACTTGTGCTTCTCTTTTGAGTTTGGGGCACAAGCAAGCCCCATTAAACGTTTATTTTCCTCATTTTATCTTCGCCTCGTCAGCTGTAATACGTAATACCTTTTATTAATCTTTTGTATGTGCATATGTATTAACTAACTCACTTTCCTCGATGTAAAAATACATTGTATAAATGAAATGAAGAGCATGCATTCGGAGGAACTCCAGGTTCTTGAAAAACTAAAGTACTCCGCAACATTTTTTTTGTGTATGTGTGTGTGTTTCACTTTGCACTGTGTGTGTGTTTTTTTACATACTGATTTTTGTTGCAAGCTAGCCGTCTTATGCTGCTATTATCACAAGCTTTCGACTTTGAACGAAGCGACTGGACTGCCGTAAAGAAGACAGGGTATTTGTTCGCCTGATGTAGGGGAACAACTCAGCATTCTATTCGTATCTGTTGGCAACACTGAAGGTGTTATAAATTTAAGGAAAGTGACATATGCGAAGATGCATGCACTAGGTCGTGCATTGAGGTTGGCAAACCAAAACCGTGACCATTGGGTTCCCAACATGCCTCGCGCTGCACTACGCCGCTAGGATTGCTTGGATTTCGCAAGGTCTATTTTCCGTTTGATAAAGGAATCGGATCGATGCAGTACTAAAACCTATGCACCCACCCATAGGACCCAGATCCCGCAATGGCATATGAACGAACCACATAGGACATATTGGACACATTTTTCTCAATCAAGATCTAAAGGAATTTGATGTTTAGTTACGATTGCCTACCACACTTTCTCTGTCAGATAATAGATGTGGCTCACAGCACCTGACATATTTTGTGTTTTATCCCCATAATACATTCATGAGTTAAGGAAGATTGTCTTGAACCTCTTAAAATCACCAACTCCGCTGATAAAGCTACATAATTTTCAGACTTTTTGTCGTATGGGTCTCTTGTATGGTATTGTGGGATATGGATCTAATGAGTGCATATATGTTTTATTTTCTGCATGGTGGTTAGGTGAGGAGGTTTGATGTAGGCGTTATCTTTTTAATGTATTCGCTCGTTCGTGTTTTTTTTTTATTTGTTTGTTCGTTCATCCATTCATTAGTTTGAAGATTCCATTGATGGCAATGGCACTGATCGGCGTTTGCAAAGAAGCGGAACTTACATGTCACAAGTATTTCAGATAATCAATTAATTCTTTAATTTATTTTCGTCAGATATTAAAAGGGAAGGGCGGCAAGTAGCTTCTTGAAAATGTCCAATGCATGCGCAGAATAAGGCAGTGGGGACCGATTAAAAATTACACATCGAAACATCTAACGCAAGAAATGGTGACTTTCAGCACGCTTAACAACATGAGTGAATACATTCCCAAAAGTTTGCACGTCAGCTAAGATCAACAGCCCTTTATTGCATGACAATGCAATTAATGCAACGGTGCAAGCGAGCTGTACAAGAATGACAATAAGAATCTCTGGAGAAGGGGAACAAGGGGGACAAACACAAATCTCCAAACACAGCTAAAAGTGACGGGTGCGCGACTGAAAAATTCCGCTTGGTCCTCGTATTGAACCAGGGACCTCTTCATTTCCAGGGGAGCGCTTCACGAACTGAGCTAACCAGGAGTTAGACGTCAGGCTTCTGGTTAACTCAGTTGGTAGAGCGCTCCCCTGGATATGGAGACGTCCCTGGTTCGATGCCAGGACCAGGCGGATTTTTTCAGTCCCGCACCAATCACCTAGCTGTGTTTGCCGTTTGTCCCTCTTGTTCATCTTCTCAAAGGATAATATCGTTCTTCATTGCATGCTCTTGTAAATGTATACCTGTTAACGAACACAATATAGTACTACAGAGGTGTATATGTCGGTGTATACACTATAAAAATATTTAAAATTCGAGTATCCACCTCGGAAGCCGGGAGCTGTCTGGATTAATGACGAAATATTAGAACTAAGTTATGAAAAAAGTAGAAGTTGGAATAGATGTAAGCAAAACCCTCAAGGTGCAACACTACAGAAAGAGTTCAGGCAGGTATGGAATAGAGTGACGGCGAAGATTAGACTAGCAAAAAAGAGATGTCATGTGACACAACTCCGGAATTTTGAGAAAAACCTAAGGAAAACGTGGAATATTGTAAATCAAACAATGGGAAAACCACCTAAAAGAACGTTGACGAATGTATAAAGAAAAACTTTAAAGTTGCCGATTACTCTACTCTCAGTCACGATTTCAATAACAACTTCGCTAAAATCGTACGAGATTTGCGTGCGCCAGTAAATAATACAACAGAGACCGCAAAACCACTGTTGAATATACAGAACTCGGCATACCTACCACAAATGACAGATACAGATCTAGAAGATATAATTAACAGTATGTCAAACGTAAAACCAGCGGGATATGATGAACTAAGACCACGAGACATAACAGTGAGCTATAACAACTTAAAACATGTTTTGATGGCGGTAATAAATGGAATATTGGAGATAGGAATTATACCCGATAACCTTAAAGTTGCCATAGTCCGGCGTATTTATAAAATGAGAAGGGAAAAAGGAACTAGGCAACTACAGGCCCGTCGTACTCATGTCCGTTATCTCGCAGATAATGGAAAAATTTGTTAAAAAAATCATGACCTCCTTTTGTGACAAATATTCACTAATTGGCAACACCCAGTATGGCTTTTGGCAACAATTAAGTACTACGCTTTTACTTGAAGACATGACAGATTACATGAATAAAAAAATAGATTCTAATAATGTAGTACTTGCAATATTTCTTGACCTGACAAAGGCATTCGACACAATTGGCCATTCCATATTATTACATAAATTAGAAAACCTTGACTTTCGGGGGTATTTCGTAGATTTGTTTAAAAATTACTTTTCTAACCGGACGCAACGAGTTAAGATAGAAAAATGGACCAGTGACGCTGTGCGCACAACTTGCTCTGTGCCTCAGGGATCTGTTTTGGGCCCTATGCTTTTTGACATCTACATGAACGATCTAGCCTTGTCACCCCTAAAGCCTAACTTCTAGCAACACGCTGACGAGACAGCATTAGTCCTGGCTAAAGAAAATTTTGATACGGCATTCAAACTCATGCAGAGGGACATCAATAAAGCAATGAACTGGCTTTGTAAAAGCCCTACATTTGTCAATAACCAAAAACACAACTAATGTGCTTTCAAACGCACCAAAGGCGTATTAACCTTACAAAACCCATGTTTTTGCATACAAGTCAATGCACCCAGTGCAGCTGTACGCCACCTTCATATACCACAGACACAAAATATCTAGGCATGTATTTTGACGAGTGTCCTGGAATTCCCATATACAGCATCTAAGAAATTACTTACGAACAATATCATCCTCTTATACAAATTGCAGAACCCCGCGGATATTAGGCTAAGAGCATTAATTTCTCAAATGTTATCAGAGTCAAAGTTAAGATATGGAATTACTATCTATGCATCCTGCTCCAACTGCAAAAAAAAACCAAAAAACAAAGAATAAATAAGTTAATGAAAAGGATGGTGCGGAACATCGCGTATGGAACCAAACTTGAAAATATGGTGTTTGAAGATCAGCTGTCAGAACTTGACCTATTGACAGTAAATAAACTGCTCAAATTTGTCATTCTAACAAATCGTTACTTCACATGCGAGTTCAAAATAAACACCATCAAACAAAGGCAACTGTGAAAAACGGAAAAGTTTAGATTCCAAAAATATATATTAACTACGGAACAATGCTCCGTAAATTGTATGTGCCCAAATATTTCAACCAACTTCCTGAAAATGTACAACTCTCCACTCCTTAAGATCTGTAAAAAAAATAAACGAGGAAATGGTTTATAGAGGAAACTTAAGGTTATCTAGTCGTTCTCGCGAACTAATTTTTTTTTTCTACTGCGCATTTTTGCGTAGTACCATATTAACGTGGAAGTGAAATCTTCATGCGTTCTCCGATTCCCTGAGTACAATACTACAATTACCTTGACCAAACGTGTTGGTTTATTGGTTGCCATTGCGTATTTTTTCTTTCCGATACCTTATCCTTGCTTTTGTCGTTTTTGGGTATCACGACTGCTCTTTTGTTCTTTGTGAGTATATGGCATATGCTATTTCCTTAACACTGTGGACGTGATGTCTCACTTGTAACGCACAGATTTTGTCTTTGTTTTGTTTCCTTTGTGCTTTAACACTGAATCGATGTTTGAAGAAAATGTTTGCAGGATTGTAAAAACCGAGTACCCGCGTAAAACTATTGTTTCAATGGACTGCCCGTTCTCACACACAAGCACGCGAGTGCTTTTGTGATAAGTTTCTTTTGTACCTAGATGCGGATATGTGAATGAACTATTATTATTCAACGAATACCTCGAGCTTGCAGCCTAGGAACAGAGTTGTTGTGCATCGGAAACGATCTGGGAAGCAAAAATAAAGCGAAACAAAGGGCGGTCGAATACAGATAAGTGTAAACTATGTGAGTACATTAAAAGCGCGGAGCAACTTTTCGACCGAAAATGAATCGTCGAGATGAGATCACTATGGTGCATGCCATTTCTAGCGCTCACGACACGGGAACCGGGACACGTAGCCGGTTGCCTGCGGTCCACGCCCCAGCGAGTCGCGGGCCGCATGCGGTCCGGGGGCCGCGTGTTGGAGACCTCCGGTGTAGGGTGACTTGAGGCCGCCTGCACCACTCGTCACCACCCTTTCCCGTGGAGTGGTGGTCGGCATACGGCTTCCGGGTCGGCCTTTCGATTACGCACCCTCGCTTGCCTTCCGTGTGTCGCAGCTGCGCCGAAACGCCGTGCCGAGAGGCGGGACACGCGGAAATGCGACATGGAAGCGCAGTTCGGCGCTGACGTGGTCGCTACACGTGCGCATGGAACCGTCGATTTCTTTCCTGTGTGGAGTTGGCCAGGAATCAGCGAGTCCCGCTGACGCGGGTATCGGATCGTATACTTTTCCAGGGGTGCCGTACACTCCGCGACACCGCGCGAACGAGGCATCGCCGGTTTTTTCTGTCTCTCTTAATTGTCGAAGGACTCCCGGGTAGCGGGGTTCTTTTGGGCCAAAATTGGTTTTTGTCCGGGACTTTATAGTCTTATAGGGTAACTGCAAAGAGAAAAATGTGTATTTTTAAACAGCCTAATTTTGACGAGCATGTCACAAAAAAATGTGTCCCAACAAAAACAAAATTTTTTACAGCAACATTTATTGCCCGGGATTGATTTTAGTTGGCGGCTATTTCGTCCGTTTTAAATCGCGCGCCACAAAGGTTGCACTGACGTCACGTCGCATATTTTTGGCCTCCATGTAAGAGGAGGAGAGGGAAGCTGCTTTTGTAAGAATTTTGAGTGACGGGCTAATCTTCTATAATCTTCTGGGGGGAGAATAGCGACGACTGGGGCAAATCCGGGCGGCACAAAAGGGGGCCCTGATAAGAGCGGAGCTTCTTCTCGACCTCCTCTCTGGTGGTCATCGGAGCGCCCTTTGAATGACGTCACGTGCAAGCCATGTATAGGTCACGTAGTGGCTGCTATACGTCACGGAGTGACGTATTCCAGCCACTCCGCGCGCGTCGAAAGAGCGGGAGTTTTAAATGGGGAGAAGTTGTGACTCCGACTAAATTACGTCCTGTGGCGTAAATATTGCTAAAAAAATTGTTTTTTTTTTTTCGCGGAAGATTTGTTTTGTGACATGCTTGTCCCAATTAGGCTGTTTAGAAAAAACACTTTTTTTTTTCTTCTCTGTTACGCTTTAAGAAACCCGAAGAAGTCAAGATATAGAGCCAAGCTTGACCTTCTTTGACCGGAGTTTAGGTATCCTAGCCCTAAATCGCCAAACAAATGCTAAAGGTTATGCTTCACTTGGGGTTGCTTGGCTTTCGAGCGGAAACCTTGGGCCTAAATTGCGAAACAAATACACGAATTAGGCTTCACTTCGGGTTGTTTGGTTGATACGTAGCATTTTTGGCTCATGTCTGACCTCGGTAATTTATGCGGCAAATCAGGCAGAAGCCATAGAAATGCCGAAGAAAAGCATTTTGTCACTAACTGACGCCTTGGAGCAAACCTTATTAGGGCTAAGCTATGCCCCTAGAATGGATTGCCATACCTGGGCCAACGTTGGCGGTTCTCTGGCGTGCTAGCTGTCATCAAAAATATACTCTAGCGGTGTAAAGTGCCCGGTAGAGGGTAAGCTTTGACTCCCGCCTGTACAATTTCGATGTAAACTGCGGAAAAGCGCCCAAGTCGTGTTGGCGCTAACACTGTCGCGCACTGTGCATGCATTCAAAACAGTACGGTAAGGTAGATTTTCTTCTACTGCCGTTAGGAGGCGTTAGGACTGTGGCAACGTTTCGAAGCGTATCCGGTTCGCAGCTGCAGAAGGTTATTTTCGTTGCGATCTCGTCTGTGATGTTTGAACGTTTAGCTATACTAGTATATTGCCTATGTGAAGCGCAAGTTGTTTGGTGTCCCTAGGACTTATGCAGTTATTTAACTTCTTTTTGGGGTCTATTTTTCTGAAAATATTCTGGAAGAGAGAGTCAAGTTTAGGACACGCCAAGCGGCCCCAAGTAAATTTTCTTGTTTATTGCCAAACGCTAGAATAACAATTAAACAAAATGACGGGCGGTTCTTTTGCTGAAAAATACTTGAGCCGAAAATACTATTTTTCTTGACAGTTCGGCCCTTGCGGGTGTTTTGTTTTATATAAAACGCCAAAACAACGTACCAGGATGCCTGTGCTTTTAAAACATTTTTAATGGCAAACACGTTTTGCTAATTCGTCTTTCCAGCTTATCAACATAGAAGCAAATAGCTAAACGTCGTTGAGCAAACGGTTACTTTGCTAAACATTGAGTTAGATCATTTGGCATTCGCTCTTTTTAAGAATCGATTCAATGAAGTCGGGGGTGGACTGTGTCGAGGTCCACTCGGCAATATTTGATTTAGCTTAAAATTCCAAAAAAGAACTCCATAAAAAAGAGTGTTTTATTAGGTGTTGATGTATTGGCGAGTTTTCCTTGCACTCTTCAAATACGCGGAGCAGTAAAGTGGAATGACGTCGCTTCCCCCTGATAAGTCCACTATTCTTGGCTTCGCGCATATGCGTTGTGATAACGCTGCCAAGATGTCAAATGTCGACCCATTGTGTTTTAGCTTTTATCTTCACCTTTATCTAGAGCTGGTAATGCTGGTTTTTTTCAGCCACTTCGTCCCAACGCACGCACGCGCTCTAGGCGCCTTGTCACCCTCTCCTGCTCATTAACCACCGGGCAATGAAGTTTGGTTGGACAAGGTGCGCCATCTTATGGGGAATTTTTGCAACTCTGAGACGGCCGCGATCATTGGACCCTCTCTCGAGCTCGAATCTCCGAGCACCGTTCCGAACTCTGAAGAAGCGCTCGCGTCCAGTCGCTCGGTGGCGCGCGGGCTTCCCCAGTGTTGATCTTTTTGGCCACCAGCCGCGCTGACCAGCAGCCGATCAAGGTTCACTGCCCTGGAACTGCAGCGCTAAAGTTTCACAAAAATGGTGGCGCTGCGATTCGTGCAACTTTTAGCATAATCGTGTGATGACAAAAATATAAGTTTGCTATATATAAATACATTTTTAAATAGGTAAATTATGTATCGGTTGCTGTTTAATTGTTTAGTATCGGTCGTTGTTTAGCCTTCTGTTGAGCATGTTCGGAACTTTCATCGAAGCTTGACTCGTTAGGCGAACCTTCGATTTTTCAGTAAAATTCAACGAAGTTCTCGAACAATGTTGCGTGTAACTTTGAAATTTCGGGAAACAAATTCCAATTTTAACTGTATGAGATGTTTGGCAATGGTGACAAAATATATAATAAATTTTTAATTAGTTATTTAGTGTATTAAATATGAAACCGTATACCCGATCACTGCCCCCCCCCCCCTCTTCTGGACCAGGTGGCGCTAGCTCGTTTTCAATTTACGGGCATGCGCATCACAGTTGAACTTGAGCGAAAATTTCGTGGAACTTGGCGCTACACGTTCGCTAAAGTCGAACCTCGTCGAACTCGAATCTCTTTAGGTTCGCGACATCTTTAGTTGAGGTGCCTCTAGCAATGAGAAGAAAATGCCTGCGCGTGACTTCACCGTTGGTGGATCCCTGATGATGCTGACACACACCTGGTGGCGCTGCGTGGATCCACTCGTGATGGCGTTTAGGGGGGGGGGGGGGGGGGAGGAGGGGCTAAAGACGAAAGCCTTGTCTTCTAAATGGTATCTGCTGTACGCTGTTGTAATGGTATCGACGCTGGATGAGGATGTGAACAGCGATTGCAAACAAAGTGGGCGATAGATGATGCTTTGGCTGCACGGTTTTGATTAGAGCTGCTAAGTAAGCTGCTTTATCGGCACACCTAGAGTCACTAAATAATCAACTCTTAGAGTATGGACACTCCTGTGTCCGCCGCTAACAGAAGTGCCGTTTTCCTGTGGCCGCCGCCATTTTGTTTTTTAATGCAGAGCGGGCACGGCTGACGTGGAAGATGATTCCTGGGCTTTTAGATTTAATGTGCAGGATCGCTCAGGCGATGTGGTTTTCTTCTCTCGCGGACTATTTGAACATCTTTATAGGAATGGTAACTTGGGCGAGTTGGGGGGTCTCCCTTCGTCACTACGGGCAGCGCTCGTCGTGTCGACTTCTCCCTGTCCTGCGCCATTTTTTGCACTGTTTTCCTTTCCTATTTTAACAGTTCTTGAGGACGGAACATCGTTTCCTGCGATTTCGGATCGAAGTTCGGATAACTCGCAACAGTGATTTTGAGCAGCGAGACGGCTAACGTGTTGTTACTCGGAAGCGCACTGCAGCCTATTAGTGGCTCCAGTTTGGATGTTGACTCGTCGGTGTTCTGCTTCCCCGTGTTATTGGAATGCGGTTTCCGGTGGCGAGCGATCGGCGTAATCCTGTTTTGTATGCGGTGCGAGCGTTGAGCCCGTGTTCCCCCGCCGCGAAAGAAATGTAGCCAACGATGCGGGCATCGGTGCGGATATATACGCTTCTGCCTTTCTGCTGCGTTCCTACCACGCCTGGGAAACCTGGAATTGTTGGGGAATTTCTGGTCCGCTCTTTAGAAGGCACATCCTCAAACTAGCTTTGTCAGGTTTGGACATGTACTCGCGTTTTGGAATACGGTTTGTACTTAGGTATGGTGTACTTGTACACGTGTATTACCGCGTAATGCCCGATTCACATGGTGTGCTTTTACTTGCGATTTCGCAGTCGCGACCGACAGAAAAAGCGTGATGGAAGCTGCGGTGCTCACCGGCGCACTTGCGAAATCGCAAGTAGAATCGTGTCATTTGAATCTGGCTTGAGACACTTCACTCTATCGTAATCTTTACGACTGGTATAAAAAAAAAAAAATTTCTTGGTCTTCCTCAGCTGCTATAGAGCCGTTGATCCCTGGGAACACCGGAACAGAAATAGCACTGAAATCGAGACAACATCGAGATATATGGCAAAACAATTGTGACACTTTGCGGGACAATGTACGCTTCTCTGAATACGCGTTTAGTGCATTTATTAGCGCTTAAAAATTTAATCTGCTTTTGATCGCCAAAAGCACGTTCTATTCTGTTGTGTTGAAGGAAATGGTCGGGCAAATGTTAAGTGTCCGTCTGCTTGGGACCTTGCTTGAAATCGGAGAACGGCCTCTCCTTTTCTACGGAGACGACGGGCAAAAACCCGAGTGCTCGTTTTGCACCCAAATCCTACGCAACATTGGAGTCCTGGGATAAAGGCACCCATTTTTGCTTCACCGATTTTGAGAGCACTACTTTTATGTCAGACATACACCAATTTTGCATAGGGTGCGTCCCGCGAATTTGTGTGAGCATTTATCGCTGCACCCGCAGCGGAACGCAGCAACGCATTGGCATCGCATCTCTGGCACGAAGCGCTCATTTACTCGGGTCTTGCCGGACGGGTCACTGGTTTCGTTTTCTCGCCGCAACCAAGATGGCGGACGTAGTTCTCGTAGCGCTGCTAGATGGCGCTTGCAAGGAGAAGAAACATACACGACAGGGCAGGCGCTGACTGACAGAGCCTGTCATGTCGTGTATCTTTCTTCTCGTTGTTTTTGTCTTATAGCTTTCCCCTGATCATGTACAACAACTAGCAATTAGCTGAGCAACGGAAGTAACATGCTTTAGGTAAGCAGACATACATTTGAGATTTTGGACTTTCATATATGAAGCTTGGTCAGTCGTCACAACAACCAGTCTTTCATAAGGGACCGGAGCTCTTGGATTCGTCCTTTGTTCCACAGAGGGCGCACGTTATCTGGAGGCACGTCCACTCACGCCACGCTTTATAGGGAAAATCGGTAAATTGTAATGTCGGGGCACTCAGCGGAAATTCGGAACAACGCAGGATAACAAAGCTGATGAAAACCAGATGAATGTCGCTTAGCAGATATCTGCTTGTTGTAACTAACAATATTAACGAAACTTTTTTTTTTGTATCGGGACATTTTTTGCAATTTTTTTTGCTCTAGACACTGCCTATAAATACGGTTCTGCCTTTCCGGCATATACCGATAAACCCTAAAAATTCACCCCATAGCCAGCTGTTACAAAATCGGGGAAAACTTGAGAAAAAAAAAATGAAAGAAACCAAATGGAGCTGACCTTGAATAAGAAAACCCAAAGTTTCATGGAAACAAACCTTAAACTACGGCTTCGTTTTGTCGTTACATGGAACAAACGTTACAAAACCCGCACTGAACTAACCACGAGATTGTTTCTTTCTTCGGGAACCCATTTTTCCGTTTCATTCTGTTATCGGTACAGGAACGTTTTCCCCGGAGGTTGGGGAATGCCGCGCCGTGTCCAGTTACACTCAACACGAACCCCGATAAACGCCGATTGTCGTAGGACACCGAAAAACACCGAATCTACGGGGAAAGATAAAACTTCAAGGAAACACCTCTGAATATGAAGGAAAATAAATCCGAAAACACGGAACTCTGCTTAAAATGGGTGCGTTTGCTCAAAGCTACGAGCACTGCGTGCGTGTTGGAAGCAGAGAACAAGAGTAGGTGTGCGTACACTTTGCAAGGCTTAAAATAAGTCGAGGTTCGCGAAGGTTGCTAACTTGAAATGAAGGCTGGATCTCATGCGCGAAAAACTAACTGAAAATCGCACGAAATTCTAAATGCGAGTTTTAAAATAGTTCGACACATCCGCCCCCCCCCCTTTTTTTTTTCTTTTCTTTTAATGAATCTTGCGGAAATATTTGTCGCATATAAATCTCATATACGCTTTTAACGAAACCTTATTTGCGACTGAATTACAGTAAATATCCTTGTTTTTTTGGAAAAATCTCCTGGCACGATTTTCGCTCATGTTCTGAATCGTGTGCGATTTTCGGTTGGTGTTTCGCGCGTGCGTTCCAGCCTAATTTAGGGAATAGTGTCTGCTACTGCATTTGGTCCTCAGCACACTTTTACTGTTAGAGGAGTTTTGTAGCTTCTCGGAATGTTCGAAACTGACGAATATTGTCTTACGGATTTGCGGATTTCTCGCGGCGAGCTTCACCGCTTCGCACCAGCGAGACGCGCCCGCGCACCTCGGGCTTCGCTGCTTTGCACCGGCGTGCGTGGAGAAGCGGCTTACCTGGCAGAGCGTCTCGCTAGCCTCGATGGCCTCGGAAGTTTTGCTCACTAATGTAGGTCGAAATTATATGGTTCCTATGGTACTTTGGCACCTATATAATTTAAAAATAAAAGTGCCGGAAATTAAAAGAAAAAAAAGTGTTATATCTATAATTAAATTGATAAGGTAGTCATTAGTTTGACTCGTTGCATTATGTTTTACCCTATGCATGTTATTGGGGCCTTCTTGTTTTATGCTAGTTTGTAAAATGTTTCTTGCGCTGTAAAACCGTCTTCTTAGTTATCTTTGTCAAAAGACATTAAATGTAAGATGATCCTATTAAAAAAAATATTGAATGCAATTTCTAGTCAATCTTTAATGCTTTATCTTATTTGCGGTAAATTCTGAATATTTGTACCGAGCTTGCAATGAGTTTTTAATCTTCGTATTCGATTCGCAGTCCAAAATTTAACGTTTGCACAACTATGAGAATGTGTCTCTCCCAACGAATGTGTCACATTTACCGGACTGGGTGAGGTGAGGTGGGAAATGCGTTTATCGATGGCCTTAATCGAGCGGTCGTGCTGTGGCACGGCTTGCAGGTAGGGCTCTGCCTAAGAGGGGGCTCCCAGTCCAAACGACTCAAGGTAGTCGGGGATGGAGCACAGCACCCCAGACCTACAATTGGGGTTCCTCGTTCGCTTAGTTCTGGGCACAAGACCCCCTGGTTTCAGTCAGTGTGAAAGAAAACAAATGTTATTTTGGGTGTTTGGGATGTTTGATGTGAGTGGAAGAACAAAGAGGCGAAAAAACAATTTAGGTTTTTCTCTCGTTCCCTGCTTTACCCAATAAAACGCTCTGGCGGGGCATGGGCCTGCAGGAGCACTTTTTCACGCTCATCTGCATACTGAGCCAAAGAAAAATATTGTTTCTCGGTTGTAACTTTTGATTTGGGAAAAGATTGCTTTTTGATCTTTTCAAAGAAACAAATGCATGAACCAGCTGCACCTTCGTGCTAAAAACGACGTCGGAGTGTGCGAAACCGATTTTTGAGATTTATTTAAAGTGGGTTTGACCGGTGTGGCCCATGCCGTAGAATAGCGTGCTCTATCCAAGTAGTGTGCTTGACAGTGGTGACGTTTGGTACAGGCTCAAGGGACCCGTGGTGCCGTACTCTATTGGGCTGAGTGTGTCGCACGACAGCGTGTTCAGCCCGGACACCTCGATGGCGATGGCAGATTCGGACGGCTTGCACCAGGGCTCCAGCCTCTCGGTCAACAGGACGTCGCACAAGCTCGTCTTTAAGGTGTGTTGGTTGCCGTCCCTTTCTCTTGGACGGCTTCTTGCCATCCCGTAAAGTATAGCATTTTCTACAGCCCCTCTACTGGGTGGCAGCTTGCGCCACCCAGTGGGAACAGCTGCCCATATTTGTTGAGCGTCATCGAATTATATAAGCTGCAAATTTATTCAGTGTAACTGTCACTGATATTTTTTCTCTGTGCTGGTTGAGTAGCACCCGATATGTTCAGAGGCACTACAATATATAGAGGATTCACAACCTCCGTTTGTTTCCCTTTTCACCGAAGAGGGTGCCATCCACCGGATTGAAGCTCAGTTGCACGCGTGATCAATTCCCCTCACATTTTTGTGCCTCCTTTCTCGTATGCAGAGGGATGCGTTTTGGTGAACTTGCTTGCTGTGTGGCTTTGCACATTTGCCAGCTCGTTGCCCTTTCGGCAAAGTGATGTTGAAGGGCAGCTTTCAACGTAATGACTTGTTCACACGTACAGCACTGTGCTAATCCCATGCTAATTGAGCGCTGCAAACAGGGCTGACTTCAGTGATGATGCAGCACTTGCTAGTACAGCAGAGGTGAGTGGTGTCAGCGATGCCGTTTCATGATTTGTACCGGAAGCGTTGCGAAGATGTGTCACAATATATACTTATGGTCCCCGCGACTTATGACTCTGTTGGAGATCTACATGTGGAGTGGCACGCACGAAGGACATCCTTGAAGCACCGAGCTTGTCTCAATGCCGTAAATCTTGTCTAAAGGGGTTATGATACAATATCGGGTTGGAATGTTCGTGACTTTGCAGAGTTGTGCTGGTCCTAGTCTGGCCCATGTATACTCGCACAGACCGCCACCGATTCAGAAGCTTCTTTGTCGCGGTGGAATTGCGAGGATAAAAAGGGACTATTTCTTTCAGTCTTGCCTTCGCAAAGCTTGATGACGTAATTGTGGAATCAGACCACCCACCTGACGACGGTCGAGCGCGACTCATAGATTGGACACGAGAACTGTGTGAGCACTCAACTTCGGCTCGTAACAATCGATGCCTCGGCGGACACTCCAGTACTGGCTCGTGTCCAACCACTGCGGTGATCAGAATAATCACACTCGAACAGGGCCTGGAGCTCATGACGCGTTCCCTACTTTGTCGCCCCCAGTGCGTGGGTGTGATTAACACTGGCGGCATAGGATTGGCACCAAGCCACATGGCCGCTTGTTCTGGCTCTGAGTTGAGGGGATGAAGGATGCTCATGTTTGTTAAATTTTTTTGCCGACTGCCATTGCCTAGAAAGAAAAACTAAGGCAAGTTTATTCCGCTATTTAAGTTGGGGAGGGATTCTAAGTAGGACTTAGTGCAAGTAGAAAAATCATTTCTAGGTTCCTTTAAAACGAAGGTTTTGCACCATGAGAGCGGTCGGAATCAGACATGGTGCCAAGAGAGCTTCTGTTGCCAGCCACGAAACTCGCTGCGACAGGCTACCTTGCAGTTTTGTCAACGGTGAGGAGGAAACCCCAGTGGTGAGAGGAGGAAGTGCTGCCCTAAATAAGCGCCAAACTCGGTGCAAATTACAGCACTGATTAGGCGTTAGACTGCACGCGTGACGCGGCCTTAAATGGACCGAACGTGTCGAACCAACCTGGCAGTGCCTTTGAGCCAGGGAACCTTGGCTCCTGGATGCCTAACAGCGGGGGTGACTGGTTCTGCAGGACGAGCTGTTCACGCGTGTCCAGGCAAGGCGGGATTCTGACGACGACGACATGGGCCTGCCCCACAGCCCGTGCACGAGCCCCACCACGGCGGATGTCCTCAGCAGGGGCCTCCAGGTAGGCTCAGCACGTTCCGGCTGGGGAAGGGGGCGACGGGCTTCTGCTGGCTCCATTGTTGTGCTTTTTATGAGCTGTGTTTTTTTTACGAAAGTGGCACTCATCTGGACACATATGTGGGTTGGTCCATGTGGGGCCCTCGTAGATCGAAATGTCACACACCCCCAGGCCTCATCTCACGTGTTAATCTAAAAAAAAAATGGTTTTGGAAAACGAGTTAAGAATTATTTTTCTCGGTCTAGGCTGAAGTAGGGAATCCTGATTATGATAGAAGGGCAGTAGAAAAGCAAGGCCTCTGTTGTTTAACACTGATAGTGTTTTAGGGCTGGGTTCATGCCTAGAGCACCATGAAAAGTTGTAATGAAAATAGAATATCAGTGCCAGTTGTCTTTACAAAACACTGCCCTTTGGCAGGAATCAAAGCACTGACCTTCGTTATTCTACATGGCTCATTTGTTAACGACTTTAACTTGGACAATCGCTATATTCTTCACAGGCATTTGCAATTTTCAATGAAGCTTCATTATTATTTGTGCCTTTTTTGCCATTGTTGAGTAAGATATGTACTTCCTCTCCCTTCGTAGTGTTGTCTTTAACTTTGTACAGTTTCAGCTTGTCATCATAGAAAAAAAGATGTCATCCTTCTTTTGTCCTTTACAGGGCACTTTCAAAAGATGCCATTTTTCGGACGACAGTAAGCTGTAACTAAAATGAATATTTGCCCTTGGCAGCGGAGGATCGAAATGCCTCTTCAAAATAGATCCCTCGACCTTTAAAACCAAGGCCGACAGTGAATGCGAGGTACGATGGCTGCACCACTGTCCTCAAGACTGTGAGAAGTAAAACAGCTACAAATATTTAATATCCAGTTGCACCTTTCTCTACTGGGAAAAATTTGAAATGCACCCGTGCCTTCTCCCAGTTCGTAACTGCTTTCAGCGTCGGGAAGCAGTGCAGCAAATGTTCAATGTTACTCACAAGCAGCATTACAAAAACATTTTTACGAAAAAAGTTAACTTTCATGCACCAGATTTCTGTTATTTTGTGTGTTCTAAAACAATGTCAAGGTTTGTAGGTCTCCAGTTATTGAAGTAAAGTTTTGAGCATTTTTAATGGTAGATTTTATCTTGGGCAATTTCAAGCTGTACTAGCTCCTTTCTGTTCAAATCGAGACCAGGACCCATGACATGGTTGACGATGGAGGCCAAGGCAAGCAACGCGCTCAGTCGTAAGCAGAAAATGCGGTCGTCTGCTCGCTGCGCTTGTCGGGAATTGACGCCACATGGACAAGCCTCAGTTAACTGTAGGTCATCTGCATCAGCACCCGTCGTAGATAATGGCAATGGTGTGTGTCTTCATTTACGAAGTAAAAAAATTTCACCATAGGCGACACGCCTATGGTGAAACTTTTTTACTTCGTAACCACCAAAATTTTGAAATTACTATGTGGAAGTGCCGATTTTTCCACCCCATTTTAGAGTGAGCCCTGGTATTGATAACACCCTGTAAATGTAACAATCTTCAATGCGGCAGGCAACACTGTTACGGGTTCATAATTAAACAACTTACTCGGGGATGGCAAAAAAAAAAAAAAAAAACATAAATAGTGATTTTACTTAATTGAAAAATTGCTAAATGTTTGTGAGGACTGTAGAAAACTTTTACGGTATATTGATGTCATTAAAATATGCTGTGGAAAAAAACATGCGGAGACTTATGTCTAAAACAAATTTGTCTATTATCTGGAAATCAGTGTACAGTGTTGGCAATTGAGTCAACGAAGAAATCCTCTCTAATGTTGAGTTTCTCTCACATGCAGGCCAAGACATCAAAACCACAGAGCACGTGCAGTGCCGGCAGTCTCTCAAGCATGTTCAGCTCGGAAAATGATGAGGTGAGTACGACAACCCTGAGTTTCTGATTTTGATATTTACGGTAGCTGTCTCACAATCCAATTGCATATTCGAAGCATCTGTAACAAAAATAGTATATACTACTATTAGTTTATTTCAGGCACAATTCTGTCGAAGAGGCTGTGACACAAAGTCTTCTGACGTTGCACTCAGTTTGCCAATCTGCATCAAGACTATGAATGATGCAGTACAACACACAGAATTAGCCCATCTCCCCCCGCACCCGATGTATAGTCGCAGGGGCGAATTCGGAGTAAAATATAAATAATGTTTTTGCTCAGATACTCCTCACGCTGTGCATGGTCTGCACTTAGTGAGTAATCCAAACATAAAAATTATTGTACACGGCACACCTTGTCAAATGCCCGCTGTATTAGCTAAAAAAAATAAGTTTTTTTATTTTGTTTTTCAATAATGAAATTCTGTTACTCACAAAAATCTTTGACGTGTCATCTCAGTGAACAATCTAAAAAAAGCAGAGAACACTCTTTGTATAGTTCGCATTCGGTGAAATTATGACTTTTAAACATGCATAGTCCGCCTACTAACGTCCGGAAAATGCTCTAATTATGCGTGAATTTGAAACGTCAACATCGTTGATTTCCAGCTCTAACCTAGAGTTACTTTTCATTGTCTCCAATGTGAATGAGAGGTCTGTTTGACTTGCAGTTTTCGTGAAAACGTTGGACAATGTGCAATTGTCACTGACAGAACGAGGACGGCAGGGCACGTCTTTCACGTGCTTCCAGCTCCATGCCTTCCTCCATGCTCTGGCTGCATTTGCACGCCTGAAGTGCACGAGATGGCGAAGCATTGTCAAAAGGAGGAAGCTGGAGCCAGGACCACTGGAGCTTCAGCCTGCCATGCTCGCCTTGTCAGTCTCAAGGATATATTTGTGGCACCAAACTTTAGCATGGTGGATCTTCAATGAGCTTGAGGATTGTGGGAGAGGCAGTTTTAGTAGTAGATCGTTCTGATACCTCCGATAACGATATTAGCACGCTCAAAGGCATCGAAGGAATACCAAGTGTCGCTATCGGAGGTACCAAAAGAGTATGAAAACTCCCTGTTATGTTGCATTGGAGCTTTTACGGTTTACTCTGCTGGAACTGGAAGTTTGAATAATGCGGCTCAGCTTCTGGGGCAAATAATGAATAAATGGCTGTCCCAGTGTGAAACGGGCAAGAATATAAGAATTTTGGGCTCCAAGTATGCTTTGAGCGCTGCTTTTGTTTTCACTCAAAGCACTTTACAGGAAAGATATTATGATTTCTGCTCTAAGTATGCTTTCACTTTCCTATGGAAGCATAATATAGTTGTGTCCAAATAAAATTCGGAAGTTTAGTGTGTGACATACAGTTCAAACGAGCGACGGATCCACTAGTCTGGTCGGCGGATGTCTTTACTCTTCAAACAAAGTCTCAGTTTTGCTTTTTCTGAAAAGTAATTCGATCAATTTTTATTGCATTGACTATACTGTTTCGTTCAAGATGTCTCTGGTGAGAACAAGTGGGCACCAAAACATATTGTGGTGAACAAGTACTTGTACTTTACTTTTTCAAGTATGCATTATGCAATCTACAGTATCCTTCGAGTACATCTACACGACGTGTACACTGCGTGGCGCTGTTGGCACAAACGAGCAATTGCCTTTTTTTTCTGGTTTTCTTCTAGGCCCTAAGCCTGTCATCGAGTCTACTATGGTTGTTGAAAGTGCTCACTTAGTGCACTAACCCACCCTGAAATACCACAGAAGCACCCACTTTGTTTAAGTGCCCACTATTAACATTTCCCAAACTTGGAAATTCTGCAAATTCTACGTTAACCGCCTGATTTGACCGGATAAGCACCCATGTCTAGATTAACACAGTTTTCATTAAAAATGTGGTGGCACGCTCTCCCGGTATTTTACCGTAAGAGGTAAAATTGGGTGTCTACCAATATATCTTTTTGTAATAAAAATGAAAAAATTGCCGATGTTGTGTTCACACTAACAGTGTTGCACAGGTTACCTGAAGTACAAAGTATGCAAGTTAATTTGTACTTCGAGTGCTACACTTCTAGTAGTACCACGGTCATCGTTCTTGGATCGGATGCTCCTCAAGTATTTATTTCTCTTTGACTCTAAAGACCATGCAGATTACATTTCTTTCCCGTTCAACGTGCAGGTATCGGATATCTTGTCATTTTGCGTCTCTAAAAGCCGCATTTTTCCTTTTTCAGGATGCCGCAGTCCAGGCCACTCTTGAGCGGAGGACGGATGCCGCGGGTAACTTCTTTTGTCGTGTTGATCCTCGCGTCAATTTGTACAGCTACAGTGGAAGAAATTCGGAACTTTGAAACATTTGCGATAAATGCGGGGCAAACTACTATGTCAGTCTGCTGTAATGTCTGCTTTATACATTGGCGCCAGTCGCACTTATGCTGACTGAAACAACAGCAACGTCAGAATCGTCAGGATTACCCTGTGCCTTGCACCACACCGTAACAAATCGAAGGAACAGCTATGAGAAGCAACTGTGAGCCAAAAAGAGGCACGCCCATATCCTTCTTCATCAGTGATTGGTCCATTGCAGGTGACGTGACCAAGCTTCGTGTCTTTTTGCTTCGGTTGCTGCGTAGCGTGTGAAGCATAATTGTTCCGATGCCTCTGTCGCTGCTGTCCTTTTGGTTGCTGCGCGAATGCAACATACAGAATTTTCTGAACCAGCGTTAACTGTGTCGCACACGGTAGATTAGTGGAGGGGCTAGTGGCCAGTCGGTTCTAATGTATGTCGATTTTGCAACACATAGGCTGTTTTTCAAAGCTGTTGTATGCCCGATTGTTTTCTCTCGTCTACCTGGCCTTTCGTTTTGTTATTCTGGAAGCTATTATAGTTCACATTTGCCTTTTTGTGCTTCCACATTGTCAAGGCTAGCGCAGTTTCCAGACTGGTGCAGCCAGGCATGGCTGCGAGAGCACCTGGTTCCGTCTTGCATCTCTTATCCTCTCGTGCGAAGGAGTCACCAAACCAAGTCACCCACGGCCAATAGACTGACCTCGCCCAGCATTCCTTAACTTTAGAGCAGAGGAGGCCGATGGCAGTGCACAATCATGCTGTCCTGTTCTACACACGCGGAGAGCAGCAGGAAGGTTGTTGCACGTACGGAAAGACTGAAGGTTGGTTCACACACTCGCGTGAGTCTGACCGGGTGCGACTGCAACAACTTGCAACATACAGGCTGCTGTGGCAACAGCTGCAACAGCTCCAACAAAACGGGGCAAAATCGGTTTTGTTGGAGCCGACGTAGCTGTTGCCGTAGCAACCCGTACGTCGCAAGCCGTTCGTTGCAGTTGCACTTGGGCGGGCTCGATGCAAGCGTGTGAATCGCTCTTTGCTGCGCCGCGTTGAGTTTCCTCAACGCAGCGCAGCAACGGCAACGTAGCCAAACTGGCTGGTCAGATAGGTCGATCAGCTGCAAATTAATTGTGTGGCAGCACTTTAAAGTCTTTTTTGCCTTGTTTGCTTCTTTGGGAAGCCAGTCAAGTTGAGAAAGAGACAACTTCCACTAATTATGCAAAGTTTGAGGCTACCATTTTCATTGTACTTTTGTGTGCCTCTTTCACCTGTCTTTTCTGCTTTCACTTGACACTTTCTCTTTGATTTTGTGTCAGGCGCCTGTTACTGATCACCGAGCCCTTGTGGGGCGGCAGGTTGGCAGCTAATGAAAGTATAAAGATGGTACAATAATATATAGAGTATTTTTGTTATATAAAACAAACAGAATAATTATTATAAATATTTTTGGTTTTATTCATTATTATAACAATTTTGAAATTATTATAGTATACTGTAGCATTAATGATAATGCTGTAGTATGAGTATTATTATTACTAGTGTGGCATGCTTACCTCTGACGCTTCCAGTTTTGTTCCCGTGCAGCTTGCACTAGCTGTAAAGATACATATTGCAGGTGAGATTACAGAATAGGAGAGTTGACTACAAAGCCCCATGAACTGACTATCTGCACTTGGCTGTTTTTGTGGAACTTTTAGTCCTTTATCTTTGTGGTATCTTCAGTGTTTGTAAATGGACGGAAAACAACATTGCAATGCGCTTGCATTAACCTAACTCGAAAGTACTGCCTTTCCCGAATTTGAATTTCACTGGGCGGCTCTCAAAATGTCATGTCACAGCTTTTCTTTCATGTGGCACCATTTTTTAGAGCAAAATGCAGTGGCCTATTTTTGGTCTGGAAGATTTGCATCCTATCTCGTATCTTGGACGGGGTGGTCGTGTAGATAGGGCCTATAATTACCGAGATACTCTTTCTCCTTGTTTGTTCTCAGAAGCCGACGTCAGCGCTGACCTTCCACTTCCACTCAACCACAATGCTGCATTGCACAAGATCTCAGTGAAGCCCAAGAGGACGCACGCTCTCCCTCGTCATCGTATGCTTCAGGCAGTAAGCACTGTGCCTGATCTCAGTTGGCTGTTTCAGTGAGACCAGCTTGTACCCATTAGAACCAATGTTGGAACCAACACAGAACCAGGTGGAACCAGCGAGGGCATTGTTGGAACCAGCAGTTGGCTAAAACTAGCTGGTTGGAACCAGTTTGAACCATCGTTTACTAGAACCATTTGGAACCTGTAAAAGCATTGTTAGAACCAGTTGGGACCAACAGTTGGTTAAAACCAGTTAGAACCAACAGTTTGACAACCAGTTGGAACCACTGGGAGCATTGTTGGAGCCAACAGTTGGTGAGAACTAATTGCTCGGGCTTTTTCACCTTTTTAGAGGGCTCCATATTTTTCCCTTTTATCGAGAATTTATGAAGAAATATTTTTTTTTTTCTCAAATATAAAATGCAAACTCTCTTGACCAGTTGTGAAACCTGTGCTGATAATTGGGGAAAAAAGGAAGCGTGGATTTTACCTGGCTTTCCGGACACCCCAGCTTCATGTTGCTGAACTAAATGAAACTTTTAATAGAATAGACATATCAGATTTTAGTTTCATTTATTCTTACTCTAGATACTGCCTACAGCTTCACTAATTATGGAATTTAACATAAACAGTAAGCTGAGTCTCGGTAAATAATTTATTATGTCAGATTCTTTCTACTTTATGGTTTCAGTTTCAATGGCTACGATCTGTGACCGCGGGTAGACGTCAAAGACCATAGACTTCAATTATGCGGTGGCTATCCCATGGCGTGGTGAAAGCTTTGTCGTCTGCCCTCATTTTAGCAGGTGTATATGAATGGATGTAGCACGTTGCAACTTTCTATAGTCGGTGGCAGGTTAGAAGTTGGGGGGACGCCCCTCCCATCTCTTTCCCCTCTAGCAGTACAAATACTGGAGAGGAGGCAACCGCCTCTCCAGCGTTTGCCCTGTTCAAGGGAGAGCTGTCTCCTCTGAACTCTTAACGTGTCCCCAACTTTAGGGCCGTGTGATTTCCATTGCAGTGTTGCACTCTCTGGTCTTTGATGTCATCCCAGGTTTCTGCTTACCAGCAAATGAAACTGAAACCAATGACGTAACAATAAATTACTTTCAGCAACTTTGTGGTTTTATGTTGGGTTTAATTATTATGTCATACGCATTAATTAGAGTAAGAAAACAACCCAAAATTTGATATTTCATGATTCTCTGTGGTTTTGGATGTTTCTGTAGTTTATCATTAGATTTAGATGAAGCAGTTATACCTGTTGTAATTTTTGGTGTTAGAGGAAGAATGGTGAGCTCAATATTTTTTAATATTTCCCTTATATGTGTAAACAAATTGCAACCTTATTTAGTCTTTGCTTTTACACTGCTATTTTAAAAATACTATAGCAGGAAGTATTTCATATATTCTAGAAACCGGGAAGAGTACAATTAAATTATTCTTATATTTTTTTTTTAAATATGGCACTATGAAGTTTTTTTTATCTTGCAATTAAAAAGAGAACATTGCAGTTGTCGCCAATTATACACAATTTGTACACATTGTGCTGAAGTCTCGGTCTTATTGCATTCTTTTGTTTACAAGGTATCAAAAAGTTACCCTTATTTAAGTTCTAATTCCAAAGATACCTTCTGAGAAATAGGATTGCAAGAAGATGGGCAACTCTTTTCAAAATATACTCGCAGACAGTCGGATACATGACTGGACCAATGCAACTGAAAAAATGGGCTGTTTCTGAGTGGAAAGGATGTAGTTTGTAGCTCATAGATAAAAAAAAGAATGCTCGAGGAATCTTTTCTTTTGACTTTTGCTCTTTGTAAGAGTCAGAATCTCTCTTTGATGGTGTTTATTTCATCCGACAGCTCTCGGCAGCAGCACCCCGGCTTCTCCCAACCACTCCAGAGCTGAGTGAAGATTCGAGCAAGGCTCCGCCCACGCAGCAGGTCGAGTCCTCCGAAGCAACGACAGAAGTGGCTGGAGAAGACGGTAGGCTCGTGGTGCCCCCTACGTAGGGTGACCAGACGTCCCGTTTTGGCCGGGACAGTCCCGTTTTTGAGGCCCGCTTTTGCCGTCCCATCTTTTTGTCCCAATAACGAATCATGTCCCGTTTTCGTAGAAGTGCATAGTTTCGAAAATGGCACTAAGCGAGTTGAAGCAAATCGAAAATATGCCTACTCGTTACAAGTATATTCTACAAAAATAACCGTAGGTACTTTAGAATATTTACCCAGAGAGAAAATTTTAGAAATGTTCTTGTCCACAAACACTTTTTCTCTCGCGAAGACGCATGTGTAGAAATATATATATTTCAAAATTTTTTCTCTCTGCGTAAGTATGTATATTAGGTACTGGATACAGCACGCATGTAGAATCTAGTTTGGCTACACTTCACTCTTTCGAAAATGCCGACGAAATGTATGTGTGTGTTCACCAATGGACCTTTGTCAAGAAAAGCGTTGAAAAGAAACTAGAAGAGGAACTCTTCAGGTCTCTCAGAGATGAGTGCAAGTCTTTAAAGAGATGAAAGCAGAATGCATTCTGGCGCCGAGATTTCCCGGGTCGTGGAAATGGCTCTGTGCTACTCTGGAAGCACGTCTCCAGTGGAGCGCGTCTTTTCAATTATGAACTCCATGTGAACATGCGAGACGTTTCGCCTTCTTGTCTCAACATTGCGAGCAACGCTACTTATGCGGTTGAACTTCCCACTAAAGTGGGCAGACGTTTACAACCGAGTCTTGCAGGATAAAGGCCTGCTTAGAAAACTTCCGTCGTTGACAAATTACGCCCACACCAACGAAGGACCCGAAGCAGGACCTTCCAAATGAGTGCATGCAACTGAAGTGTGAGTGTGGCTGTTTCCTAGGGCTTAGTGCAATATGCGAACGTTATGAAATAAGACAAATTCTTTCATTAAATTTTTCTTCCTAACTCAAGCTTTAGTAAGTAAGTAAGTAAGTAAGTAATATTTATTTTCAGCAATATTGTGCTGAGGGCACCAGACAAAAAGCTTCCATGAGGTAGCTTGACTGGGCCTGGTGCCCCTGCACTTACAGGGCATTATAAAAAAAAACAAGTACTACAGAACACACTTTGACTAAACAAAACAAACACGTACATCTTTTTTTGTTAAACAGTGAATATCATTGTGGTCTATAAGGAACTTGTTAAGTAATGAAGGCAGGTTATGCGCAATAGATTGGAGTGCATAATTTGTACGAAAATGAGGCACGTTCCAGAACTCTCTGCGTCTGACAAGGATGAAGGATTCACGTTTTGTCAGATGGGATACATTAGACAAAAAAGAAGCAAACTCAGCGGTCGAAAATAAATAAGAACATAGCAAACGGTACTCGTATACACTGGCAATCCTCATGATGTTGAATTTAAGAAATAATGGCTCAGTATGAGTGTCGTAAGGCACGTTTGCAATAAAACGCAGCATTTTCTTTTGTAGGATCGTGAGTTTGTTAATATTAGATTTGGTTGTTGTGCCCCAAACCAAATGACAATAGTTAATTTGTGAGCTAAACAGAGCATGATAAATTTGCATTTTAATATTTACAGGCAACAAGGAGCGACAGTGGCATATTATTCCAACAACTTTTGACAATTTCGTAACTAAGTATTCGATGTGATTATCCCATTGCATATGTTCTGAAAAAATGACACCTAGCGTTTTGTGCTGTTTAACTATTTCAATCTGGTCAGTTCCAATCTCTAGAGTATAATTACTAATAACGTGCTTATTTACAGGTCTAAACAAAATTGCTTTGGACTTTACAGTGTTTATTTTAAGACCATTTATTTTTGACCACGAAAGAAACTTTTCCAAAACTAAGTTTCCCATGGGTATAAGTTCGTCCATATTCGATGCAGACAGAAATATACTCGTGTCGTCTGCATACATTACAAAACGTGCTTGATGGCAAATATTGACTAGATCATTTATATATACATTGAACAGCAGAGGGCCGAGTATGCTGCCTTGGGGCACACCAAACTTCAAGATTTGCAAAGAGGAAACATGATCACTCACGGAGACACATTGCTTACGGTGTTCTAAATATGAATGAATAAGTATCAAAGGCGTGCCACGTATGCCATAACATGAAAGTTTATCAAGGAGCGTCGAATGGTTAAGACAGTCAAACGCTTTGCTAAGGTCAATAAATATTCCCAGTGTCAGCAGTTTGCATTCTATATTGTGTAATATTATTTCTTTCTGTGATATCAGAGCGCTTTCCGTGGATTTTCCCTTGCGAAATCCGAACTGGGAGTCAGTTAGCACTGAGGTCTTCGTAAAAAAATTGTCTAAACGATATAATATAATTTTTTCCAGCCCTTTAGTACGCCCCTCCCCCTCCCCTCCCCCCTCCCTCCCCTCCCCCCCCCCCCCCTTTTCCCGCCGCCGCGGCTGGGATGTCCCGTTTTCTGCGTTGAGGAATATGGTCACCCTACCCCTACGGGAGGTTTCTCGAACCCCCGTTTCCGGTTCAGGTGCCCCTTTTGGAGTCGAGGCTGATTCACACACTTGCGTTCGCACATGACAGAGTCCGTCACAACCGCTTGTGATCTCTGACGACGGGAAAACACGCTGGCGCCATCTATGAGGTGGCCTTGGAACTGCATTTCAGTAGAACAAAGGATTTGCGGCATTTGTGAGACCAAACATGCGTACGATCTTTGAGAAATCGTGTCATTTATAACATTAGCGAAAGTTTATTTGAGCCAGCAGCAAACAAATAGTTTGTGGAAAAAAAATGGAAATATACGGAAGTCGCGAGTGTTCCGCTGCTACCCGATAGGTGATGCCAGCTTCTTTTGTCGTGGTAAGAGATAACAAAGAATTCTAATGCGCTCGGTTGTAAGCAGTCGCAAGTCTTCATGCTGGTGAACCTGTTTCTTTGTTTTTTTTTTCAACTTTCCCCGTTAGTTTGCGTTTAACCACTGATTGAGAAGTGGTGGGGTTCTGCCGGGCACTGTTGGGACATTAACAGGGGGGAGATGGGAAAAAGATGGTCCAGGTGGAGCAATGCGTCAGCTCAATGGTCTCACCATAGTAACCCTTTCTTTTCCTCTGGCTCATTTCTTTGTTCGATTTCCCCCTACTTATTACCATGCACTCTGCTGTATAATTCAGTTTTTCCCCCAAACATTTCTGTTGGGGTGTCTTATTCAACGATACGACTTATTTGCCTTTTTTTTCTTCGGTAAGTATGGACCTCAACTGTGAAAATTGGCCATGGGGATTTTATTTCTCGTCCGATTCATTCACGACAGTGTTGAAACTTGCTTTCGCTCGCACATATATTGCAATCGTAATACACATATGCGGGCTTTTCAATGTGGCGTCGCCGCGCCGACCTTACGAATATGTAAATGTGACTTATACAAACGTGAGACTTGCATAGCAACCTTTCGCTGAAAAGAACCGTTTACAGGAGGTGCTACTTATAGACAGGAAAATGCGGTACTTAAAAGCATCATTTTCAGCTTAATAGGTTCTGAAAGCACTGTGCATAGCTTACCGCTTAAAGGATCCTAGAAAGGTAGCTATCGGTCATAGCTGGGCTGCAAAACCGTGGCTTTGTTTTGTTTGTTTTTTTCCTGTCGAGGGTAGTGTAGTGTGGTATCTGTTAGGAGCCATTAATGTCCCTGAAAAAACAGATTTCTCGTGTGCTGGCTCCTTTTGACTGGTAATGACTGCCAGTATTTTGAACAATTAAGGAAACGAAGCAGCTGCTTTTGTTCCTGACTACTCTCTCTGGTGCATTCGATCGCAGCCTACATCCATTTCTGCCAAGGAGAAAAACATTGCCTTTCCGTAAGGGAAATGTCGAGTGTGTTTCAGTGGCACAGACTTTTGCAAACATCCGTGGAAAGAGTGTGCCATGTGAAGCTGCCTTATATGTCACTTGAAACCAATACCTATTGTCCCTGGCAAGGTGAGGGTGGCAAGGAGGAGCTTCAGTTGCCCTGCCTTCAGCACAAGCATTCTACCTTCGACAGCCCTTCAACATTTCATGAACTTTGATTGAACATGCGGCCCAAGCCAGGTGGAAGCGCACGGAGCGCCTGCTAAATGCCGGGTGTTCTAAAGATGCATTCCGCCATTCTCACTCTCAGTGACTGCAGTTATGTTTAGCAATCTATTCAGGAACTCGTTTCATACAGCTACAGTAGGCCGGCAATAATTCAAATTCGGATATTTCGTACATCTGGCTAATTGAAACAAATTTCAAAAGTTTTGGCTGTCCCGCCATGTTTTTAATCTATTCAAAAGCCGCTTAATTCGAACGGCATTTTCGTACAATTCACATTTTTCGTTTTCGCGACCCCTTTGAGTGCATTTCTTTTCGAGCACCGGTGCACTGCAGAAAGGCAACACCTGCACTTGCTTCCGCGGGTGTTGCTTCCCCGCAGTGCACCGGTGCTCGGTGAGAAGTGCACTCAATGGGGCTCAAGCAGGGGCCCCACATGAGCTATGAAATCGAGCACCATGCAGAGCTTTCCATACCAACATGCACGGCGCTGTGACGTGGTGGCATGGCATAGGTCCACGTCACAGCGCCCGCGCCAGCTGCTATGAAAACTGCCACGTGGTGGCCTTTTTCATTGCTCATGAGTCTCCTGCTTAATAATTAGACATCTTCTTGGCTCGATGAACAAACTTAATTTTGTTTTGAGTTGTCACGTGCTGCCTAAACAGTCCACGATAAACAACATTTTTCGGGGATAAATAAGCTTATGGTATACATTTCACAAATGTTTCTTTGTGGCATACCTGTTTATGATCAGCGGCCTATGTAGGGGAAAATCAAATATCCGCTTTGTATGTGTAACCATTCATATGGCAAATCATAACTTCCTCTTGCAACGTATCTAGATAACTTTTTGATAATTCAAACTTTTTGTAATTCACAGAAAATAAGTGGATTTCTAGAGTTTGAATTAATGAGAGTCTACTGTAGTAAATTTAATGATAAATGTGTAATGCAGTTTGGAACAGGCTATATGGAAAAATGTACAGACTGCATACAATTTAGTATCGTGCTATCACCACTTAATGCGAGACTAAGATTGAGGAGTCGGACGCTATTGATTCTTATGTGAATTGCACGTGCACGCGAAGATGGTTTCTTGCTCTGTCCTCCGCACTCATGCTGATGTTAGAATGTGTGACTCTCTACCGGTGGTTCAGTTCAAGAGCTCTTTCGTGAGGCTGCATTTGTAGGCAACAGTCTTGGGACCAGCGTATGTCTTCCAACCCCAAATGCGAGAAACCAATGGTATATCTTAGCCACAGCACTTTAATTATGGCCATTGTTGCAATATATCTGACATGTGAGATGCTCAAAGCTTGAAATTTGAGAGCGTGCCCAGAGACGTAGTTCCTCCTCCGTTCCAGGTGTAACTCAAGCCACCTCCCAGGCCAGAAACCTGCCGTTGCTCCCAAAGCTCGCTCCGGAGGACGAGGAAGACGACGAAAAAGTTGCCGAGACCCCGAAACTGGAGCAGGCGCAAGGACCACTCGATGTGGTTGAAGACGTCAAAGACGAGGTTCAGTGCGAGAATGCAGATTCTCACAGTGAGGACAAAGATGCCGAAAGCCTCGAATCACCACCGACCCCACCGTCTGCAAATCTCAAGCTCGACGAGCACCAAAGTTCCGACCTTGTTGGTGCCGCCGAAGACGCGCAGGACGAGCACGAGCCAGCTCCGTCGTCGCGGATCACGATCTCAAACAACGAAGTCACCGTCAGCCGAGAGAGTCACCTGATCAAGGACAGTTCGGAGGTGACCGTCTCGTCGGCGAGGGACGAAGGCCAGGCTCTTCGGCAAGTCCACCATTCTCCGAAGCCAAAGGCGGCCGAGCTGAAGCTGCGTCACGAGATTGCGCAGTTCAACAAGCGACAGCGCGAAATGGGCAGGACACTGGACTACGGAGACACGGACGAAGCCACCGCGGAGATGATTGACATCCAAGAGAGTATCAGGACGCTCGACCTGGCGATCGAAAGCGGTGAATCGAAGGACGGCAACGAATACTTCGACGAGCAGGACAATCTGGATCTGGTCAATGGGAACGTCCAGTTTGGTGGCGAAAGGTACAACGGCTGCGTCGGGGCACCCGAGAAGGCGTCGTTCGCGGCCGAATCTCAGGTCGCCGCACCCGACACGATGGAGGCGTCCGTGGAGTCTCCTTCCGAGGTCGTTTCGTTCGGGCTGAGGAAGTTGTCTCAGCCTCATGTCGCCGCGAGAGAAAGCGTGGTTCCCGCGCCGCGCCGCATCTCGAGCGTCGAGGTCGTGCAGAGCGTCAACACCGGGGTCTCTCCTCTTCAGAGGCCGCTCTCGGTGGAAATACTCCCGTTCAGTCAGCGGAGGAAAGAGCAGAACTACCCTCCGTCTCCGACGAAAACGGACACCGAGTGCAAGCTGGAAGACACGAGGCGCTCGACACCGCAGCTAACCAGCGGCGGCCACAACGACGGCAGCTACGATCCGCCTTCCGACGTCAGCGGCCCCGAGAAGAACCACATGAGCTACCCGATCCACTTCCGCATCTACAAGGGGCGCCGCAGCTCGCTCGTCACGGAAGAGAATGGTCAGAGCGTCTCGTCGTCGCCGCCTAAAGCCCCGGCCTTAAACGGCGACGAGGCGGTGGTTCCTTCGCCGCAGTTCGAGGTCAAGATCCAGTCGATGTCCGAGAAAGAGAGCAAGCCGGAGGTGGCTCCCAGGGCCATCTTCCTCGAGAACGGGGAGCGGGTGGAACTGAGGAACCATCACGGCCAGCAGTTCGCGAAGGAGCGGTCCAAGTCGGCTTCGGACATGACGGGCAGTCCGCCGAGACGCGACGACATCCGGCCACGTCCCTTCACTCGCAGCATTCTTCCGAAGAATTCGGAGGCGAGCGGCGAACCCGAGCTCTTCAAGGTGTTTGCGCGCCGCTCGCTCAAGCAGAAGAGCGTGGAAAAGCACGCAGAAAGCGACGCCAACGGCGGCACGGCGGAGACGGCGGCCGTGAGACCGGACGTCAAGCCCGAAATGCTGAACGGTCACGGCACGCCGGCGAAAGGGTCCGGAGGGACCATCGTGCAAATTTCGGAGCTGGGAACCACCGTCGATTTGCCGGCGTCGAACAAGCTTCACCGTGCGAGGCAGTCGGGCTCGGTTTCGAGCCTGATCGAGACGAACGAAAAGTCGTCGGCCTTCGGAAGCGTCGAATTGCCGCCGAAGGCGCCGCAGAAGCAGGCCGATGCAAGCCCCATACCACACGCCCGTGAGTCCCTCGGGAGGTCTTCGGGTCTCCAGAGCGGCGACAGTTCTCCCAGGCTGCCGGGACTCAAGAGCTCGGAGTTTCTCGCCAAGTCGGTCACGGTCGTCAACTCGGAATCTTACCCCAAGCCCGTTGCGGCGAACAACGGCGCGTCGCCGGCGCACGCTCCGCCATCGAAGTCCCCGGAGTCTCGAGGTGCAACCTCTGCGACCCCTCCGGTCTTCCATGCGGCTAAGCCGGTAGGGTTTAAGCACGACAGCCACGCGGGGATCGTTTCGCAGAGGAACGGGGACCTGGGGCCTGCTTCCAAGTCTGTGACCATTGTTGCACCCGAAGCTTCGTCGGACGTGCAGCGAGGAGAAGCCACGGGCGCTCCGGAGATGCACTCGCCCTTGAGGCGGAACCTGCATGCCTCACGCCCGCGGTTTCATACGTCGCCCGAAGTAGCCCAGGAGGAGCTTGCCAAGGTGAGCTGCATTTGTTTGGCCAAGTGGCCTCGCCTGCTGCGTTGATACGAGGTGGCTAGATCGGTTTGTGCGATATTAACTGGCTAGACGGGTTAGCCTGTGACATTAAGGGAATACTTGAACCTTAAAATGGTAAAAAACTGCAATATCTTCTGACTTAAAAAAAAAAAAAAACTTTTTTTGGTCTTTTGTAAAGGGTTTTAAAAACCTGTAAGAAAATGAGCTAGTAATTTGTCTTCTGTATGGTCTATGAATCTCGAGAACTACTTGAGTTATCTCAAAACTAACTTCATATTTGGAGAAAAAGAGAAAAACACATAGTAATCTACACTGTTGAATTTCATTAGAATATCTGGATAAATAAAAAGCTTGTTTCGGGACCAGTGTCCCAAAATGAGAACCGGTCTACCCCTTAACTGGACGCACCAGTTAGTGTGGGACATTACCGTAAAATACTAAGCAAGTGACATTACTATAAAATACTAAGCAAAAGCTCGCCCGGAATTGGGAGAAAATCACGAAAAAGTATAGGAGAAGCCCAAGAGCATAAATGCCAAAGAGGCATTGGTAGTGTGGGCTTCACTGCTTTGCTCCAGGGTGCTTGGAGAAGCAGCTGACAAGGATGAACGCCTTAGGTAAGCTCAAAAGTCTGGGGTGAGCATTTGATACGTCTGTTGCTTAGTCCTCGAACATTTCAAAAGTGGCGGATGGTGGCTCAGTGTGACCTGGGCACACAGTCGGTATATTATGGTAAGTGGCTAAACCAGTTGTTGTGTAACATTAACTGAAAAATCAGGTAATATCACTTGTTACTCGTTAATGTTTGTCAACTAAGGCCATATGCACTTTTTGTTTGTGACTCTAGCTCTTAGTGAGTTTGGTAATGTCTAACCTGGACAGACCTTGGAATTTTTTAGTAGGTCAATCACATTGAGCTTGTAGTATCACTTCATAGAATACCTTCGGCTTAAATTTAGGGCAACGAATTATTCCGCCACTATATCGCGCTGGAATTACTGCACTTGGTTCTACGCCAGTTTATACCACAACCTATTTTCTGGCGCATAGCCCCTCAAATGTATATTCTAAGACATTTCATTCCAGGAAAATTCAATTCTAAAGTGTTCTGACAGGAATATTGTTTAATGTTCCTGTCAAATATATCGGAAGCGTGGCAAAATTCTTCAATAAAACTGCAGGAAGTGTTAAAAACATGCGTAAAAAGACTATGCAAAAGAACCACTGCATCCATGGTAAAAAAAGTTCCATACCGATTCACGTGTCTGCTCGCAACCGACAGGTGACTGGGGTCCAGAAAAAGCCCCACGCTCCGTTCGAGAAAACATCCAGCGTGAGTAGCAACAGCAGTATCAGCAGTGCGGAAGGAGGCTCCATCAAGGGCGGCAAAGCGCTGCAAAGGGCCAGTTCCGTGAGCAGCGCCTCGCCTTCGTCCACCGGTTCCTTCCGGGCTAGCAAGATGGCGGCCTCCGGCGGGGCCCCCAGCACGCCTGGGTGTCCCAAGATGGCCGACGAGCAGCAGCCATCTTGGCTCCAGCTAGCTCAGCAGCGTCGTGAGCTGCGCGAGCAACGGGAACGGCTCATGCTGGGGCGGCCGGCCGACAGCTCCTTTGTCCTCGAGGTGGGATTTTCGGGAAGTTTTCATTATTTCTTAATTTACGATTTTTAAATTGATTTTAATACCCCCAAGAGGTTACTGAAGGAAGTGGGAATAGGGGGGTACTATCATGTTTGATATGAGCTGAAACAGTCCTTTGTGATAAGGTTAGTAGAGCTATCACTTGACAAGATCCATGGAAGAGCATCATTCGAAAAGGGCTCTTCTCTGTTGCCTGAACGTGAGCAGGTGCGGGTGGATAGTTTTCCTAGTGCCACCAGCAGTAATGCCTCCACGAAAAACGAACAAGGACCACCTTCGAGCGACCCTCTTTTTGTGCCAACTTCATGTTTATTGGAAACCTTTCCACCACAGGCAGTTAGCATCCAAGTAACCGCCGGTTTTGCCGCCTCTGTCCATAGAGCACGCTGATAACGTAGCGAGCGCCACTGAGCGGACGCTCCCCACAAAGTGTGCCAGGCATTCTATTCTAGGAAGCTTGTCAACTGACTTTGATCTAGTGATGTTGCTTCATGCCTCTACATGGTACGTGCCGGTTTTCGAGGGAGCTGTGATTCCTCCTAGCAGTTGGAAGGCAAAGCTTCATGAGGTCTCATACTTTGAACTCTGGAAGATTGAGAGATAATTGTGCCTGTGGGGACCATAGATGTAGAAAATAAGTCAGATCAGCTGGAAAAGATAAAACAAAGATACAACGAAGGCGACCTGCTGATAAGGCTAGTCCTTTTCGTGACTGTTCTGAAAGCGTCGGTTATTGCGGCCAAGGAGGTGAAGGGGGGCTTCCATGAACGCTAGTTCTTAGGACGCATGAAAGATTGGTTAGTTCGATAAGCAGAAACACCGACTTTATGATGGTCCTTTTTAGGGGATGATAAATATGGCAGCTATAATGAAGCTCGCTGTTTATTTTGATGATAATGGGAATTTTCGTGGAAGAAAACTGGTCGCAACAGTCTCTTGCAGAGAGAAAGATGATGATGGTTTAACGTTGCTTTCATTGAACATATGATTAACGGACGAGAGTAACTCGATAAAATGAAACAGGCACAGATTACAACGCCTTAGCAGGGCGTCATAATTGGATTATGGCCGCGCCTAAGCGCACCCCAAGTGAGCAAGTTGACGGCACCTGGAGGTGCTAGTTGCAAACGTGTATAGAAGCTCTTAAGCTGTGTTTCAGAACAATATTACTGTGCTGCAATCGGTGGCTTCAAAATGACGCAAACAAACCAAATCAAGCCAGAGTCGATGGAGCTGGCAGAGCCTGCTTTTATCCAATAGATTATTTGATAGCTGATATAAAAGCCCCCGGAAAAAACCTTGTCTGTTACCTTTTGACTGGATACATACAGCAGCTGTCCAAAGTTCCCACATTACATGTTTTTACGCATATTTTTTTTTTCTAGTTTTAAGGTGGCTTACATCAACCAGTTGGAAAGTTTAATTGGCTCAATTTTCCGGTTGAAGTGGAGGCTGTGGTGTACAGAACTTTTGGAACCTTGAGTGGCTCTGGGTGAACCTGGAGGCATTGCCGTACCTATGGCTATCGATAACCTGGGCTTTGTTCTTTGCTTCTTGAAAAAGGGAGAAAGCTTCCTTTTCTTTTCCTGGGATTTGTTATCGCATAGTGGTTTTCAGTAGGCGACTTAACGAACCTGAATGTACCTTGTACATTTAGGAGGCATTGGATTAGCTTGCTAACCTGCAATCTTTTGGCTGATGGGGGGGAGAATGTGAGAAGGAAATCGAGGTCCATTCTTCAATGAGATGGGAAACGATTTTGTGCACTTGTGCCTTCACAGCAGCGGAGGAAAGCTCACCGGAGAAAATGCTCACCGCAAAACCGCTGGATGTGGAGAAAAGCTCACCAGCCTTCTGGCGAATGCGGAGGAAAGCTCACATAGGAATCTAAGAATTGAACAGTTCACTCGAGTGAAATATAGTCACTCAACTGTAATATTCTGGCATGCCTTATGAGCATGGGGTCATTCTGTACTTCAGTGGTTCTTGAATGGGGTTCCGCAGACCCTTTGGGGTCCGCAAAGGCATTCCAGGGGTCCACAAAGCCCTGTCTAGTCGGTGGAATAAAAGTTCTTTTTTCAGATTAAAAAAAGTGAAAGCCGTTTACAACTCCCTGTAACGCCGAATTGGAGCGCAGCTCTTGAGGAGGAAGATGGAACGGTACTGAGGGGAGGGTAGACCCCTCCTCCTCCTCCCCTCATTCTTTATTATGTTCCGGGGGGGTCACGTGACCTCGGGGGGGGGGGGGGGGTGTCACGTGACTTCGGGAAGGGGGGTCACATGACCTCGGGGAGGCGTGACCTGGGGGGTCACCTTAGGGGTCATGTGACCTTGGGAGGAGTCACGAGACCTTGGGGGGTCACGTGACCTGGAGGGGTCACGTGACCTCGGGGGTCACGTGACCTTGGGAGGGGTCACGTGACCTTGGAATGACCTTGGTATAGGATACTCATTAAAGGGACCATGAAATGACTTTTTTACTTTTTCCAGATAACTTTTACATTAAACCGTCAATGTTCACTGAATGCCGAACAGGCATCCGTTTTCGTCTCGGTTTATTAACTTCTACACAAAAAATTAACGAAATATCGACTTTTTCTTGACCGCAAAAGAAGCCGTGACGTACGCTGCTTCCAGAACCGGAAGTTCTCTCGGCGGTTGGAGATGGGAGCGTTAGCGGCGACGATTTGGGGTGCGCCGGTAGGTTTTACTGCGCCGATGTCACCGACGTATTTTCTGAATCGGCGCCTCTCATCGCCGCATCGCAGCTGAGCGAAATTCAATGAGATACGTTGCGCTACAGCGACAGCATGGGACTAGTCCCATACACCGGTATGCCTGTTGGGAAGTGCAGCGAGTCTTCCGGTGAAGACTTCAGAAGTCAACCCAACTGTCATTGTTGGTAAAAGGCGGCCAGTGTCAGTCGTTTGCAAAGCGACGTAGATGGAAACAAATTGCCGCGGCGTTTTTCGCGGTCTCGGAGATGCAGGAGCGAGCCGACGTTAAAAAAGATACGTTTGAACTACGAGTGTCAGCAAGAGCCACGTAAATACCTGTTCACACTTAAAGCGGACGCGCGCGTTTGATGGAAGTGCTGTATTCGTGCTGTTGGTAAGCGCTTCGGGACCGATCTTTTACGATTGCAACTCAATACTGACGCGACACTCGGCAAAGAAAGGTTGGACCGGTATTGCACGTATACCTCCCACGAACTGTTACAGCTCGACAGTGACGTGCAGTCTGTCAGAATAAAAATGGCATACCAATAACAAAGAGTACATACCGTGTTACGAAGGTAATCCATACAGCGTTTATTTCAGCTCTATATCACACAAAACAAGAAGGGAGAATCGACGAGGGTCTCTTTTCGACGAGTGTTCGTCAACACTGCCTCGGAAAACAAGGGGAAGAGATTGACCTCACCTCTTAATCTAAAATTGAGGTCAGCGATCAAACTATAATACGGGAAGGGTCCACAAGGGTAGCACGGGCATATTCCATTCAGCACGCCAGCCGGTCGTAGGCAGGCAGACGGTCTTGCGACGAAGCAACGCTGCGCCGAGTCGGAGTGCCTGCTAGGCCTATATTCTGAGAGCTTCGTCGGAGCGGGATTCGCGGCTGTTGTCGCTCTTCTCGGGTGTTTGTGGATCCAGCGTTCTTGTTCGTCGTGGTCTGCTTTAATTACATTTTTTTTCTTGCTGCTTGAAGTCGGCAAGCGCGAGATGAACACATAGAAAAATAAACGTTCAGTCAGTCAGAGTTTTGAGAGGAAGGAAACCAAAGGAAATAACCGTTCTGTCGGCCCTGCCCTACTGCGCACGCGCAGTAGTTGCTTCGTTTACCACACGATAGATGGCGCTTGGCTCTCAGCATTATCAAATTTGGCAATTTTCGCCACACATCTCTAATTATGCTACAAAATGTGGATCTGAATATTATTTAACAAAACTTTTAGGAAACATTCGCCGGCTATTTATTGTTTACGATCGCGGTGCTGGTGAGGTAGGCTCTTACCCAATAGGCGACCTGGATTTGGCTGACGTGCTCCATTTCCGCGCATGCATCGTAGTGAACAGGCGAAGGAAGGAAGGCGCAAAAGAGTCCAGTTTTCTTTTAAAAGTTCTATAGCAAATAATATTTTTTGGCTCCCTAGTTTTGTGTTTTTGTGTTTCTTTTCACACCTTTTACGACGTGCGGTGGATGAAATTCGATTTTAAAATCATTTCATGGTCCCTTTAAATGATAATCGGGGGACAGCATAGAGGGCTGCAGCTTGTCTAGTTTCTGGATAGTATACAAACCAGAGTTGGGCAGAAATACTCAAAAATGTATTTGAAAATACAAATACTGGGATGCATTAAAATAGTACCTAAAATACTGATACTGAAATATATCTGTAAAAGTGTATCGCGATACGTATCGAAAATACATTTTAAATAGAGGCAAAAAGTATTTGGAAACACAAATACAGGAATACATTTTAGGGAGGGCAGAAATAGAAATACTGATACTGCAATACATTTTTCAAGTTTGTTTGAGACGCCAAATGAGATGAAGCTTGACGTTGGAAGTGGAAGTTTTTGACCCTGAAATTCTTTTCCGTAGGCTTGGCACTTTGCCTTGAAGGTAGTGATTTCGGACGACAAGGAGTCTTCAATGTTCTCAAAAAAAAAAAAAAAACATTCCATCAAGGACTGACCACAGTCCCTTTCCTGAAATCCTGTCTGTCTGACGAGGAATGCAAAAAGACTTCGACCTCTCAATAAATTCTAGGTCATCCTAAATCCCATCAAAGCGTCACCACACCCCTGTCCAATAAGGACGCCCCTGTCAATATTTATCACATGATGTCGCGGTCAAACGAACTGGTATTCTTTATCTGCAGGTGTGGCCTTGAACATGAAACTTTACCACGCTGCTGTATGAAAGGACAGTACATACTTTTGTTGTAGGTTACCTTGTTGAAGATCGTGCAGGCAGTGCCATTTGGAATTTTCGAAAATAGTGGACCACCTAAAGCATCCTGGAACACATGTCTTACCTTCTGTTACGGTTGAAAAAACGATATGGTGGCATCCCTGTTGTGAAGGTCCTTTCTGCCGATCCGCCGCCAGCGACACATGAATTACAGTCCCCAAGTTTCGTCTTGCATACTCCAAATAGAGACCTCGTAGATTGCGAGCTGATATTGCCGGCACAGGTGCGAGCTCTCCGAGAAACAGCGCACTCGAGACGAGTCGCAGGTGAACGAAGTCTGGGTCGGCACAGTAAGGCCACGTCTGACCTCCTTCCTGGGTTTCGGATCACCAGAGCAGCGGGTCACTTTCATGACGGCTGATGACGTACCCTTGAGCCGTGCAATATTACGGGCGCAGCCGCATTCGAATATGTGTTGAGCTTCACTGCATGAGTCATCCTAATATTTCAAGTCAACCACCGCCAGGCTCGTGCTGCAACGGAATGTGACTCAGCTTTGCCGGCTGGGTGTACTGTGTACGCTAGGGCAAGAGAGAGGTTAGCAGCGGGCATTGGATGCCAGCAAACCATGACTCAAGAGATCCCTACCTAAGGACCTGCTGCACAAGATGCTCTGACTCCACTCCTGGCAAGCCACTGATTTGAGTCCGCGACTATGCAACACTACAGGAGAGAAGAAGACGCATAGAAAAATAGTTTGGAGAATCGGAAGGAACCTTGGTCAGCACGGTAACAATGCCCCAGCATTCCCTTGACCCTAACGCCCTCAAAAGTAAAAAAAAAAAAAAAAAGAAACGTTCGGATTTTTTTTTTTTTTTTTTTTGGGGGGGGGGGGGGGGGGGAGGGGGGAGTATTTCTCATGAAATGTAACGAAATACATTTCACCTGATTGTATCGCGATACAAAGGAACATTCAAAATGTATTTCGATACAGGAATGCAGATACTGGTGAAAAAAAATATATCGCGGTACAGAAATACAGATACGAAATGTATTTCTGAAATACTATCGCGATACATTTGTATCACGATACTGCACAACCCTGATACAAACACCGTATTGCCAAATGCTCACATTTCACCATTTTGCTTTTTAAGAATCAGCGGATTCAATTGTTACCTATTTTGATGAGAAAGGTTGCATTTCCACCATCGCGGCTACATAGTAAAAGCAACCTTCCTGCCGGCATGAAACCTTCCTGCCATTCTTAGAAATGAAAGGCTGCCGTGGAAAGTGCAGTGAAAGGTGCCAATTCGGGGCACCAACTTATGCCATAAAAGTTTGATGCTGGTCAATGCCTTGTCTAAGTAAAATGCAAAATTGAACTCACTTTCGTGCTAACCGTGTCACGCAGTGTATATTGTCAGAATGAGAGACACCTATAACTTTGGTTGCACTACTGGTATAAAATGACATCGGTTACTTCCTATAAAATTTAAATTTGAGGTGAACTTCTCAACGGGTCTGTTGAAAGACTGGTAAGCTTTTCTCCAGACCCGCACAAAAGTGGGTGAGCTTTTCTCCGGGATTTGTAGCTTCAAAGATCTGCATTGTTTAGTTTTGAGTGTGAAACACATTATGAGTGTGACCTGACAATAGTGATAAAGGTCTTATACCTCATGAAAATATTTCAATGGAACCAGTCGCTGTCAGAAGAGTCCGGTCTCGCACAATTTGTTGCACCAAGGCGAATGTAGCGTCTTACCTGTTTTACGCTCTCGGCAAAATTTTTGGTTTTGGTAGTTGTTGCTACTCTTTGTCTGCCTTCTGTGAAAAATTATGTTTGCTCAGAAAAGAAAATAATAGGTGGCACAATGAATAGTCAATGGAGCAGGAAGTGGCAATTTGAACAAACTCTTGGAATTGTCTTTGGTGTTACTTTAAATGAAAAAATGCTGTTACTTTAAATGAAAAATCACTCTCTTGGGAACACTGTGGGGTTCAAGTTTACTTCTAATGCAGCAAAAAACTGAAGCATAATAGCACTGGGGCATCGGTCTGTGAACCGGAGGTTTATCATATATTACTAAACATAGTTCAACACAAAGAGAAATAACTTGACATTAATTTGACACAAAGAGGAGAAGCAGCTTGACATTGATCTGACTCATTTAAGAAAATTACCTTAACATTAGTAAAAATATGATACATGAGCACATGGAAAATGGTCCAAAATATGCCAAGGCTATGCTTTGCAGTTGGTTTAGTCAAGTTTGATTGCAGTTATGCATTTGTTTGTTTGTGACTGCCCCAAACTCTGACAGTACATCTGAGCCAAAACACCAAACTGTGATTGCAGGTAAAAGATAATTTATCTGGCGTCGCCAGTTGGCAGGTTCCGTTTGCTCACAGGGAAATTTGTGGGAATGAGCTTTTCTACTTGAGGTTTTTATACAGAATGTGTCATCTGGCTGGTTTCTAGCCACTTCCTCTAACGCACTCTTGCAACAGAAGTGCACAGAAAAACCAGCACTATGGCCAGGTTACCAAGGAGGTGTTGAGCAAGCACACCTGCACACATTGTAGGAGGGTGTGCCGGATACAAGGTTCTTGGGAGGAAACAAGGAGACACGAAATAGCAGGTCCCGTGCTGGGTTGTGCGACCAGAAGAAATGCAGACTTTACGTTCCACTCCTCCTGGACCAGTAGCTCTGGCAGTGCCTTGTTTCGGAGATGGCACACACGATCAGTCATGGGCACGTTACCAGTAAAAAGTAACAGTGTTACAGTTACAGTTACCTAGGAGGAAAAAGTAACTCTGTTACAGTTACAGTTACCGGTTTCAAAAAGTAACGTGTTACAGTTACAGTTACTGCAAAAACAGTAACGCCGTTACTTTCGCGTTACTTGCAAACGTGTATAGTGAGAAGAAAGGTAAACTGAGAAATTAGAAAATTTTAAACCCGAAGGGTGTTTCTTTTTTGCGCCATTCGCCGTTTCAGCATTTTGATGCGCAAAATTTATTTGCAATAATTGTTATAACTTAGAATCAACGGTTTTTAAAAATTGCCATCGACACGCGCCAGTGAGCGTTTTCGTTCATTTTTCACTCCGAAACGAATGAGGACAGATAATGTCACATAATAACCTTATGGAATATACTCGGTCGGAAGCAGGCCTAAACATAGCAGGTCAAACAGCTTCGGGAGAATAAAGGGGGAAAGGAGACAATTAGCTTCTGGTGCACTACATGTACGACGACCACCGCGGCGTCTTTGTCCGAAACGCCAACTGTAGAAGTCATATTTACTCGAGCGGCTCAGAAGAGAATACAAGCGCCGGCTTTCTGCACAATATGGGGACGGCTTCCTTGAAAACTTATAGGGGTGAGGAAACGGCGATCGGCTGGGTGTAAAAACGACAGTCCGAACATGCCCCAGACACAGCCCAGATGGAGCGCTCGGAGACATCGCGCGACCATGACACCCACAGACGGTCCCCACAAGAGAAGAGTGAGCCAAAGTCGATGAAACAGACATTGTTTGCCGCCCCTACAACCGCGGGCGCCGCTTCCTTTATTTCCCGGTTTCGTGCTGACTCGTCTCTCGTCCATTCTCGGTCGTGGGCTAAACCAGGCAATTTTTTGTTTCTTTAATGCGTGGCCACGCTTCTTTTTTTTCTTTTTGTCAGCGAGGAGTTTTGAGAAAATGCTTCAAGATGGCAATTTCACAATGTCCTGGGCAGTAGGTTCTAATTTATATAGTAAAACAAAAGTAACTGTAACGGCCTAAACAGTTACAGTTACCCAATAAAAAAGTAACACTGTTACAGTTACAAGTTACCAGTTTTAAAAAGTAACGCGTTACAGGTAAAAGTTACCGAAAAAAGTAACTAGTTATCGGTAACGCGTTACTAGTAACTAGTTACTGCCCAAGACTGCACACGATGACGTTTGTGCTGTCAAGGCGAAAGATGTTTTGAGTTTGTCCGTGCGACATCACCTCAAAGCAGTGCACAGCACATTCTGTGTTACCACTACCTATGCCAGGGGTTCCCAAACTTCTTAATCTCGAGGAAGGCCTATTTGCCGAGATTGATAGCCGAGAGACTCCTTTTGGTCTTGGCATTGGCGCAGTGAAACGGTTGAGGAGTCTGCAGACCTTGTAAACAATAGTGCACATACTAGAAAGTGTTTGGATCATAGCTATGTATCAATGGGTGGCTTAGAGCCGCTAAAATAGTGCTTCAACTTTAAAATAAAACAGTTAGGTGCGGGGACGATTCGGGGAATCTGGCTGCTCGAGGAACCCACGGAGGTACTCTGGGGAGCCCAGTATGAAGACCCATTGCCTATGTTGCGCTAGTACGGGAAAGGGGCCGATTTTAAGGTAACCTGTCTCACATTCCAGACGTCCAGCAAACCTTCCCGGTCCAGCAAGGTCCTTGACATGGTCAGCAATTTCCAGAAGCTTCAGATGACCTGAGCTTTCCCTCGCTCCCGCGACCACCCCTGTGTCCCCGGATGTGTGTGTGCATTCCTGCTGTCTCACCTTGTGAGTGTGTGATAAGCAACCACCTGCGACCACATGACAACGACACTCGAGTGGACGCCAGCAATTGCTGGACCATTGCCAGCACGCTGCAACGACCCCCCCCTCCACCGATGGGAAGCTGCATGAAAAACCCCTCTTGAATACTGGACGGCCTTGCTACTGTAGTGTAAATGTCTCCGCAAAACAGATGCACAGCACAAATTGTGCATAGAGTTTGTCGTGTCCGTGGTCTCGTGGATGCACCAAGACGCTTTCGTTCCAAGGTATTAGGCCTCAATGATTTTGATGAGAATGGTTAATGTCCTTTCAGGATCATCGAGGTTGGTCAGCGTCTCTATCGATTACTTAGCGACTACATTATTTTATGACTTCATTGTGTCGTGTGAATTGCTTCAAAAACCGAGATGTGAGTGGGTCTGCTCGCAGTATTTTCGGTAAAAGATTCCAGTTACAGCACAGGTAGCTCTGATACGTCGGAACTGCATGCAGTTTGACATCTCTTAAGGCATTATGTAGGTGTACTCGATGATGCTTGGAACAAACCTATCCACAAGATATTTTTGGAAATGATATAGGGTACTCAGAACTTTAATAACTATGTACTATGTGGTTAGGCTGCCCATTCCTTGCAATGTTTTTGGGAGCACATTATGCAGATGTAGTGTCCTTTTACAAAAGAGTATACTTTTTGTTACCATGATGAAGAAACGGAAAGTTTGTATAGTGTGCACCCCAGTAAATAAGAATGTTGGTGCAATTGCTTACGCTACAAATGGTACGGGCCTGCTGCATCTGTCGGGCTGAATTTCTGCCAGCCTGTTTGGGGACAGAACTTGACATGTGCGACTTGGGAACAATTTTCTTCCTTAATGTTTTCAAGTACTTGCATAACATTCCGATGATCGAATGTCATTCATTTATTTGTGCCTAGAACCTCAAAATTATATTTACATTTGTACTGACGGCCTACACTGTGCTTGTATTTTCAATTTTTATCTTTTGTAAATAAGCATATCTTTGTATTTGTAGTCACATATAATTTCTCTCGAACATTAGATAGTTTCATTATGTAAATGCCTAGAAGGAAATTTCACATAGATTTCCAACACAGTTATTGAGCATTCGACTAGCAAGCTTTTTGAATTAATAAAATATGTGTAGTGTAGAGCTTTTATGGAAAGCTGAGATGATTGATTACAAAAAAAATCTTTTTATTCAATATTTACTTCAGAAATGTGAGTGCCTAAAACAAATTGTTTAAATGCGTGCAGGTCTGGATTTTTTTTAGAACTTGCATATGCAATGCCAAATAGACGGATAGAGTGGTGTTACAAACATGACAGGGGTGGTCCATATTCCTTTCAGTTCACTTGGACATACTATTTAGTACAAGCCTGGTTGATGGAGGGATGAAGATGGCAAAGTTCTAGGACCAGTTTTTGTGTACATTCAATTGTTGCTATTCCTAATAAAAAGTGAGCGTTGTATAGTTTGTACCAGGAGAGATAAGCATAATGAAAGAGGACTGGCAAAAATGCAATGACAGAGTGCATTTGTCGAAGCTGTCCGGGAATGGGACAGATTGGATTGACTAGAAAACCTCAGCCAGTCTAACGATGTTGAAGAGGCAGTTACGATTCATGCTACCCCAGCCACAGCCCACCTATGCTATTACTTTCATGAGGTCCCGTGTGTGTGCCTATGGGCATATAAATTGGCAAAAAAACTGGTTTGTGACGGATGTTTTTCTCAATTCCTGAAATTTCTGACTTTCTTCAGTAATTGTGAGAACCCATTGATGCTGTCAGTTTACAAAGTCAGGTTTTAAGCCTCACAGTGTAATATTTTTATAGTGACAATACAAGAAAGCTGTCATTATTTAGAATGTATTTTCCCCCAGTATTACGAGGAAAATCTAAGAATGCCTATTTCGCATTTTCTATCAAAAATATGTGATACAAAGATTTCGATTCAACATTTAGAAGTATGTGCCTTTTTGGAAATGATGCAACACATTTCTTTCAGGGGGTAAAAGTGTAAACGATTGAAATAGAATGTTAGCCTGGCTAACATTAGGACTGGCTTGCTTTTTAGCTCAGTTTTTGTAGATATATATATATATATATATATAATATTTTCTTGTATAGTTGAGTGTTTCAGAAGTAGCGAGAGCCTATTACTAACACGATGGAATTGGTCTGCCAAACCATAGAAGCGCTTTCTTTGTAGTTTTGTTCTCTTATATACTCGGACACTGGAGTCTGCATAAGCAATTCCCAACTACGATATATTTTTGTAAAACGTGTGCACATTGAATGCAGCTCGCATAATCCTCTTCTGAACTGGTCCTATTCGCATGCCAAAGGCTACCGCGGCATTTTAACAACTACTGTTACTTCAGAAGTGAGGAAACGAGGATGGCAGCGCAGGTTGTAAAATTTAGGAATATGTACATACCCGATTTATTTACGAATAGTTTTTTTCACATTTATTTTCTTTGTTATGTATGCCTTGGGTCATCACCGGAGTTGAACCAAGTTGCTCTGGTTTTGCTTTGGGTAGTGCCACGGGCAGAACCGCGGGCTGTTTGCATTGATTGACTGCACATTGTAGCAAATAGCTGCACTAAACTGTAGATACGCGACATTGTCAACACGTGGTTGGAACTCGGTGTGCAGTGAAAAACAAATATCTATGTATCTACATGGAAACGATGCCTAATAAAGTTCTGTAAGCCAAAACGAAATCTGGAATGTCGAAGTAAAATCTTCTGTGCCGGATCTGCATTTTAGCTAGATAATTTCCATTTGGATTTGTACTTTTTTGTTTCTTTCGGAGGGAATTTGCAGCAATTTTTGAGGCTTGATTCATTTACGCAAAAATAAATTGACTTACACATGAACCGTCACCGCCCGCGTTGCATTCTGGGAACCCGTGGGCCAGAACCGGATCGTGTATGGATTTTTCTTCCCACTGATGAAGTAAGTGAACTGTCTGTCTATGCTGGAAAAAGCGATGAAGAAACTTCATCGTGACGTCGCCAGTGGGAGGAGCCTAATCTCAATCGGCGGCGAACTTAACTGGCAGGAAACTTCATCGCCGCGCGTTGATGACGTCGACGGAGAGTGGCGGTTGAGTTGAAACTTCATCGGGCTTTGTCAACACCTCCTAGAAGACAAGGCCGTAGCGCTCTTCTCGTGACGTCGCAAAGGAAGGCCATCGGGGGCGCGCGTCGAAGCGAATGCAACGCGCGTAGATCGACCGTCGTAACGCGTTTTTAGTCACATACGCAAGTCATATTAGCTAAAATGAAAGCTGCACATAGCAACGGGTCTAGAAAACATTTTATTACACGAGCAAAATATGACACCGCTAAATAATCGGTACGAAATGGCACGAGGTATGCGTACAAGACGTCTATAGAAAAATGTGATTGTTTTAAGTCGAAAACATTGAGTCATGCAATTATTGTTGCAGGAATGCATATTTTATACAGAAATACTTCGACAAAATGGCGAGACACGCAGTGATTTGGAAACAGCAAAACAGAACAGTTAAAAATCAGGTAGACGTAGTCAACGCGGACAAGGCAAGACAAGTGTTTCTCTCGATCATGTAAGCGACGTTATCGCGTGCAGTCACTGAATTCTTGCATCATACCCCGGCCACATGGCAAAATTAATGCAATTTCGATCAAATGACATTGTGGGGTCGACAAATCCGCTTGCGGCGCTCGTATAATCACTCAAGACCGCGAGCTGATTAAATCCTATATCACTGAATGAAAATATATTAACTTTTCCGTGTGGCAGGGGTACTAAACTTACTACTTAGTCTACTAATTTACTTCTCCCTATGGGGCTCGAGCTGCCTTAGAACAACACATAACTTATTTTGTATATAATAATACTATTACCTTAATACAGTTAAGATTTAGTATAAACGCGGAAAAGGTAATAAAATAGCTTTAGTATAAATAAACACAGAACCACGAACAACGCACTTTCAATAATGACACAAACTTGTTTTTCGCCTTCCAGTGAAAACTAGATTAGCGAGCATATTTACAAATGTCGACGCAACTGCACACGAATCATGACAAAGAACAAAATTGCAATCTACCATGCGATTAAAAAAAAAAAAATTGCAGCATCTTACTTCCGTCCTACATGACCAAGAAGCCCGTAAATAAGTTGTTTCTCACCTGTCGATCGTATCCATACATCCCACAATATCTCCTGATCTGCCTAACGGGGCTACTTCGACAAAAATATCACCTATCATCGACAAACCGTAAGCACCTAGAATGCCTCTTTCTGACTGCAGCATCACCATTGAACATTGTCTTCCATGGAAGCAACCTCCTGGCTCAGCATTCTTCATTCATCGCCCTTGCCAGCCTCACCTAATCTCGTTATTGCTGATCACTGGTGAAGCACACCCGCCGGCAATATGAAAGTGAACACCTTACCTGGATTCTTGCCCGTTTTACGGCTCTCTAAAGCTATATTAACTCTCAATGTCTCAAATAGTATTTGGCTTGGGGTCTAAACTTTGCGTTCTAGCCCTCTTCTGGAACAGAGCTTGTTCCAAATCTTGCAGGAGCGTCAAAAACAAGAAGAGGCCTGTTCACCATCATATTGCTCACGGGTGTATCTTCCATCCCGGCTCACGTCCCACCTGTCCCTGCTGTTTCCTGTCTGTCGACAATGTCGCCACTCTCCAATGCGACATTTATGATTTGTGGTTCCACCAGAAATGTGAAGATGTATCTCTCGCTTTGTATAGACGCCTCTCCTCATTATCAACCGAGTGGCTCTGTGCGGCGTGCCAGCTCCCACCCCTGGCCGATGACCTCTTTCCATCCCCTAAGCAGCACGAAGCCCCTGTGTACCCCACCATCATCGCCAACACTACCAAGTAGTTCTCCGACCCGCCTCCGGCGAGCGACATCGGCAGCATTCACCGTTCGCACGACAACTCCGTGTTTGGCATAGTTGTCGTGTGAAAAGTGCGCGATCGGAGCTACAGACTCCAATCCCGTTTGGTTTTCCAACATTTGCTTCCTAAAATACAACCTTCCTGACTTTAAAGCGCTGAATTAATCTTTCCCGAATACAATATTCGCTGTGTGCGAGACATGGCTGGACGCCTGTCTTTGGTGGGCAATTAATGGGGAATTACTAATCAATCTCGCACAATTCTCTTTATTCCAGCAAAACTGTCTCTCCTTGGGGCGAAGGAGTCCGTCCTCGCCATGCCATAACACCTGCCCTGCCAACGTCTCGACCACCTCACCCCTCCGGGTCTAGAAGCCATCTTTGTCGAGGTATTTTGTAAACATGGAAAGCTTCTTCTGGTGTCTACCTACTGCCCACCCTCCGTCCGTGAACAATTGTACGCCCTCCTCCAAAAGAGCCTACAGCGCGTCGACCCCAGCAAGTTCTCTGCACTGTTCATCTGATCCACTTGATGACATGCTGTAAGACGTATTGGAAACTGCTGGCCTCACCCAACTTCATGACGCCTCATTCTACATTTCTCAAAACAGCAACGCTACATTCCTCGACCTCGTCTGCACCAATAATCCCACCTTATCCTACCGCTGCACAGTGAAATCCAGCCTACCAGGCAGTGATCGCAGTGCTCTCCTCACCAATATCCATTGCCCTAAGTGAGGTCATCATGCCAAGAAGTTCCAGCAGTTCTAAAAAACCGATTTCCCTCATCTCAATCAGCTCATCCACCTCGCTCCCTGGTTCATCGTGTTTGATCACCCATCGGCTGACGAGGCCGACGACCTCTCACTCAACATATCAGCAATTCAGCACAAATGTGTTCACCCTAAGGATCAACAGGAGGCACGGCAGCCTTCCATGGATGACAAAGGAGATTGCAGTCTTAATCAGACGTAAACACTGACTATTCAAAAAAGTGCCTCTAAATCCCACTCATCTTAACCAAGCCCACCAGGCACGTACCAAAGTATATATCTCCCATAACGATTACCTACCAACTAAGAGCAAAAGCAACCTGCCAGCCCAAACTCTTAAGCATGTTTTCACTATAAAAAAAAAAAAAAAAAAAAATGTTCCACGCGCCGGTCTTTGCACATCACGGCAGGCCCTATTCTAATCTTGACGACATAGCACAGCTCTTCTCTTACCACATTTCTCGGGCTGTAGCATTACTTGACCCTACCGCACCTAACCTTTGTCCCACCCAACCCACAACTCAGCCAATCAAGGCCACACCAGCAATCACATTCTCTTCCATAGTCATTCTTCAAAGTGAAACCTACGAAGCCCTCGCCTGTGTCAACTCCTCTCAACGCCCTGGACCAGACAGCCTCCACCCTGCATTGCCTAAATCCTGTGCTGGCTGTATCTCCCCCGTCCTCACTCGCCTCTTCAACGATTTTCTCTCCCACAGCTCTGTTCCTAAATCCTGGAAAGTTGAGTCAGTAACGCCTCTCAAAAAGGGACACGGTGCCCCCTCAAGTCTAACATCCACTTGTGACGGAGTGTATTACCGACTCATTTGGTGCTGTGCGTGCGGGCACGTGTGTGTGTGTGTGTCCCACCGTGGCGTTCGCGCCAGATTACAAAGAATCCTCGCCTCGCGGCCAGGGGAGGAAAAGAGGACAAAGAAGAGGGACAGCAAAAAAAGGGCGGTTTAGCCATCGCAAGCCTTCGGACGGAGAACGTTGTAGCAGTTGTCTGTGTCGCAAACTCAAGCCGAGTTTAGATAAAGTTATATGTGCCGGAACTAGTCCTGGGTATTGTCTCTCCTCAACGTCAGGGGAGACAACTGCTACGACGTTCTCCGTCCGAAGGCTTGCGATGGCTAAACCAAACAATGGAGCCCCCGCCAATATGGTTTCCGCCCGGCAGGAGCTGCGAATCGGCCCTTGCAGCTTTCACTTATGCACTCAGCACCAGCCTCGACAACCGAATTCCGTGCGAGATTGTCCAGTTGGACTTCAGAAAGGCTTTTAACAGCGCAGACCACAGCTTGTTCCTATCTAAACTCCAACAGATGGGAATCTCCGGCATGAGGAATTAAAAATTTACTTTTTCACACTACCTTATTCTTCAAGGGCTTTTTTCGTGATTTAGCACTAACTGGAAACACTACTAACAGGTAGGGTGTCCACTGAGCTAGGTTATGTGTGCCATTGCGTGTCAAAGGGGCTTTGAGAAAACTAATTGAAGAACACTTTGTCCAAGCTCAAGAGAAAAAATCTTGTTCTTGACCACTGGCTAACACAACATGATGGCAGCAACCGGTTATTGTTGTTTTCTTCCGGTGACTTTAGAATGAGGTCTACTGGCACGACAACCAGCTGTGGTTGTCGTGCTGATCCCTAAGACGGATCGTGATGAGGAAGAGCTAGAGCCCTCCCAGCCACTGTTTTTTCCCAGATATGCAGAACTACCATTACTACACTTATCCAACCATTTACGCAGTTTGTCATATGACGAGTTGCAGATTATTGTCAAGTGACCACTTGTGGCTGCGACATTCATAATTGCATAAGAGATCATAGAATAGATGCCAGAACCCTCATGAGGAACGTTATGCCGCAATGTCAATTTCGGTGGCCCTATTACAGCTATAATCTGTTTCAGCCTAATTTTACAAAGAAAAGCACTGCCACCCTTTGGAACTAATCAGAGCAACGAAGCAAGTTTTGTGAGAGCTCTCCGTAGGAGGAGTATACTCCCACAATATGTTGTCCCGTCCCTCAGCCAAATGTTCCGGTTGTCTCGTTGGTGCCGTAGCTTTGGTAATGCCCTGTAAGCTGCAGAAGGATGAGTCAACCTAGTTCCAGTAACAGTTCACCTCACGTACGAATATGACCAGAAAATGCTCATGCCACCCAAGGATGAGGGTCGACAAATTTCCCAGCGTACGGTCTCCGATTGTCGCAGCCTCGTGTGTGACTGTCACCGCTGTCACTGCCCTTCCTGAGTCTGCGACTGGTCAAGTTCTGGGTTGGTTTCACGCAAGCTTTTTGCACTCATTTGAAGCGTTCCATTTGTCATTTGCCTGATTACTTCTTTGTTTGTTTAACCATATTCATTAGTGTTTACTGCCATTGTCTGTATTTTGCGCTTTGAACGCGTTAATTTGGATTTTGTATCGGCCGGGTTGTAAACGAGCGTGGTCGCACCAACTGTGGTCGCACCAGTCGCACTCCCAACGTGCCTCGTGTTTTGGTAGCCGGTGATCCTTACTCGAACCAGTACTTCTCGTCGATTGACCGGAGGGCTATTGAGGTCGTTGCATCTAGTGGGATTAGGATTGGTAACTTGTTTTCACGGTCTGACAGGCTTGCCGATTTTGACGTTGCCATCGTGCACATCGGCACTAACATCACCAGTGTTAGTGCTAGCGTGTGCATCAACAAATCTGGTCATTGGAACGACAGCGTAGTCACGCTGCCGAGATGCAGGTTATGAATGACTACTACCGGGAGGTAAGCTCCCTGCAGCGCGAGTTTTGTCGCAAGGAGGGGTTCGAGTTTCTCGGCGGCTTGGCCAACGAGTAGCAGCAGTGGATCGGTCGCGACTGCTCGGAACGGACGACAGCCAAGTGACAGCAGCCCAGCTCGTGACCACAACCCAAAAAAAGAAAGCCCTTTTTATTTCCACGCGCCGCTCCTTATATAAGCGCTCTATAAATGATGGTGTCCTCTGGCGAGCAGTAAGATAAACACCATCACCTTAGTAGTGCCCACTACATCTCCCCTTAAGATCTATAAGTCAGTCGCCTTGGCGGTCCAATCACACGACCGCAAAGTGTGCGTCTCAGCCGAAGCCCCTCTTGCCGAGCCTCTGGCGATGATGCTGGTTGACCCTCACCAGGCGTAGACTGCTGTAAACTTCGTCCTTGATTTTGTTCACTGGCTGGCAGTTCCTCTGTTGACTGGCCTTTTGAGAAGGGGATGAGATGCCGACGGTTTCATTGCAGAGTTCCCCTGGGCGTTTCCACCACATATGACTCTGGTCACTGAGCGGGGCTGAGGATACTGCCTCGGCAATTGACGTCCTTAACCCACACGTCCTCCCCCAACTTCAAGGGGGTCGGAGGACTTGAAGTGTGCCGGCGATTGTGGTTCTTTGCTTGTTGTGAAGTGTTTGCGGCATCTCTTGCCTTGAAGTTCTGATGGCTTGGCAGTGATGGCTGAAGTCGTTCTGGTAGACCAGGAAGTCGAGTTAGTTTTCTTCACATTAACAACTGGGCAGGAGAAACACCATTGACACCGGGTGTGTCTCGGTACGATAGCAGAGCCAGGTATTGATCGGTACTCTTTGCAAACAAGTTCTTCACGATACGCACCATGCGTTCTACTTCGCCATTATTCTAGGGGTATCGCTGGCTCTTAGTCTCGTGGCGAAATCTGTGCGCCTGAGCAAAGTCTGCAAACTCGTGAGATGCGAACTGCGGTTCAATATCTGTCCGCACGACGTTCGGGATTCCATAGCAAGCCATGCAACTCTTGACAGCCGAGATGGCTGCTTGCGCAGATGTAGATCCGAGAGAGATGACCTCAGAAAACCTTGAGTAGTAGTCTACAATCAGAACATAGTCACATCCTTTTAGCTGGAACATTCGGAATGGACGATGGCGAAGAGACAGCAGCCCGTGATACCCCCAGAGTAACGGTGAAGTAGAGTGCGTGGTGCATACTGTGAAAGACTTGTTTGCAAAGAACTCTGATCCATACCTGACTGTCCTCGTTGCAATCCAAGTCGGCCATTCCGCCGAGTGAATGGTGCGGATGAAGTTCCGACGCAAACCACTTGGATATGGAGGTCACCTTCCGCCATAGTGACGGTGTTAGCCAGCTTCTGACACCATGTTCGGAACGGACGACGGCCAAGTAACAGCAGCCCAGCTCGTGACCACAACCAAAAAGAAAAAAAAGCCCTTTTATTTCCATGCGCCCCACCGGTTCTTATATAAGCACTTTATAAATGATGGTGTCCTCTGGCGAGCAACAAGAAAAACACCATCACCCTAGTAGCGCCCACTATTGCGACAGCATCCACCCAAGCCAGATGGGCAACAAGGTATGGCGTCTGTGCTGACGAGCTGAAATATAGAGACATTGATCGCAAGGATGGCTACAGTAGTAGCCGTACAAGTGCATATTCAGTTGCAATGTACTTAAGAAAAAATGACTGAGGTGTTTACAATGTGAAAGAGGCTTATTGCAGAAAAGACACCGTGGGTAATGTGAGCTTTCGGTTGCTCAATGAAAAATCCCCCTGGTGGTCTAAATATTCCTGTGCCCTCCGTTGCGCTTAGCACGTAAACCTAAAAAAAAAAAATTTGTTTCAAAAATTTTATTTTTGAGGGTGTATGAAATTTACAATCACCCTTATACTCAGTGTTCACAAGAACTTAACTTGAAGTATTTGTTTTTAGTACTTTGCAAGGAAACTACAACTCCCTGTCTCAAGTACATTCTCCAAACCTGGTCTTACTAAATTTGCGAGGTATATTCTTACCTAGCGAGGTGCGTAAGCAGACAATGCATTGCTTCATATTGTCTTTGAGAACAATGTCTTTTTCATTGTTCTTAGAAGACAACAGAGTTTTAGAGAACCGTTCTTCAACTCTGATTTTGAAATCATTGGTTCCGCTGGTAATCACTGCGCATGGAATGTGTGCACCTGCATGTCATATTGTTACTGGAGCTGGAAAATGGTTCCTTTGAACTCTCTTAACCATACTTCGTCTCGGATGTTTCGTACAGCTCTGGGAAACACACAGGGACAAATGCATTGATCTGAGCACTGGTTTGTTTCGTGAGGGCTCAGGAAAATCTAAGCTCTTTCAAAACCCATGTGCCGATGTCCTTGGCTTTCCAAATAGTACCTACAACTTCTGAGGTAGAGTGTAATTTTGCACTAACCTAACAACAAAGTGGTAGGCTGTTATCATGCAAAAGTGTTGATTTCTTTCGAAACCTCTTCTGGCCATTCCTCTCAGAGGACTGGCAGTTATAAGTGGCTTATAACTTTATGTTAATACATGCTTTGCACGCAATGTCATTCCTACTTGTTCTGGCCAAGAAGTACAAGTTTGAAGGTGTGAAATTTATGCTGCAGAAGGTACGAGCACAGGAGCATGGTACGGAGTAATGACTGCTGATGTAACGTAAATGCAAGCCGCTCATCGGGGAGAGAAAAAAGTACTGGGTGGCCTCTTGGCCATGTCTGATATTTGCCGCTAGTACCGCAAAGAATTCCCATATTACACACTTGTGTACCTATGCATACCATGATTTGAAAGACACTCAGAGTGGGAATGAAGAGGACCATCAGTTTACTTTATTTTAAAAAAAAAGACTGCATTTATTGTACTTTACTTCAACTGCATCACACCCTGTATACTTACTACTCAACTTGATGTACATGATTACTCTATATTTACTTCAAGTAGTTTTTAGATATGCTTTACTTTATGAAACACTGCTTAAAATTTTAAATGGACACTAACTCAGACAATTAAGTTAGGCTGACAGTCAGGTTTGGTACTGTAGTGTAGAGGTTAATAGTTGGGCACTCTCAGCTATCTGGGCAGGTTCTTGCTAAGTTCATGAACCAGCAGGCACAGAACATCGTGCAGAAGATGGCCAGGGCCAGAATTCAGCAGGAGTACTAGGGGACAACAATGAAGGCTTCTTCAAGCGCTGGCTGGACCATCAAAAGTTCCACCAGCCATGCTCTGTGAGGTTGAGTTTCCTCCACTTTGCTCTCCTGCTGCTTCTGCACCACCTCTGCCACTTGCTTCTGCTGCTTCCTCCCCTGAGAGTACCTGTGCACCTTGTGAAGCAGCTGCTGATGAGGTGCAGAGATGTCAGAGCAGGGCAGAGATGTCAAAATCTGCAGGCTCTCCTGAACCAGGTGCTTGCATGGCCTCTGAGCTCGTTTTGGACAGAAGCCAACCAGTTGTCACATATGGAAAGGCTGAGCGGGGGCACAGACGAGGCAAGCCTTCTGATGTGCCAGTGAAGTAGATCCATGGTGCTGGGTTCAGGCTGGTTGGTGGTGTTTGAGTCCACAGCAAGGATAGTCAGGTAGGGCAAACCTGGGAAAGCATTCCTCTTGCTAATGCAGAGGAGTGCCTGAAAGCCACATCTTCAAGGAGCACAGCTTCTTTGAGTGGAAAAGCTATACTCCGTTCCACCTTCGGTCTCAGCGCAGTGGACGTCACAAGCCATTCCAGCCGATCCAGCACCAGGAGAAAATCGTGTGACCTGCCTGTTGGGCAGAGCGACACCCGTAGCTCAAGGTCACATGCCACCCTCTCAACGCTGGATTGGCTGGGATGGCTCCTATAGCGTCCACTGCGCTCGGACTGAAGGTGAAACGGAGTATAGTGCAGGGGAGTGCCCGAAAACCACTTCCTTTGGAAGCACAGCTTTTGGAGGGAACGGTGAGTGTGAAGCTAGTGCAGAAGAGTGCCCAAAAGCCACTTCCTTGGGAAGCACAGCTTCTGTAAAGGCCTGCGAGCAAGCAGCCGTTGTCACTGCCGATGCTTCGGGTGGGAAAGCTAGTGCAGAGGAGTGCTTAAAAGTCACTTCCTCGGGGAGCACAGCTGTAGAGGCTGGTGAGTGGGTGGCCTTTGAAGTGACTGAAACCAAGGTAGTGTGCCCTTTTCAAAGCACGGTGGGAGGAGGGAAGCAGCGTGGGTGAAGTACAAGAGCACGAAGCGAGGGTCTCGCAGGCTGTGTAAGGCACTAAACCATACTGCCACTATTGCATCTTCCACCATTGCTTGGGATGGAGGAGACCTTGCATAGGGTGCCTCTGTTCTTTGTATGTGTCCGATAATCCATTTTCTGGCTTGGGGGAGGACAGCCCAGCATGTGCGACAAAGAGCAGGGCCACTGGAGGCAAGCATCCCGCCACATCCCTGCTGCAGAGCCATTTTCCTGCAGGCCTAGTTTAGCAACTATCCAACCTATCTAGCAGCATTTGAAGACTGGACCAAAAAAGGGTTGCATGTATTTTCAAAAAAAAAAAAAAAAAAAGAAGGTCAAAGACACGTTTACTAGTTCAATCTGATGAATTTAAGTACTCCATGGTTGAGTTCATCTAGTCAAACCAACAGCTAACTCCTTGGCCCAATGCGGTGAACGAGGGCTAAATGAAAAATTGATTCATATTAAGGCGTTCCTTAGCAGTCTTACAACCTTCCCTAGCAACCAGGTGCAGCTCTTGCCATAGTCTGTTGCACCCTGTGCAGCTTGAGAGGATGTATCTCAGCAGCAGCTAATAGACAACAATCGGTGGGGCAACTTTTTCCGAAAAACTGTGCATTAGTTTGATCAAACGCAGGAGGCAGTCCACGAAATGTGACAGTTATAAGAAAGCATGCACTTTCTGGAATGTTCCACAACAAGGCACTTCGCCTTAGTATGATAGGGGCAGAGTTAATTCCTCTCTACAGAAGTTATTCACTTACTTAAAAAGAACTGGCATGTGTAAGATCCAACAGTTCTCTGTCTGATAGTGTTATGAATATTGTGCGTAAATGTTTTACGTAACACGTAAAACATTTCCACATTGGGGTGGTTTTCAAGCTGTTCTGTTAGCTGAGGGACTAAAATTCAAACAGGTGAGAGATGCTTTCATTCAGCTATTGCATACAAGAGTTCCAGACCATTGGCAGTGATGTGATACTTGTGCCAAAGTACTACATCTTGCTACATTTGACCAAAATCTGAGGAACTCGGGCCAACATTGCGCCAAAACTTCATTTTAACAACTCTCAATTTGGCCGGAACGATAGGATTGTGAGAGTTTGCAGATCTTTAGAATATTACGTCATATAACATACTAACTCTGTCTGATTTCGCATCAAACGCAGACATTACTCGTGTAAGCGAGTGCCATTGTGTTTTGCCTTTTTTCTTCTATTTTGCCGGGCGCATCCCTGAAGTCGCCTACGAAGCTCAGAGGGCACGAATGTTGTGTTCTTAAAGGCTTGTGTTAACACCGACTCCTCGGCATCAGGGGTCTCAAACGTGGATTCCAGCGCCATGAAGATACAACTGGTTGGCGTCGGACCGGATGCGGCATCTGCCAGCCAGGCGAGACCAAGCACTGCGAGAGAACTATACAGCGGTCTACCTGTGGGACTCTGAGCAAGAGCATTGTGCGATGGTGGTATGCAACCACCATAGTTCCCAAATTTGTAAATTTGGGAACTATGGCCTAAATTTGTACTTTCGACTACTATATTAAACCCAGTGTTTTTTTTAATTGCCAAAAGCCTAGTTGTCAAGACCTCATTTATTTTCTAGAATATATTTTATTTGAGACTATTTCTAACACTCGGAAGTTCCGCAATAATTTTCGTGTTTGTTCTGGCGGGTTAGTTTCGCTGAGTGCGCTTCTCACCGCTCACTGGTGTACTGCAGAGAAGCGACAACCGCAGTGTCGCTTGCTTCGCTGCAGCGCACCTGTGTGCTAAGGGGAAAGCATACCTCCAGAGCTAGACTGGACGATTTTTGAATAAAATTCGGCTTGTATGTATGATAGACTGAGTGCAGTATCGTGGAGGTATCTTTTTCTAATTCTAGATTTAGCAAGGATACTTCAGTATTGCAAATATATTTATGTGGACTCTTCTTTACGTTAATGTTTTATGCCAACTTTTTTGTTTAGTGGTCACTCTTATCTAGGTGTGAGTGAATTAGCAGCTAAATTACCAGAAGTAGAGAATGCAAGCTTGAGAAGAACCTTAACAAGTTCGGTGGAGTTGTTTATAAGAAGGCATATTTATCATTTACAGGCCAATTTTAGGGGCGAAGCTCCTTAGGGTCTAGCCATGTCCGGCATCCGTGCTCACATCGATTGCCATCCCATCTGTCTTCTTAAAACAAAGAAAAAATGTTTGTGCAGTCAACAGCATTCAAACCTGTGCGGGGAGACCCCAATGGATTTCTAGTCCATCGCCTTAACCACTCGGCCACGACTGCGGGACGAGTAGGTGCTCTGAGGTGTGGTAGTAACTCGAGAGCTGAGGATGACATGGACGAAACGTTGCAGGTAGCCGCTCAACGTCTATACAGGAGAGGGCGCTGCGGTCAAATGCATATATAATTGCGTTAAACTTTGCATGCATTGGCTCAACGTTTATAGACGAGAGGGCGGCTGTCAAATGCGTATATAACCACGTTCCATGCCACACATTCCATACCAACGCAACCCAGAGCTCAGCACTACCTATGAGCAATAAAAAAAAAAATCAGCACCATCAGCACTACCTATGAACAAGATCAGTATCATCAGCACCACCGAGAGCTTCGCCCCAATCAACATCATTCACCATGTGGAGATGCAGTCATTTTTTTGTTTTTTTGTTGTGAAGTTCTAGGTACAAAATATAATTGATGTTTCATAATCAAATGATGAGTGCTTTTTTTTCTGTATTCAGAACTGCAGTTTTATTACAACCTCTACAACTTGAAGGAAACAAATTTAGGCACTCAAAATTATTGTATTTTAGCATTATTTCACTGGGATTCCATACCTAAATTTACAATTCACCACAATTCATGCTGTCCTTCATCTGTCATCTTCTTGTCACCGTGTCTGGTGCGTCTGCGTGCAAGTAAACTGCTAGTTTTGTGCTTGAGGAAATCAATCCTGCTGTGCAATCGATGATAACAAAAGGTTGCACATAAGTGAGAAGGCAAAGTAGACTCTGCCTAGTTGGACAGGTCAACACATGAATCTTAATGTAATATTTGCAGTGCTATGAATGAAAATGGAATGTGCGCTTGTGCTCCAAAAGTTCTTTTGGCTGCTCCAAGAGCTGCTCCAAAACGACTGAGCGATCACGTCACTGCATTGGTTATCAGTATCAAACATTGGGTCAGCTCCAAACTCTGTCTTTGCATATGGTTATATTGACAATGTTCCTCCTGATTTTGTCAAGCAACTGTGCAGCATTCTGAGGTTACAATTGGCCACTATAAATGTTTTTATAAAACCTGCACAAAGTCGAGGCCAAGTCAAAGTCAAATTTGGGGGTTTTATGTGCTAAACCAAAGACGGGCATCTGGCACACCCCAGCAGACTGAGGATTAATTTGGACCACCTGGGGATCTTTCGACGTGCAACCGAAAGCTCGGTTACACGGCGCCTCCTCTGCAATAAGCCTCCGTCAGATTGTGGGCAGCTCGGCCGGGATTTGAACCCGCCACATGGGGATCCGTAGGCCAGCGGTCTCGCCTTAGAGCCACCGAGGTGGCTTACAAAGTCAAGGCGGCACTCTGGATTGTGGCTTATTCACAATAGCTAACATGCAATACATAGCATCCGGCAAAGACCTTACCTCTGTAAGCTTCTGACAACAGTCAATGAGGACCCATTTACTAAACTGCATTCTAAAGGGAATGACAAAAGACTTTCCCATAATAAATTTTATTGTTTCTCAAGTGCGACCAAAAGACTTCGCTTACGCTGTTCATTGCTTGTGCAGGCAGCCTCTGCTTTGTGCCGGTGCTGTTGGCATTATTCAATGTGCAGGTTGTCCATCCCTCTTTCACGAGGACTGTCTAGGCAGAAAACCTAATTGTGGCATACAGTTTGCATGCAGTCGAGGGTGTATTGTCACTGGAATGCAGAAGGATAGGCAGAGGTTATCCTAAATGACTGTTTCAAGACCTTGAACTTTATTTACCATACCCGCCAAGTTCGGAAACACTAAATCCGGGAGAATTTCTAAGCGGGGGGGGGGGGGGGGGGGGGGTAGATGTTTTTTAAATTTTTAAAGATTGATAACAAATATAAATGAAGACAACTTCATTATATTTATATTGCACTGCTCATGCTAGTGAAAAACTGCTGCGCCTCGCTATCATAGCAGCCATTTGTTACGACGGCAAAAACCACTTATTTAAGTGCGAGGAGGGAAGGGGGGGGGGGGTTTGAGTTTTTTGGGAGATTTTTCTGGCAATTGTACAAATTGGTCAAAATTCGGGAGTCTCCCGGGTAATACGGGTAACTTGGCAGGTATGATTTACCCTTGTTATGTTTATTCTTGTTATTCTTTACCTTTGTTATGTTTCCACCTGCATATTTCTTACTTTTCATTATTAGAGTTTGATATGACAAAAACTGACTGATATATTTGAAAAGGCATGTGACCCTGTAATTAGTTGCAAGTTATTATTACAATTGTGTTCAAACACTCATCATGGCCAACAATTTCAATAACAATTGTTGTAAAAAAAAAAAACTTGCTCTCGAGACTAATAGATAGATAATAACAGCTATACCCTTTATAATGGGTGGCAGCTTCCACCACCTAGCCTAAAACATTAACAGAAACGTCATCCACTGCCTCCTCCCCCCGGCGAGGGAGTCGCCAATTTTCCTCTGGTCAAACCTTGTCAGCATCAGCAGATTCCTCACGACACCGCAGTAAATGTTGGGGCTTAAGTTTAATGAAATAATTCGCAACTGGTTATGAGGTCACACCTCATCATCTGCAACAGAGTGCCCTCTCCATTTCAAATACCATCTTTTTTCCCTTATATTTAGCATAAAAAAGTACTATGTACAGCTGCTGATTCCTATGGGGGGCAAGACAAGAACAGCTTAGTGATTTGAATTTTTATGCTTTGGTGCATGGTGCTTTTAATCTTTTTCTTTTCTTTAATTTAGGTCTTTTGGAGGAGCCCGACTGCTAGAGAGCGTGCTCCAAGGTGGTGGATAGAGAAACGGCTTCTGTCAGGAAGTTGTGAAAACAACTTCCAACTACAAGATAAGCATTCATGCCCACGGACCAACAAGCTTCTTTTTTTTTTTTGTTGTTGTTGTTGTTAATGTTCCTTTTTCTTTTTAGTTTGCATTTAGTTCATTTCTTTTTTTGTGCTTGTGGTAGGTCTTATTTTGTTGAAATAAACTTTTTGCATCCGTTTCATTCATGCTATTCTTGTTGCAAAAACACTGGCAGCAACATTCGTTCAAGATAATGCTGCAGAACAGGTTACATTGAAGCAAAGCAAATGTGTCAAAGGGACTGACAATTGAAACAGTTAGCAAATTAAACTTCATACTTCTTGGAAGGCTCGCTGATGTGACTGCTGCACCAAAGGCCCCAGCCTGCTATATGCTGCTAAAATTAACCAAAATACTATGATGAATTTGTGCCAACGCTGCACGAAAAGCTAGACTTTTGCTCGCTATTTAATAGCCCCTTCCCCTGGCAAATAGCGAGCGCTCGGCGGGCGCTCGCCGAGCGGATTCTTGTTTCCCTCGCGAGATGCGAGCAATCTCTCCGTGTGCCGCTTGTAGATCTGGAGCCAGTGGGGCGCTCGCCGAGCGGCTCCAACCGCTCCGTGGGAAAGTGGCGGAGCGCGTCGAGCGGTCCGGAGTAGTTCTCCGCGCAGGCTTTTTCGGAGGAGTACGATCTGTAGTCGCAACATTTCAGTTTCGATTTCAACGTTCTGGCGACCGGCGAGGGAGTGAGGGATTTTCGCGGCTTTTTGGTTTCGTTTGCTGGGTAGGCTCTCTTCTTGTGCTCGCTTTCGTTCCTCGATCTCGTCATGACCGACTCGACCGAGAGTACTGCGGCTTTGGCGTCGTTGCAGTTAATTTTAGGTCTATTAGAAAGCAGTGACAGCAGTGACAGCGAAAGCAGCGACAGCGACGAAGACGACGGAGATACAAGCTCCTCCAGCTCGAGTGACGACGAGGCAGCCGTTCTCGGCGAAGTGTTCGCCGAGACGTTCGCCTTGCCAGCGAAGAGGCCCAAGATAACCCGTTATGTCGAAGACGTTGTGCGCGCCTATTCGGATGAAGAGGTATGTCGTTTCTTCGTTGTGTGGTCTCTGTGAACCGACCATGAATAGGAGGTAAAAGCGCTAAAAAACGACGGACAAGTTGAAGAATGACGAACACCACAGAGCGCTAACTTGCAACTGAAGTTTATTACTGAAAAACACGTACACATATATACACCGTGACATCAAAAAGACAAGTGGCAATAATGCCGCTTCATCTATCTAAGGTTAATCTATGAATTGTTTACTCTTTCGAATGATTTCAAATATGCCACCTCAGAGCTATACAGGTTTACTGAGGGAGCGCTGACACACTTGCCCTGATCGTACTTCAAAATAAAAAACGCCTCCGATATCTCTCTCGTTTTTTTGTCTCTATTCCGAGTTAAGATAACGGTGTTGTCAAGCCGTGGGACACACCCACATCTGTTACAGTGTACAGCCAGATTGCCCGAGGGTGATGATCTAACTGACAGGGCATGTTCCCTGAGTCTGTCGTTTATGCACCGACCCGATTGCCCGATGTACACCTTTTACCTAATCGGGCAATCGGGTCGGTGCATAAACGACAGACTCAGGGAACATGCCCTGTCAGTTAGATCATCACCCTCGGGCAATCTGGCTGTACACTGTAACAGATGTGGGTGTGTCCCACGGCTTGACAACACCGTTATCTTAACTCGGAATAGAGACAAAAAAACGAGAGAGATATCGGAGGCGTTTTTTATTTTGAAGTACGATCAGGGCAAGTGTGTCAGCGCTCCCTCAGTAAACCTGTATAGCTCTGAGGTGGCATATTTGAAATCATTCGAAAGAGTAAACAATTCATAGATTAACCTTAGATAGATGAAGCGGCATTATTGCCACTTGTCTTTTTGATGTCACGGTGTATATATGTGTACGTGTTTTTCAGTAATAAACTTCAGTTGCAAGTTAGCGCTCTGTGGTGTTCGTCATTCTTCAACTTGTCCGTCGTTTTTTAGCGCTTTTACCTCCTATTCATGAATAACCAACTAGCCCAAGTACACACCCTTCTACAGAACCGACCATCTCCCTGTGTTGCAGTTCCGACGCAACTTTCGCCTCCAACGGGAGCCCGCCTACGCCGTGATCGAGAGGTACGAGCGGTCTGTATATTACAGGGGATCGATTCACGGAGGGTCCAACCCGAAAACCGCCGAAGTTTGCATCCTCTCTTTTCTCTGGTAAGACATGTTTTGTAGGTCTCAATGTAGCTAGGAGAAAGATTGACCGATTTGACCAACGATTTCCGATCCAGCCCATATTCCCCATACATATACTGGCACGGTAGTTGTACTGTAGATATGCCGCGGCGGTCACAAAATAGAAGCACGAAAAAATACAAAAGAAATGGAGACCCACTAAAAGCCGATAACTATATATGTATTAATTGAGCATATTAAATTGACTTTGGTAATTAAAAGTCAAATCATTGCGTCTTTTTATTAATGCGGTTTATTATTATCTTTTTTTGCTAACATCAATTACTTCAATATCTAAGGAAAAAACAACTTTGAGACATAGGGACAAAAATTGGAACAACACAATACTCTCAAAACTCAGCCGACTCAGCTGCAAAATGTATTATCACGCGTCTTCTTTCTAGGAGGACACAACTCCCCAAACAACGCTAATGCCAACAACCGTGGGGGGTTAACGGTTAGTTGGCATTACCGTTGTTTGAGGAGTTGTGACCTATAAAGGAAATGTGTGGAAATAAACGTTGTAGCTGACTTTTTAAACAGTAGAGAAGAAACATCAAAACGTAGAAGAGACAGAAAAAAAGACAGGATGATGTGTCAAATTCCGCTAATTCGTCTATTTAGTCCAGCTCTCAATCTCAAGGTCACCACCAACACAAAGGGACAAAGACTATACAGGTCAAGCGCCTAGTCTACATCACACAATGTAAGAATGTGGACAACCTCACAGGTTGACGCAATAAGGCAACATCCATCCTTGAACTTCAACTTCAACAATAAAATCTTTCTCCGCGCTATTGCGCTTTATAATATCAATATAGTTAAACCAACTAGCCCACCTTAATATTTTAGTATATTGTCTCTGCATCATAACAAATTATAATTAACGTCTGCGATTTAACTCAAAGAAACTCTATTTACGCTGCAGGTATGCTGGCAACAAAACCTGCATTCGAGATGTTGCAGGCCGCTTTGACATGGGGGAAAGCACCCTTTCCCGCATCCTGAATCGTGTGGCTGAGTTCCTGTGCAGCATTGCTCCAGATGAGATCCGCTTTCCTGACGATGTGGCAGCCCTTGCCAAGGATTTTGAGGAGGTTTGTTTTGTGAGCTTGCTTATTTACGTATCCTGCTGCTTCAATATTATTGGGACAATTTCGATCAGGAGCGGGGCAAAAAAGAAAGAGATAATATCATACAAACAAATGATTGAACAAAATCAGAACAAGTTCAAAACAAGATCAAATAGACAAGAGCAATGAAAGGCAGTCAGAAATTGCTTGAAATAGGCCATGCATGCAATGATACTAGGTTGGGAACATAATTAGTTTACACAAACTTAATGGCATTAGTGTGACCCAAGTATACTCACATGAAATGCCACTGACGAGGCGCTTCATTTTGGTATAAGTTAATTCAGGGACAAAAGCAAACTATTCATTTCAATCTGTGTTTTGCAGAACTGGATGACACAGTCACGTCGATTTCGGTGTTGTAGGACCGTAAGCACTCGATTTGTGCTTATGGCAATTATTGCCTGGGCAAATATTTGGGTAGTGATTCGTGAAAGTACAATCACTACTTGTACAAGAATAGGCAAACTTCAACCATGTCTGGAGCTCAGTATGCACCTTGTGCTTTGCCAACCCTAAAGCATGGCAATGATAAACATTGATAACATATAATCTGAACCAAATCATATGAGGCCACTTGTTCTGGCAGTAAGTTGGGGGGGTGATCATTGCCTGTCTAAACTTTTCGTGCAACTGTCTATGAAGAGCAAAGCTAATGCATAAATTATAAGTAATGGATGTCAAGGGGGATGCTTTATGGCAAGTTCAGACCAGAATTAAAGGTTGAAAGTTGGTTAAAAAAATGTTTTACTGGCGACCAATGAAGCATACGACATATGGCTGCATGCAAGGAACTCCCCGAGGTGTTTGTAGATTATGTGTTCTAATAATTTGCATATAAGTGGAGTGTGATTTAAGAAGATGGGTCTGTAGCTTGACAATGCATTTTCTAAATTTATAGAATAGAAGGACTTTCGCAAGTTTCCATGAAGATGAAAAGGGAACTGCAGCAGTTGGTAGCAATTTCTTAAAAATAACCGCAAGGCAGTGTATTTCTGGCGGATGAAAATATTTGCATCGAGTCAGTTTTTTCAGGTTTCTAGAAACTGAAGCAACAGTACAGGTGATTACACACCTTGCATATATTACAGAAAATTACATTGTCAAAAAGACCCTTGACAGGTGTTGTATAACTGGTGTAGTGGTCTGCCTCAAAGTTTGAAATAAAAAGGCCACCTTTCATTTATTAATTTATTTCCTTTGATGGGCAGACTACATATAGCATCTCTCCTTTTAGAACTTGGTGGGAATGAGTACACAGCGCATAGTTTGAGCTCACATACCACATTCTTTTACTAGGTTTCAGGCTTTCCTGGGGTCGTGGGTTGCGTCGACGGCAGCTACATCGGCATCCGGTGCCCTGACAACAAGGTGAAGTCAACATATGTCAATCGACATGACAAGACTTCACTGACGTTGCAGGGCATCTGTGATCACAGACGCCGCTTTGTGGATGTTTTCACGGGCCCACCAAGCAAGATTCACGACTCAAGGATTTATAAATTATCGTTTGTGTCGCGGATCATCCCATTTCTATGCTGCATGGGCAAGTATCACCTTCTTGGCGATGCAGCATACCCGTTGAGGGAGACTTTGGTCACTCCTTTTCGGGATTATGGGACATTAACTAACCAGCAGAAGAGCTTCAACACTAAGTTGAGCTCCACAAGGGTGCTCATTGAGAATGCCTTCGGGCTACTCAAACAGCGCTTCAGGCAACTGATAAACCTGGAGTTCCCGACAGTGCGCCGAATGTCCACGTTTATCATTGCTTGTTGCGTCTTGCACAACTTGTGCATTGATGCTGGGGACACTGAAATCCGTGATGCTGAGGTGGAAGAGCTGAGGCGCCAGGAGTTGCTCAGGGTGGACAGCAGGGGCTCGCCCGAGGAGGACCTGCCGGGCGTCTCTCTCTCGGATGCCGCACTCAGGGTGCTCGGACGCATTAAAAGGGACAGGCTGGTCTCATCCCTTTTCCCCACTGGTTGAGCTCCTCGCGCAGGCATCAAGCGCTCAATGGCGCCCTGAGGCAGCTCCTGATAACCTAACTATGCAAGTGCCAGGCATTGGGGAAAAACGTTTACCGTGTTTTTTTCACCGACAAACTAACTCTGTGTTTCTCATCAATGCTCACTCTTCACGCAAATATGGTGCTGCGGTCCGGAAAAGTTGCCAAAGTTTCAGACTTTGCCGTCGCTATTAAAGTTATCAGCAGTTTTCTGAAATTTTCATTGAGAAAAAGGAGTATAAGGGGGAGGGGGGGTCGGTATGAGGCCCACGAATACATGGTAATAAGGGGTGTCGGCTACCTAAAGCAAACTCCATTTTCACATCTAAAATTAGCAAAAAAATGACATAACTTTAACAGATAACAGCAACCTCCGTTTCGACATCGAGCAGAGACCAATTGTTCGGTGACGCAGTTTATTTTTTGCGGTGAAAAGAACACTAAATATTTTTCCTTGGAAACAACTGTACATGGGTAACTTACTCTGTCATGAATGTTACCTTCTAATATCATTTAAGGCATGAAATTGTGTTGAAACCAAAACGTTTTTATTAATTGCTCAATCAACATGTATAATCTTGAGTATATATATAACAAATGATGCTCTGGAGTATGTAGAAAACTAGGGTATGTACAAAACGTGAATAATCAAGTGTAATGGGCTAGAGAAACATTTAGATAAAATTAATCACTTTGCAGTGTTCATGGTGTCCAGCACTCGCTCCAGCATGCCAAGAAGATTTTGGTGCCGCTCTTGACGCTGTTTTGCACGATCCTCTCTCTTCTTTTCCCGCTCTTCTCTACGCTGATCGCGCTCCACACGTCTTTCTTCGCGTCTTTCCTCCTTGCAGGCACGTGCTTCATCTTTTTTTTTTCTGAGATCCTCCATTTTTGAAAAAAAGTGTTCCATATGCCGCATGCGCTCAGGGTTCTGCCGTGGACAGGGTGGCTTTTTTAGGGTGGTACATTCTGCTGATGTTGATGGTCTAGGATTTTCTGTGGAGGAGGCTGGTGCATGTAGAGTCGTTTGTTTGTATACGGCCTGAGAAACGCCCATCATCACTTCCGGCTCCACACTGTCATCGGCTGCCCTGATGAGATTGAACTCTTCTTCAAACTCTATGTGTTGCCGTGTTGCTCCACTTTTTCCATTGCTGTCCACAACCTTGGTTTTTCTTTTCTTGAGGGTTTTGAAACGTGTGTCACATTGCTGTGCAGTGTAGTGGGAGTTCATCCTCTCATTTATCTCTTCAGCAATTTTAATAAACATGTGTTTTCTTGTCTTAAAACGTTTAAATGGTCCAATCTCTGGGAAATATCGAGAGTAGAGGGCAAGAAGAAGCTTGGATTCGCCTTCTGACCAGATGCAAGCTGAAAACAAAAACACAAAATTGTTGAATAACCTAATAAACTGGGCATTCTTTCGATGCAGCTTGAAGGTGCTGGGCTTATACGGCATATTTGTGGGGTTTCTTATGTAGTATGCAATTAAGGAATGTTTTAATGCTCTGCATGAATAGGGTACCTGGCAATGACGGTAAATGAAATAAGCTTGCAAGACCGTGACAGGTCCAAGCAGAAATTGAATACCAACTACGAGAAACTGTCGAGAATGTTTCAAGGGGCATAAATGGGATGCATGATGCCGAATTGCCAAGTAAAAATATCATGCTGACCAGCTTCACTACTGCACTGGCAAAATTGGCCCCATGTTGCAAAAGGTCATGGAACATTAACCATGCAGCCAATTTGTCACCACTCTGAGTAAAACTTACATCCTATAGCATTCACTGTTAGCATATACCTTCAGCCACGGAGAACTGACTTATGAAGCTTTGTAATCCAAGTGAAGGGTATACTTTGTATGGGTATATGTATGACTTACGTTGAGTACTGGAGTTCTGTGTGGAGTTCTGTGGCGTACCGTCGGATTCTTCTGGTACAGGCAGAACGCCAGCGTAGCTTCCACCATTGTGGTCATTTCCTGTTGAATCGTAGGGCGCACCATTGATTAATGTGGCATCAAAATAATTGCAAAAGGAAATGAACATTCCTGCAACCATTCACCATACAATTGTTTTTTTTTTTTTTTTTTTCTTTTTTTTTAAATACTGCAGCTTAGATATGTGGGCCAATTGTCATAGCAGCTATAGGTGTGGCTAGACAGAAACAAAATCGTTTTAGCACCATATGAAACCAAGCACAGCTCCTGACAGATTGAAGTATTCGCATTTACTTGTATAGGAAAAAAAGAATACGGGAAAGCATCATGCTCAAGTCTATTGGAAAACGCACGTAGTTCGTGTTTCCTTAATTTTGACCGCAAGTTAATTAGATCAAGACATCCGATGCACGGATGTTCTGTGACTTCATGTCGTAACTTGACGTCATTAGCAGACGAAAAGCATCATGCTCAAGTCTGTACTGGCGAAACCATAGTTCGTGTAGTTTTAACCGCGAGTTAATTACGTCACGACATCCGATACACGGATGTTTCTGTGACTGTCGTAACTCGACGCAGACATAAGCGCCCGTAACATATAACGCAACGTAAGAAAATAGTACTGCGTGAACGTACTTTAAGTGCAAATTCTACATCTGTTAGAACTGTTATATTTAGTTTACCTCCGCTGACCAATTATTTTGCAGTAGTTGATAAGCGAGCGGTCACATCGCAAATCATATACACAATAGTAACTGGAATAATTAGAAGACAACGCGCCAAATACTCCGGTGATGGAGATCGCCTTCGGAGCTGACGATCGCTTTACGGCATACGTGTTTGGTATTCTGCTTAATTGCATCCTACGGTTCGTACAAGTACTTCTAGTTGTCTTCATCGGGTTTATAAAACTGTAAGGAAAAATAAATTGCCTCTTACCGTCGGGGTCACCGTTGATCACATAATAAACAACCTGGGGTGCTTCCGATCCGGAGTTCATTCTCTCAGCAAGGTGGCAAAGGGAACCGAAACTGTTAAAAAGCGCGGGTAGACGCTCCGAAAGCGGTGGCGCTGGGAGCGTTACGCTCGATTTGCTCCGCAGCGCGTGCCACTGGGGTAGATCACGTGACCGATCGCTCGCGGAGGCCGACCGCTCGACGACCGCTAGGTCGGAGCGCTCGGCATTTGCCAGGGGAAGGGGCTATAAGATTTACTCTGAGCTTGGTACCTTGCTGGATCATTATGGTAGAGGATGGTGCCTGTTCTCAAAAATAGACTATTGATTGGACTAACACACTATTTGATTTTACTTTCGTATCGAACAGGGACAGTACACTTAATTTCCCTAATAGTCCTCGTTATTTTAAGTTTGTTGAGGTGGCCACACTATAGCTTTGGTGAGTGCACTTCTCGATAGGCTTTGGTGCACTGTGGAGAAGGCACTCGTACCGTAAACAGCAGTTTTGTCAGGTTTGCTTCCCTGCAACACACTTTCGTACTAGAGGAAGACTTACCTAATGAGCAGGGTATTAAGAAATTAAACATCTGGGATATGGTACATGTTGATCTGACAATAAAACCTTGCAGCAAAATTGCAAAAATTAACTGCAGCTATTATGTAGGTGTGCATGTGACAGCAAAACGGCGAAAAAGTATTCCGGAATGCAGATACTTATAGAAATACATTTGTTCCCGAATGGTGCTACGTGAGGAGCGTATAATTCGTGGTGAATATGAATGGTAATTTATGCTTGTGCTCCTCTTTTTGTGCAATTTTAAGCACTACCCCTTTGCTCAAACTCTTTATTTATCATTATGCCGCTAGAAAAACATGACACCCCCCTTGAACCACATAGTTATAGAATGGTAAAGACTGCGTATCATGCCTGACAAAATGCATCTGCCCAAAATGAACATTGTTTTGCCATGAGGGCGCAGAACCAGTGCAGCCGCCGCGTTGGGACTGGCGCTGTGATCAGCTTTTGGAGCAGAAGCACAGGGTGTCGTCTGCATCTGTTAGCTCTTGTTTCACCGCACCACGTTGTATGCTACATGTAATTATTCGCAGTTTGATAAGACCATTCGCATTTCCTTAGTTTTAATGTATAAAAACGAAGTCTTTTCTGTGGATGTTTCCTTACTCCAGTCTACTAAAAAGTTTTATGTATGAAATGTGTTTGTCCAGATTCCTTCACATTCATTTAGCAATAGCAGATTCAGGCCAAGTCTCTAGAATTTCGCATTTAGATGATAGACGCGCAGCATCAGGATGATTTCACGTCTGGAGTTACTGGCGGCCGTGCGCGGTCAGGAGCGGTCACTTCGAAGACGAAGGCCTGACGAGAGCGTTTTCGCCAAAACAGTTATCAACCGTCACTTTGGTGTCAAGTTGATGCATTTATTCTGATTCTCAAGAAAGATTGGCGTGGAACTAGCATGCCAATGCCAATTCTCTGTGTTTTTTTTCCCAGGCCCACTAGTGGGCGTCCACAAATACCAGCGGACAAAGCATGCAGTATTATGCTCAGCTATGGGGCATGCAAGTGCCCTTGTATTAAATCCCAGACCTCTGCAAGGTATCTGGATCGTCAGTCTGCATCCAAGAGCTACTCAAGGTGGGGCTATCAAGAGTGTGATACTTTTCCTGTGTCTTTTAAGAAGAATATGAACATAGCACCACGTAGCATTAAAAAGAAACAATTTACATGAGTCAATCATTCAGTGCTTGCCACAGGGAGCCGAACCTGTGCAAGCAGGTGCGTAAAACGCTCTCAGAATATCATAATTGAGCACATTCCTACCCTAGGTCAGGATCTTGATTCTGTGTCCACCATGGGTGCATTATTTTCTCAAGTGAAAGGAAATGTAACCTTTCACTGGGCGTTATTGTTAAGCATTGCAGACATTTGAGCAAGAGCTCCGAGAAATGGCACCACAAGCAGAGATGGGCGAGGAGTTTCATCTGCTCTTGTTGTCTGCTTCTGCACAGACGCTGAACTGACTCCGGAGCTGGTGCAAGCTTTTGAGGAACTGGGTCTGAACTCGTTTAAAACTGGGATGAATCGAACGCGCCAGTGCAGCGGCTGTGCAACTTTAGGGTGAATCGAATGTGCCAGTTCCTGCACTGCTGAACTAGTTCAGCCACTTCAGGCAAATCAAACAGACCTCTTACGATGTTGTACACCCTCACTATAATAGTATCCTTGAATGTCAGTAGCAGACTCATCAGGCAACCACCGAAACGGTACATTGTGTCAGATGCTGGGACGACCGGCGTGTCGCAGAAGAGCACGAGAACACGCATGCCAGTGAGCACAACAAAAATGTCTAAACCAAGGTCTGGAAACAAAAGGTAGCAACCTGAAATTACATTCTGTACCACCCATCTCGATGCATGGCACGCCTGTCAAGAAAGCCGGTTTGGGCGCGACGTCACATAGATAAGAAGTGCAAGACATCCTCGCATGGAGTTTTAAGCTAAGACACTGAAAAACTTGTCTAACTCAATGCATTTTTCATTAAAGGAATTTCTTGCTTTGAAACTCACATTGGCACATTTAAAATCTTATATTGTGACCCATACAAAAGTATTTAATATTACTGGTGCGACACTTTTTCTAAGCATCAGAGGTGTCGCAAGCCCTTGAGGCTTTCACCGGCTCGCTATTGTACTTTCAAAAATGTATTTTCTTCAAATAAAACTATGTTCTATGTTCTACAATGTTCTAAATGCTGTCCAGCTTCACCTCATTTATTCACGCAAGACAAGTAAAAAGCTTGAACAAACATTCACTATATCAAAGCAGAAAACATATGTAACTTCACATGTAAAAAAAAAACAAAAAAGTGTTTCCCCTGTGAATTGCAGTTTGATACTAATCAATGTTGCAGGCCTTATCAGCAAAAAGCGGCTAAAGTGCTTAGCGAAGAGAAAGAAAAAAGAAACTTTTTGTGTTGGGATTTGCCCTTACAAGGTGCTTCATTTGCATTGCATGTTCTAGTTAAGTGTCTGAGCATTACATGCCCCAGACACTAAAACGATAAATACCTCGTTGCCTGAAAAGCACGTTCTCGCTTCGATCCGCAATTACAGTTTTGCGAATTCGCCAAGCTTAGTAAATTCTAAATAGTTTTCTTCTGCACTTGAATGCTTTAGGGAAAAGGATGAGTTCGATTTATACAGTTAAATTTTTGTAGGGATCGTTGACTTTGCCAAGTGTTAGCTACAAAATAATGCATTCGCCAAAAAGCATAACATTTCAAATGTAACTATTTCGCGAATTGAAAACAGCAGCCCAGGTTCGACACATACGAGCGGTCAAAAATACACGGCATGAGAACGACGCAGCAACAGGCAACATCACAGGAATTTCGTAACAGCAGAGAAAAAAAAAATTAAATTACACCCATTCGCTCGGCACAACTATGATTTTATTATGTATGAAGCAACACAAGAGTTTCAACTCACCAACGCAGGTTCGATGTAACGTTCAGCGTGCTTGGGCCGCTGGGTAAGAGCAAGGAAGTTTTGTCTAGTAGAGTATAGTTATGACATTTATTTCATTCCTGATGCGCTTATCGATCTTTCAACGAACCAATTCGAATGTCACCATTGATAATGTTTGCAGAAAAGCCAAAAAAGCAAAATATCTCAAACCTCCTGCACCTTGTGTAGGGTGGCTAGCCACCATACCTTGCGCACAGGACTGGTGAGCGCCATGACACAACAGATCCGCAGAAATTGAAACACGTTTGAACGTAAACATAACAAATTTGTTTTGTATTTGCAAAGTTAATAGATCTTGTTTAATTAACAACATTATTTTTTAATTTTATTTTATATTTCTATAAGCATGCGGTAAGAAACAAAGATTGGAAAATCATTCTGTGCGGTGGTATCGTGGTATTCTCTATGCCGCGAAACACAAACAACATTTCGGTAGGGTGATGGCGGCCCGTTGTCTTTTTTGAGGATGTACTGGGTGTACGCCACTGCAGAAATTCAGTGGGTGCGATTTTCGGACGTTCGGAAACGGTGGTGGTGGTGGTGGTGGTGAGGGGGGAAGGGCGGGAGGGAAGGAGAGCAAGGGCACAAACAACGGGCCGGCATAACGACAAGTATTGTTTGTGTCGCTTTTTTTTTTTAAGCGTTTTTTAATGAAGAGTTGGGGGCGGTCGTTTGTTTGCTGAAACGTTCGACCAACTGAGTGCCATCCCGTTGTGTTCTGCTCTTTCAGAAGAGAATATACGGTATATTATTTCTGCTATTGACTGGACAGAACGGAAGAGGTTGATACGACTATTTATTATTGTAAAAAATAGACACAGCACAATAAAAATGCAGACTGAGAGGCACGTAGAACGAGCGCTGTGTTTACATGGTCGGACAGGACGGTGTGTGTAATGTCATTCATGTGATGCATCACAAAAGGTGCACAGGATCCCAGAACAGATACTACATACTACTGAAAGCCAGAGCCGAACTTACACTGAAGACACTCTTGAAGAACACGGAACATACCGCGGTGTTTGTAATCAATGTATCTGATGGAACGTTGGGCTGTTCCGAAGTTCTCTCGGTGCGTGAATCTTGTGTATTAAACTGAGTGCACTGTGCACTTGTCCTTTTTTTCTTCTCCGGACCCTTCTAAATTATTTTCCTAACCACCGTCTTTTTCTCCTCTCCTAGCTGTCATGAATTCTTCATGTCGTGCCATATTCCTTGGGGCCATACTGACATCTCACTGTGTAAACATGCACAACATCCCACTTGCTTTGCTTTTGGGGAATCGGTGGGCTAGCGCACACCAGCTCGGAGCGCGTGGAGCAGTTCGCGCTGCAGAACCCAGGGCTTGGGTTCAATCCCTGCCCGCTTCGATCTGGATGAGCATCGTACCGGCCTGCGGATGTGTATCACTACTCCGTGGTGCACGTTAAAGACCCCAGGCTAGTGGTTGTACTGCACTGGCTAAATTGCTCATCTACAGCGAGTGACTCGTCGCAGCTCTAAAATGGCTGACTAAATACACGTTGTATAAATATTCACACAACCATTTATTTTATATGTTGATGACCTGTGCAACACGCGTTCGTTTTTCACCACACGCAAAAAAAAAAAAAACAAAAAAAAAAACTAGCAGCGTTTATTTTCTCAACTTAACAGACAGAACAAGCGGCCACCTGATCTGGAGCCGAAGCACATGACACGCGCTGAGTTCCAGATATTGTTATGGCTCGGCTACTGTCGTCATTGCAGCGATTGGACACGGGCCACTACCCGAATGCTTGTCGAGCTATCGATTATCATGAGCCCAAATCGAGTGCTCACGCAATGCTCGGGTCCAATCTATGAGCCACATTAAAATAACGGCATTGGGGGATACTGCGATCCCCCAGCTACGTCATCAAGTTTTGCGAAGGAGAGATTGAAAGAAAACGCTCGCTTTTGTCCTTGAAATGACATCGCAACAAAGGAGTTTCTTGGTCAGTGGCGGTGCGTGCGAGTATCCTTGAGTCCCACTAGTGCCAGTAAGCTCGTGTAAAGTGAAAAACATTCCAAGTGAATATATGCGATATTCAATTGGAACGTTGGTCGTTTTTCTTTCATTTTTTCTGCGACTTCGACTGCGTGGGGTGAAAAAGGAACGCGTGTTTTATAGGTCACTATCGTCAGGGATCCGTTCTTAACGGTATTTGCGCGAAGTATAGAAATTGTTGCATCGCCCCTTTAAAGGGATGCTGAATCAAACATTTCAGTGTCTATAATGAGTGGCGCACGATTTTTCCACGCGCCAGCAGTCGCCGGTGTGCGTGAGCACACGCAACGAAATGAGCGAGTTTTAGAAAAGAGGGCCCCAAAGCTTAGGGTGCCCCAAACAGCTCGGGGCATCGCAGTGGGCATGCGCAGAAGTTCTGCGCATGCGCAGTGGGACGCCCCAAGCTGTTTGGGGCACCCAAAGCTTTGGGGCCCCCTATTCTGAAAAGACGTACAACTGGTCAAAGTGAGCATGCAACTCGCACTGTCAGCTTATGAGTGAACGGAGTTGCAAGAGGAAGTGAGAAGTATGCAAGCTATGCCAGCAAAGACATCCGGCTCCTGATGAAAAGCAAAGTGTTTGCTCTGGCCAGTGGCGGCTGTTTCAGGGGGGAGGGGGGGGGGGGGGCAAAACACATGCTTTGCCCCCCACTTTGAGAACTGGGGAGGGGGGGGGGTTGAGAAGGCAAGCCCCCCCCCCCCCCCCTCCACCCCCGGTTGGTACGCCCTTGCAACTATCTGGGACAAGTCCTTTAAAGTGAAGGGAGCGAAATTATGATATGGACCAAGGTATGCGAACACACTCCGTAGCTTCGACTACGGGCTTCGACCCAAATTGCTTAGGCAAAATAATAATAACAATAAATAATCAGAAAACATCGTCCCAGCAAAAGCTTATATTCGAAACAAGCTTACACTTAATTGACAGAAAAGGTGTTTGCAAATGTATGTTATGAGAGTCATACTTAACCATAAATTGGTCGCTGCTTATTAAAGAACAATACCAATTTGTTAAATCTTTCGAGATTTCCTTCGAGGTTTTCGGCATGTCCAGCGCTTCCTTGTACACGAGACAAGAACTATACCACCATAAACCACTAAATCAGTGACAGATGTATGATCGCAGAAGTATACCACGGGTGCGGCACTTCTATGCACCGAATGTGGTTATCAAGGAATAAGATAATATAAATTAATTTACTTATACATTAATGCTGTCTCATCCACAGGCAACTCAGTGTCTAATACAATATGCGTGATGGGTGCGACTTATACCGTGAATTATTTACTATGAAGGTAACAACCAGGGCATACATGCCGAGGGCAGAAAAATTGTCCGGAGCAGTGGTCCTCAAGCATTGATGATTCGCGGACCTCTTGTGAATCGGCGGATATGATGGAGGACCCTGTTCGTGGTGAGGGGAAGGAAAAGTTATGGTTTAATTACAAAAATTATTTAATAAATGGATATAACTAAGGGCTAATGTAGAGTAGACTTCTTTTAGTGACATATACACGAGAAAACTCACTCGAAAATTGTTACGTTTCTTCTGAATCTCAGACAAGACAACTTTTATTGCTGGGCTTGACTGATGAGGCTGGGCTTCGCGGACCCCTAGAATACCTCCGCGGACCCCCATTTGAGAACCACTGGTCTGTAATAAAGGATAAATTCAGCGCAAAATCCTGCTGGTAAACATCTGTCGCACATGACATCTGTCGCACATGAAAAGAGCTTCACACTGTCGCACATGACACCATTCCGCGCTTGCACGCGTTAAACGATACCAAGAGAAGCGCGTTCCGAACTCCGACATCGTTTTATATCGGATGAATTGGGGTGAAAAAGCGACCAGAGCTATAAAATGTACAACAAACGAGCTATGGCATAAAAGGACGACTGAGACACAGGGCCGTAACCAGGGGGGGGGGGGGGGGGGGGGGTTAGGGGGTTCTGACCCCCCCCCGAAATTTTTTTTCTGGGTACGGCCCCGGTCGGTGCACTGGCAGCCAGCCGATTTTAATCACCACCTCTGCGCGCGCGCAGTGGCGCCGGTCGGCTACCGGGTACCAAACCGGGACCGGTTCTCCGGTTTGCTGTAACTCTCCATTATATGCCACCGATGCACATGATTCATAGGCGAAAATAAGACGATAGACACTTTCAAAATGGCCGCCGTTGTCCGCGAAACCCCCCCCCCCCCCCCCCGAAATTGTTTTCTGGGTACGGCCCTGCTGAGACATACTGGGATAAAGGGAGATTCAATGACGGTGGCCCGTGGTCTGCAACATGATTATCAAGTGTGCTCTAACGTTGTAACAGCTTATCTAAAGGTTGTAGCAAGATCAGTGAGTGACATAGACAGAAATTGTTTTCGGGGCCCGAGGGGGGGGGGGGGGGTGGAGAGAGAGAGAGAAGGATGAAATGCTTTTGCGAAAGGGGGGGGGGGGGGGGGGCGGCTGAAGCACAGGGGTGAGGTGAAGCCCCATAAGCGTCCCCCTGTCCCATACCAATTTAGCTTTGTCCTAGTATACACCTTTCCAATGTTCTCAAGTCCACAGCCCAGCGTACAACTCCAAAGCCTAGCAGGCGCCATACGTACAAGCAATGAAAACGGCGCCTGCCAGGGGCTCTTAGATGGAGGGAAGGAACGAGGAATTAAAAGAAAGGAACAGACCAGGGTTCAAGGATTAAGACAAGTGACAAGTAGATATGGTAATTTGGAGCTGTGCATCTTATAAAGGACGATTAAAAAAATTGTTTGTTGCTAGCTAATAAAGCGTTTTAGTTGTGATTTCTTCTTAGTAACTCATGTACGTACTCTGACGCTTGAAGAGAACACGGGAGCGCATGGACCCCGCACCCGCGCAAGGTATACTCGCCCTAGCAGTGGCCGGCTGCGGAACCGCGCTGCGCAGCCGCGCAAAGTGGGAGGGGCGTGGCGTCCCGCGCGTCGTCTGCTACGGACGGAGCCACGCGCTGCCAGGTTTGCCATCAAGGAAAAGTCACTCACGCACTTCGAAGGCTAAAAGTAGGAGTGTGCGATCACTGCTTCCATTCGAATTGTGCACTGTCACTCCTAACTTCAACACTACACAGAGCCGATATATCGTGAATCATGCTGCGCTATTCGACAGCCCTGTTTAACAGGAAACGGCAGTGTCTTGCTTTAAATAAGGCGATGGACCTGTTGGTGCCGCCTTTTGGCGTTTATTTTTATCGTAAAGCCACGAAAAAGAAAACAATAACAACGAAGAAACACAGTGTGGCTGTATGAAAATACTTATGCCCAGATAACGTTGCGCGAGAACCATAATCAGCAGCAGCTACGGGATTGTTGGTATGTGCCCGAAAAATTGTAGACAGTTCTTGATAATCGATTCAGATATGGTAAGCCGAGCGACCTTCGAAGTGCCGGAGTAAATTTCCTGTGGCGGAAAAGCAGCCAGCGCGCGGCTCCGGGTCCACACCAGCAGACGCGCTGGACGACACGCCCCTCCACGGCTGTGCAGGCGTTGCGCAGTCCTCTGCAAGTGACAGCCACCAGTTGAGGCAGACTACCTTCAGGCTGTACAAACATACACACAAACACAATTTTTCGCGGTGGACCACCCACTCGTGGGAGTCGTGGGGTCGTGGCACGTGTCTTGCGCGTTTCCACAACAATGGTTGGTGGTAGTAAAAACAACTTTATCAAGGCAGACTACATGAAGGTTATTAAGGGGCCGCGTGGCGCCATCTCCTGCAGAGTTTCTGAAGTCATTGGCGCTGCCTTCCTTTGCTTTTCATAGAAAACAACACAATACGTTACAACAAAAAAAAAAAAGGGGGGGGGGGGGGGGCTTGGTTCCATGATTGCACGTCGCTGAGAAAGCATGGCTACCTTATTTCCGAATGCTTTCGCGTGTCTTCATAGTTTCAGTGAAAATGAGATGTTTTTCCATCAGGTGAAGAAGTCAACTCTGACTTAGCGATGAGGGCGAAGGCACTGGAGGAGATGGCAGTTGTAGAGATACTCCACCGAACGTTCCTCTTCCTAGGGGCTATACACCCAAGATCTTCCAGATTTTCTTGATGTTCCTTTCACTGTCACCTACCTGCCAAGTCTACAGGCACATCTTCAGGAAAACGCTAACTCCTCCCCACACTTAAACAAGGAGTTTTTGCCGTACGGCAGCAATGATGTCGAGGCCCAGCTGTATCTCGCTAGCATGAACATGTGCAGTACAAATATAATGAAGTTGTCTTCATGTAACTCATTCTCAATATTGCTTAAAAAAAAAAATGTTAGTTCTTTTTTTTTTTTTAAAAGTCCCGTTAAGTGCGCTTCTTGTCGAGCGTGGGAGCACTGCGGAGAAGCAACACACACACAAAAGCGACCTCCGCTGATGTTTCTTCTCTGCAGTGCACCGGTGCTCGGTAAGAAGCGCACTCAACGGCCAACCCGCTGCAATCAACACTTGGGAAATTATGCATATCGCAATAGCGTGCTTGGGAAAAAAAAAAAAAAAAGAAAAAAAAAGCACTTTTTGCACGCGCGCGCCTGGTGTTTAAAAATAAACTAACATTTTGTGAATGTTTATATGTACGTGTAGTAAAGTATTCAAAATAACTCTGGCTCTAATGCAAGATTATGATAGGTAGATATCCCCAGACAACCTGCATTAACCATTCGTGATACATATCTTTTTAATTAATTCGAGATTGAAAAAAGAATATTCGCATATAGCGAGGCTTGTATCAATCAGGTATAGATGCAGCTCTATACTATAGGTTTCATTTTATGTTAAATACGTAATTTACTTGTTATCCCAAGGCATGGAACTTTCTGAGGTCACAGTCTGTAAATATAGTTACATTAAAATTAGCTTATAAATGGACTAGTGGAAGCTTGGGTACAACTTTCACGAGTTTAGCTGAATTTTCGTTTAAGCATGGTGCAACAGTCTGGGCTTTGAGAAACCATTCAATATTTGATTTGAGAGTATTTGGCCAAAACCACTATTTGCTTCAAACTCAAAATGGGCTATTGGCACATGACTAATAGATTCCCTACACCCACCCATTTAATGAATGCATAAAAATTAGTACTATCAGCCAGGGAAAAAATTGCAAAGCTCAAGTTTCTATATGAATTAGTTAACAGCAACTTCAACATTCCCACAGGAAATCATCTTACCCCTACTGGTAAACGGCTAACAAGATATAACCATGGTAAACTTTATGAAGAGCTTCCAACCCACAATAAGTGCTTCCAATATTTCTTTTCCCCCCCCAAGTTATGAACGAATGGAATCGTTTGCCGCGAAACATTGTACATTCCACTAGTGTAGAGCATTTTCTCATTAACTTGGAAGTGCACCTGTCGATATAGGCTTGCATACCACTATCTTCAAATGTGTACTAAAAAAACAAAAATATTTTTGTATGATGTACCACCCAAAACAATCCCAAATGGGATTAGTAGTATTGGAAATAAATAAATAAATAACCCCTATAGGCCTTCTTGATGCTTCAACATTTAAGACCAACTTCATTCCAGCGCTTCATTGCACTGCAGACAACTGCACTTGTAGTGCAATGGTGATCCACTATTCTGATTCCATAGCAAAAAAGTTGAATGGCTAAAAATTTGAGAAAGGTTGCCATACCAAAACACTTTTTTTAGACTTTGCATGAGAAATAAAGTTAAGCTTATCATGAAATTAAAGGCACCACCTAGAAATTTATGCCCCTTCCTGATGCAGATACAGGCTCTACATAATTTTAAGGATAAATTCAACGATAGCCCACGACACGGCAAAACAATTTACATAAACTGTTTTCTTGAGTGATAACTTTGATACATTTCTGTCTGCCTTTTTAGCAAGTTTATTTTTGGCGAGCAGTAGCCAGGGGCGACAGCGAAATGAGGATAAAAGTGGCAGGCATCTCCCCCAAAATTCACTGAAGTCACTCCAGTGAATTGTTTCGTGTTGAAGACCATGAGGAAAAGTTGTTGGGCAGGTGAAAATTGCCTGTTTCAATAAACAAGGTAAAACACCTTGTTTATCGAAACAGGCAACTTTCACCTTTGACACACAATGTTGGGTTTGCTTCAACATAGGCTGTTTAAGGCGGTCTGTGAACACTGGAAACTAGTTCTGGTCCACTAACCTTGGTTGTAAAATGTTTCTTATTCCTCATAAAGACAAGATGTGGTTCAGTGTTTATTTAGATCTTTTGCAGTGAATGATTTGGTGGTTGCTCTGGTGGGGGTCGGTACTGGCATGCTGCCTTCAAAGATCTTCTCTCGTCTTTCAACGTAGGTCCCAGTCTTGGCGAGTGTTGCTGCAGGGTGTCAGGGAGCTGCCAACTCAACTGGCAAATGAAGCAAAGTGCCATAGACAAGTTGAGCTGAGGAACAGGCACAGTCTTCTTCGACAGTTGCTTAAAGAACAAGAAAGATTACAGGGGGAGATCCAATGAATGATTTGGATTTTGATTGGTCATAATTGAAGCCTTTAGTTGGCAGTGAAAATTTTCAACGAGACCATTGGCTTGCGGATGACAGGCAGTCTCATGTGTCTGGTTCCCAGCAGCACAGAGAGGCGTCAGAAAAAAAACGCCTCAAACTGTTGCACATTCTGTTGCAACCTCAATGGGCGTGCCGGAATCGTGTGAACCAGGTGTTAATGAAAGCTGATGTAATGGTCTCGGCTGCATACAATGTCTTGTATAGGTGTCGCTTCCAGCCAGCAGGTAAGCCGATCCACAATAGTGAGGAGGTATCGATAGCCTTCGCAGGGTAGTAGACGTCCAACAAGGCCGATATGAACATTTTCAAAACAGCTGGCATGAGGCAAAAGTTTCTCAAGTAGTTATGATATGCCAGTGCATTTTCACTTACTATCACTGTAAACACGCTCCTAGCTGTAGAACTTGGCATAGGCTTCAGCTCGACACCTCTGTGCCCCACGGACAGATTTTAGACACCATGCTGAATGTAGCCTGCCTTTAAAGTTCCAAGGAAAGTGGTGGAATGAGGTGCGCCCTCTCTAGCTGGAAAGACCCTAGACCAGCTATGTGTCTACTGAGTCAAACAAGTAATCCTCAGAAATAAACCCTCGGAAAACTTCTACGGTGACGGGTAAAACTAACTTTAGCATGGAAGGCGAGGGGGGCACCGGGTAAAACTAACTTTACCATGGAAGGAGGGGGGGCACCAGAGTGGGGCTTTGTGTCAACCTCAACAAGGAGTTCGCCCTACGCCAACTTTTTCATTTGAGTTTCGTTCATAAATAGTCAAGAAAGGGCTCACCATGTAGTACATCACCAATAGTAAAATACGAACGTCTCAAGCACCTAAGTTACCCGTCAGCCCATATCGAGCTATTTCACTTACCGGGGCACCCCCCCCTCTCCCTTTTTGGCCCCTCCCCCCCCTGGCTCCGCCCACCCTCCGTTCACCGCCCGACCAGCAGCGTCAATACCCTTCACTCAGGGGCGCGGTCATACACGTCGTAGTTGAACGCAGTCAAGAGGGTGACGGCGAGGCAGGCGAAACGAACGACCCAGTCGACGCAAAGCCTTCACGTGCACGCGAGCTGCAAACTCATATGCTTGAGCTCAGTCCACCCACTCTACGCCACACCAGCTGAAGGTATCGAACGACCTGCGCACCGCTCGAGTTCCACCACCTCACCGACGCGTCTGACCGCAGACACCGCGCTGCTCCAGCACCAGCTGCACTCAACGAATTGACGCTCGACGGACTTTGCCAACGCCACGAACGCGCCGACGCCAGACCGCCACCGACAGCCACACCAGCCAGGCGCTAGCCGCGCTAGCCATGGCGCTAGCAGAGCCGCCGGCGCGGCGCGCCCAGCTTCCACCAAGCGACGTCATAGGATATTGATATAATGAGACAAACTAATTTACAGTATGTCTACAATGCCTTAGACTTTATAGCACCGCTTCTTTACATAAAATAATAGCTCAATAGCCTTATTTTATTTATACCACGTGACCTTTTAATTTCAAAAGTGCCTAAAAATACATTGTAAATATATTTGTGGGTTATACAAGTTTATGATATTGCTGAATATATAATATTAAAGTAATTTTATATTAGTTTTATACGTCACGTGGTTTTATACGTCACTTCCGGTGTCGAAGGAGCCTTGTCTGTGTGGATGTGGCTCCAGCGACGGCCGTCCGAGGAGCCACTGCCAATTTTTTTTTGCGGACTCGCGCTATGGGAGGGTGCTTCGTATCTGATTGTAACCATCGCGTGGAGAAAGATTCTTGCAGTTTCTTCAGATTTCCGCAAAACCCCAAAACGCGAAAGAACTGGATAAAAAACATAAGGTGAGTTTATTACAGATTGTACTCTCATCCCGGGTTCGATGGAGATCTTCACCGAAAGAGCACATCCACTAAATTTAATGTATACAAAAAAAAAAAAATGCGAAATTGCGATAGACATGCAATGTTTTATGAACCTGACAACCTCAATAATAATAATAACAAACGACTTATCTCGACGGCGTACGATTTGTTTCTCATGCTGGCCTGCACTACGCCGGTAATGCACTTCAGGTCGTCGTCGTAACTGATCTGCATGACGTGGTTTGATTTTACGGCATTTTCATCCCTCTGAACTAAGCTGGGTTCTTCACAGAAAAATAACGTTTATTGTGGAGGCCTCTACGGCCATGGCGATGCACTTGTTTTTGCCGCTCGTTTACCGACGCAATTCAGTGATGACGCCCGCTGCAACAGAGGCCAGCAAATCTATCAAGTCGTCTGCTACCAAAGCAAAGCGGAGTGTAATACTTCAGAGATGGCTTTCATCGTTGCAATACGCCACTGAGGCGACAAAAACATCTTCATAATTAGATATCAAGAAGTTACTGAATAAAAGGTTAAAAAGCGCGAACAAACGAGGACAATAAAGAAACACAGATGACAGGACAGGCGCTTGAAGCGCCTGTCCTGTCGTCCGTGTTTCTTTATTGTCCTCGTTTGTTCGCGCTTTTTAACCTTCTATTCAGTAATGGACCAACTAGCCCAAACCCAAGTTTTAATGCAAGAAGTTAGGTTGCTTACAAAAAATTAGTTACTTACTTATAAGCGAAAATCTAGCCTCGTGTGGAGTCTCTATGCATTAGTCCATAACAACGCCCCTAGCAACGGTTTTTTTTTGTTCCAGACGCCAAGTTGTGACGTCATCACTTACGGGGTCAATTATGTCTTTTTACATAAGTAAAACAATTTAGATGATCGCGATGCGTGAGCTGCATCGCGATCGTGATGAATCGTCGTGGCCGACGGTGGATCAGTGGTCTGTACGATGATTTGCCTCACTTTCGGAGTTTTTGCTATCAAGTCGGGCTTTTTCAAAGGTTATCACGTCGCGATTACCACTCGGCAGTCTGGTGGGGGACGTGAACTAAGTGTCCTCGCTGAACTCGAGGAGTAGGACAGAATCTTGGCCCATATGAGAACGGTTCCTCGCTAAGACACGGAAGAAGGCGCATGATTTCGAGGACGGACGCGCCTCGTCCGTCGCCACACGGCATCTCGGCTGCAGTGTCGGTAAGTGCATGGCATCTCAATGGGCGGTTTTAGCGTACCGTTGCCGTGCGCAGCGAAATTGCTACTGGGAGCTCGCGCTGTAACTTTGAAGCATGGCTTTCAGCGCGCTTAAAGCCTTACCAGCCGTACCGTGGCCACCGCAGATCACGGTAACGGTCTCCTAAAACATGCTACTTGTAGTAAACAGACACCGTGTTGTTTTTGGTCTTATTAGTGTTCCGCCAAGACTGGCGGAACACTTCCCCTAAAAATTCTTATGTCAAGTCTCGATTAATTTTTTAATGGAATGAGGCGATTTGTCAGACGCTAATGGAGACCTGTTTCTGGGAGAAAACGAAGGGTGCCATTAGGAAGAGAGGATGCAGCCTCTTTCTGCGAACTTGGGGCAAAGGAGCACAAAAGCAACGCATCTGGAGCTAAATATAAGTAGGGTTGTTCGTTTTCGGGTAAAACCCGATTTTACCCTATTTTTACACCCCGAACATGTTTCAGGAAAATCGGGTTGAACCCGATTTCTCCCCGAATTCCAAAACCACATGACTAACCTCTTTATTTTTACGCCGCACGGAGTTTGCCGTGCACACACGCTAGCTACCCTACTTCGGGACAACAGTGACCTGTAGTTCATTTCGCAACCTGCGTGCAGCACTGTGGACGCTACACGGCTCTCAACCAACCGCCCAACGAGCGCGCCTAACACACCGTGGAATTCTACGGAGGCCGGCTGCGGAAAAGCGACAATAGGCGTGGGGGCCTCGGAGGGACATTTCCGTCCCCCCGCTGTGCAGGTGGAACCGCCTCGGCACGCCACGTAGCTTCGGCCCTGCTGCACGCAGCTTGGGAAATGCACTATCAATACCCCTTCGACCGCTGTTAGGTCTCGACACCCAGCATGGTCTCTCGGGTAGCATGGCCATCGCGCTGACGTCCAACCTTTCTCACGAACAACGTTCGAGCCAGTCAGTCGCGTAAACAGATCGGGAAAACTTGACAGGTTTATTCCATAGCGAAATATCTGATCGAAGACGACCGTCCCTCGAACGGTCGGGATTTTTGTTGGCACCTGAGGGAGAGGAGGATTCCTTGGGCGGTACTTCCCTTGAAGCGACCGACGGCAGTCGAAGCTGGAAAACCCTGATGCCCCCTCTCCCAGTTACCAGCTTGAAACACATCCCTAATTTTAACGCGTTAGCAATAAACAGCTCGTAGTACCCTCCAATATAAAACAAAAACAAAAAAACTAATGTATTATTGAGTACATTCGTGTATTTAACCCGAAAAAACCTGAATTTCCGAATGTTTCCTCAAAAAACCCGATTTCTCCCCGATTATCAGCCTGAAAAATAGCACCCGATTTTTACCCCCCGAATTTAGAAAAATATAAAACCCGAGAACGAACAACCCTAAATATAAGTCACTGTGGCACCACCTCGCGGTCGCTCTCATGTGACGGAGCGGGTAGGGTGTGAGCAGACGACGCCCTATGTAATAGCACGGAATGGCTATGCTATAATAAAAAACTTCGTTTCAGCTTCGCTCCGAGCGCGGCCGATGTTATGAGCCGAAGAGCCAATCAAACAGCGAAAGAGGCACGACGTCATGGCGTGCTCTCTGCAGTTGATAGGACCAGTCGGTATTCACCGTCTCTCTGCGCGTGCTCCTCCGCCGGCTAGTCTTATCAAGCGAAGAGAGCACGCCATGACACTGCGCTTTTTGCGGTGTTTGATTGGCCCTTCGGCTCATAACATCGGCCGCGCTCGAACCGAAGCTGAAACGAAGTATAGTTCGCATCTATGCTGATTTAAAACGGTTAATTCATTCGAGAAATATGTACGATGGCCTTGTGAGTGATCTTTTTATGAATAACAGTGCCTCGAAGCAGTGCCATATCGAGGAACGTTTTGTCGAAAAGGAAAAAAAAAAAGGGGGGGGGGGGGGGCTGAGGTGGCTTGGATATCCGTTATTTATTTAATATTTGAAATACTGTGGACCTCTTGGTCTACACAGGAGGGAAGAAATACAACACACAAAAAACAAGAAACTCCATTACGCATTCCCCGCGTGAAGCGAGCACAGGTAGGTTAATTGTAGCTACTTTATATTATAGGATCGCCTGGGTTTTGGGAAGGGAAGGGGGGGAGGATGAAGACCCCATAAGCCTTTCTCCCTGGCTATGCCACTGCCTCGAAGCGGCTTTTTATATTAAAAAGAGCTTTAAAATGTTCAAAAACACGCCTGTAGCTTTGCATCAGTGTTACGGAGTTGCCACTCCAGAGTTGGAATGATTCCTAAATCATTCCGCACTTTCGCGACCCCGGAATGAAATGGGAATGGAATGGCGGCAGCGCTGGGGGAATGGAAAACGAATGGAACAGGTGCCTTTTGCCCGGAGTGGAATGGGCTCGGTTCTAATCTATTTTCATGCAGGGCCTACGGGCTGATGGCGCCATTCGCTAGCGCGTGGTATGGGGCTCTTGAAGCAACATCACTGCAGGGTCAGGGTCTGAACTCCCAGCTAAGGTCTCCGACCATGACGGAACTGCCAAACCTGCATTCAAGGCAGGCACGTAGCCAGGATCTTGATTCGGGGGCTGTTTATAACAAAAAACCCAGCAAAATAAAAAAAAATTTTTTGGGGTGGGTGGGGGGGGGGGGGGGGGGGGGGAGGGGGCGCCCGGCTTCCATGATTCTTCCACGCCCTGTTTACGTGCCTGATCCAAGATTCAGGATGCAGTGGCAGCTGCTTACACTGCCGACTCTTCAGGTTCTTCCTCGAAGTATATGAAATCAGATGCTCGTACAAATTATCAGAGCTGGCCAAATTACTCATATTTTGTAATTAAATTACATTACTAATTACTTTGCTGAAAATTGCTGAAATGTAATTAAATTACATTACAAATTACCACAGCCAGAAAGTAATTAATTACCATTACTAATTACTTTTAAAAGTAATGACATTACTTTCGCATTACTTTTGTATACTTTTAAATATAAAGGAGGTATTGATAACTTCCTTTTACAGATAACATTATTTACATTATTTACACAGTTCATGGCACACAGCTAGAACTCTCTGTTGCATGTTTACCGATGGACAGAGGAACGCATGCGATTGATCCGTTTCCCACCCCAACCCGGACAACTATTTTTGGAGATGACTGAGGACCCAACGCGGATTATCTCTGGGTGGGGGGAGAACAATTGTCATTTTTCGCAAAATCGCGGCGAGGCCGTTCCACCAGGGGCCTTAGTTCGACCTACTTCCGCTCCTTCGTTTCCCGAGAATGTCGAGCAGAAAAGCTCGAATGGCAGGCACTTACCAGCCCTATTTCTCACAGTGGAAGATAACACAGAGAGGGTACGCAGGATGCATCAGAAAAAGTAAGCGGAAACTTTCAAGAGGGGCCAGAAAACGTCGAATGCAAAACCGGAAAACATGGGTAGAGAATCGCGCTGAGCGGGTTTTCACAGTTCAAGAGAGTGGCAGAAAATGTCTAGCTGATAGCGGGCGCGAGAGTCGCACCAGCCGCATTAGCAGCAGCAACATAGCAGCGGCCAAAGAGCGTTTTTTGGAAAGGTGTAGAGGAATAAGAAAAAGTAAAATAAAAAGAAAAGCGCTCTCGTGTATTGTGGACAAAAAAAATATGCCTGGTGCGAAAAAGTAATTAGGTAATTTAATTACAATTACCGTCGCTGCAGTAATTCATTACATTGCTAAATTACCTGCTACAAAAAGTAATGAATTACATTACTAATTACTGAAACAAGTAATTAAATTACAGTAATTTCATTACAGTAATTACATTACTGCCAGCTCTGCAAATTATGCACTTCAAATAACAACGCTGCGATGTTTTTATCATAAAGTAGAAGACAAACTTGATTTCTTTTTTTTTTTAATTTCCACGCTTTGGATATTAATGACGTCCAAGATAGAAAAGGCAATAGAAGATAATGATGCTCTGCTGTTGTCTCTTTGTAGAAAGAGCGAGCTTCCTTTATGTGGTCGCCTTAATGTGCTAGTTTTCTTGCGTCACACTACACGGAATACACAGTCATGCCTCTTTAATATGAACAACTCCGGTCCCCGAATAAATCGTCCGTAATTTGAAATGTGGACGATTTGTTATCGGGAGAAAAATGCATGTACTTACCCGGTTCGTCCCCGAAAATTGTGTCCATATAGCGGGGGTACTCATATTAACAGGGTCAATATAAACTAGATAACCAGTTCTACCAAGTCGGATTCGATATTAAGTCAAAGTTAGCCGGTCATCTGCAGCGACCTTGAATAGAACTTCTAAAAATGTGAGTACCGATGAATCTTGTACGCCGACTGAAAGTTGGAGCTTGAAGACGATACGGGAATCCACACGTGAATCGATGCTCCAGTACTTGATGTCGTCATATCCTGTTTCAACGTAAGCGAGTTGACGGCATTTTGACCAATTAAATCTCGTTCATTTCGTTTCTGTCACTACAAACATTTCGCTTATTTTTTGAATGGCTCGCTGAAAAACTTAATTTTTTCAACAGGCTACACTATAGCGAGTATTGGTGTTGTAATTCGGAGTTTTACTAGATTGATTTGATGACTCCGATAAAGATCCCTGATACTCCCCTGGCGCCTGGACGATCGAGGAAAACTCCTTATTATGACACTCGCGAATTTCACTGTTTGTTAGGTTTGTTTTAGGCAAGCAATCCGCGGCTTTGCCATTAGTGCAGTTCGGGAAATTGTTTCATAAGTTGTCGAGGCACGTACAACGCAGGGAGTTGCAAAAAATGATCAGGATTAAAAAACAAACCTATTTTTATTTCTTTTTTCATTTTTAAAGATGCGCGATGCAATGAAATTGCCAACGAAAATAACGCATCTAACAGAAACAAGAATTATTGCGATAATCGCGTTGCTAAACTTCTTAGACATGATTAGCATCCTTTATAAAATTCGCATCAATGTTTTTACTGACGATATTTTCATAGCATCATATCAACATGGAAGGGGCAGGGCCATACAACAAGGCCGATTGAAGACAACTTTCGAGGAAAAAGCATAACCTCAAGGGCCATGCAATATTACGATAACAATCGACTGACACGGCCCCTTGCAGGCATCAGGGATCTAGACTTACCTTATTCCCTTCTTGTTACCACGACGTGGTTTGCTGCGTCCGCTATGGATAGAGTTATAGCACGAGCAATTATCTTGAAATCCCCTTCATCTCTACCATGTTGAATTAGAAAACTTTAGTTTCTCCACTTCGTACGCCGTTCTCCACATACCTTGCATCCGCGGCTACATTTATTTAGCTTCCTTCGTCTTACGCTAGAGCTTATCAATCACTCATCTGAAGTAACCTCGAATAGAACTTCTATAACTGGGAGTACCGATTAATCTTGCATGCCGACTGAAAGTTGGAGCTTGAAGACTGCACGGAAACCGCACACGAACCGAGGTTGGCGAAGCGCCTGAATTTCTTTCTTCTCGAGGCACCAAGTCGACACGTGGGAGTTCATCCAATGTGGCACTGCGTGTCCAGCACTGTTGGTCTTTGTCGCACGTCAGTCCTGTACCAGGACGCCGCACGTGTTCGCATCAGAAGCACGAAAGGCTTGGCAAAAAGCTCGCAGGTCAACACTTGTACACTTCTGGAGGTTGGATTTCCCTCTCCATCTTCTTGAGCCTTCTGAAGTAAAGGATCACGCAGGCGATGTAGAAGAGCTGCAACGAAAGTAACGTAAGACTCGCTGAGCAGATAACTCGAAAATAAGCCTGAGGCTGCCAACCGATGTTTCCTCAGATGTCTCGACTGCCACATTGCCCCGAAATACCTTTGCCAAAAAGATGCCTCAGCAAAGTCTTGGCTTTGCAGTGCCATCTTAGCTAAGCCGAAGCTTTGCCGGTATTCAGATTTCAATAGACCATTTCTTCATAGGTACTTCTCCCGTGTAAGGCACGGGAGATGTACCTATAAACAGAAAGAGCGGTTCATGTTTGTCTAGCATTCTACGATTTCAGAAAGCAAAGAAAGCAGGACGCGAGCAAAGAAGGGTGTACATCGGTATTTGTGATATGCCCGCTCATTTGTTTGTGTGTGTTCTGAACTGGAAAAGCGGTGCGATTGATGGGCCGTTCCTATGTAGTACGCTCGGGCAGGACGCTCCGTACATCCCGGAAGTAACTCAATTCCTTCTCACCTACCACTGCCAGTTCAGAACACACAGAAACAGATGGGCGGAGACATCACAGATACCGATATATACCTTTGTGGGATTTTCCGGAGAAGTTTATTGATGACGGTATTATTCGCATATCTTTCATACCGGCTTCTGGTGCCTTTGGGCTTTGCTTGTATACAGCCATAACGAGCAATCTTGTAAGAAAAAGCAAAAAAAAAAAAAAACTGTCGTTTATTCAAACGCCTGTATCTCAACACTTCTACAAATTCTGACACCCAGGGACAAACACAAAAACAAAATGTAACACTCAACACACTTTTTGGATGAGATTCATCAGCCTAGAAATAGCCTACTAAAAGACCACGAAAAAAAAAAAAAACGAAGACAAAATTAATAGGTATTAATGCTGCGAATTCGGCTAGTTGGTGAGCGTTATACAGAATGAAAACAGCTGAAACGACGAAGGCGAGGTGAAGTAACAAACTCGACAGGACGCGGCTATACTCACAACTAAAGCGTTATTAGTGAAAATACGAAAAAGGAAACAACGTAGCCAAAAAAAAAAAAAAAAGGTTACATCAACAAACACCTACTCATCTGCCAAGCACCACATTATCTTCGGAGGTGGAGCATTTCAAACAACGTCATTATAAGAATTTCAGTTCCGAAGATAATTTGGTGCTAGGTAGATGAGTGTGCGTTTTTGATGTAATCTTTTTTTATTCTTACAATCTTTCACTGATTGTAAGACGCTGCCAGTCAAGCCCAACGTGGCTTAGGCAGGTCTGACTTAACATACGTTTTGTCCATTTGCAATACAATTATTATTATTGTTCTTATTATTGGTTACGTCTTTTTTTCTGCCGTTTCAGCAATCAAGTGTCAGTTGTGAGTACAGCTCCGTCTTGCGGTGTTAGTTTTCTTACTTCATGTTCGTCGTCTGAGCTGTTTTCATCACGTATAAAAAAGACTTCCTGATTTGGTCTTCCAATTGGACAACATGATAATACGTAGAATATGCACAAAACCTGCGGTGGCTTAGCTCGCCTATGCCAGGATATACGTAGCGTGAGCTTATGCGCACAAAAGGAGAGGCGCTCTCAGGCGGCTCCGGTGCAGCGTCAGACTTGGCTACTGCGCAACGGAGGCGCACAGCTGGGCACGCGGCGGCGCCAGTGCGTCTGCCGCGGCTATGACGTCACTCCTCTGGAATGAGCAGACCGGCGAGACGTGTGCGGCGGCGGCGGCTCCGGCGTGCCAGCTGTGTGCCATGTGACGCCACTGCTCCTCGCGCATGCGCAGACCGGCGAGGCGCGCGCGGCGGCGGCGGCTCCGGCGCGCCAGCTGTGCGCCGTGTGACGTCACTGCTCCTCGCGCTTGCGCAGCACGGCTCTTTGAAAGCCACGCGAAACTGCTCAACCTCGGACAGTGTAACTCACGCTACAAAATTCGCTCGCGAGTGTTGCGGGCGATGTCTTGGCCGCCATATAGAGCCCTTTTAACATTCGCGTGCCGATTATCAGAAAGTCGGAACCCCTGCATAATGACGGAACAACTGACATTGCGAAACGTGCAAGTCATTCCATATGATGGCAAACGTCGGAGCGCGGCCAACGCCAGGAGCCGACGAGCCAATCAAATAGCGTCGAAAGTGCAACGTCACTGCGCTCATCACCTTTTTCTGCGGGTGTGTCTTCTTCTACTACAATTAAACACATAAAGTGTGCCGTGACGTTGGGGTTTTAGAACGCCGTTGTGCAGGGATTCCACAGCTGCCAACAGAGGACAGTATCTTGAAAGGGGTGTATTTAGTGAACGGTCCCCAGATGACATTGTCTCGCATTTTAGAACGCAGCGCTCTTAGGGGCTCGTTTCCAGCCTGAGAGGCGTCGGCGTCTTCGTAACCGGGGGGGGGGGGGGGGGGGGAAAGGAGGGGAGGGGGGGTCACGTGACCCCCGAGGTCAAGTGACCCCCCCCCCCCCCCCCCCCCCCGAGGTCACGTGATCCCCCCCCTCCCCGAGATCACGTGACCCCCCCGGGGTCACGTGACTACCCGCAGGTGACGTGACCCCCCTCAGTACCCTTCCCTACTCCTCCTCAAGAGCTGCGCTCCAATTCTGCGTTACGGGGATTTGTAAACGGCTTTCATTTTTTATGTCGGTCCTTTCCTACATGGACAGCCTTTAAACATTTTTAATGCCAAAATACTGTCACGAATGACGAGTGATGAGGCGATAATAGCTGCAAAAACTAAACGTTTAATGGGGTGAACTTGTGCCCAAAGAATGAAAAGGGAACAGTAGAAAGCGGAGCGTCGCGGGCGTCGGCGTGACGCCGTGACAGCAGAGTCGAACGCTGGGGCGAAACTGACTCCGCTCGCCTTGCGGAGTCCCTTATGTATCCTCGTTGGTTTCTGGATCATTCGGCGTAGAACTTTCGGTGCGTAGAACAATCGGAACACGATCAGGCGAGCATGTTCTTAAACGTACGGGAAGGCCAAGTTGAAAGCATAAATAAAAAGACAGTCCTCTGACTGGAATAGAATCTACACCTTTTGCGCGACAGTCAAGCGCGGTAACCACACGGCCACGGCAGGGTTAGACGCGTGACTGGATTTATTAAGATTTGTACGCCATATCTCACACATGTACAGTGGCCCAAGTTTTTTTTAATAATATCAAGCGAGCGTCGACCGCCGGGACGGCCAGTGCTGTGCCGCGGAGAAATGTGGCGTCACGGCAGAGATTAAGCGCGTACGCACAAAGCTCTTTCCATTGCGAACGTCGTCTGCTAGGCTATTCCGTTGCCCACACTCAGCCCCTGTTCATTATCTGCTCTTGCTTGCGCGATACTGCTCAGGCGTGGCATAAACCGCACGCTATCTCGAGTTTAATTTACTGTATTCTTTTTAATTTTATGTCTGCGTTTACATTTCTGCACCAACAAAAATGAAAAATACGGTGACGCGACAAACTGAACGCAACGATGCATTAAACTCTATACCGCAAACAATGCTACGAGCCATCAAAACCAATCCAGTGCTTTTGCCCTGCCACGTGACATCGTGCTTCCCGTGCAGTCGTGCCCAACGGGAAGGCCACGTGACTCACTTTTAGCGATGGACTGGCCAAGATGGTTCGTAGCGTCGGCTGCGGTACAACACAAAGTAAAACGGAGTAGAAACAGGGTTTTCGCTTGGTGTTTTGTAGTATCAACTGCGTTGTTGCTGTCGTCATCTAGCTTATGTAGCGAGGTAGTCGCACTTTTCTTTGGCTAGCAAGCGCGCGCACATTTTTATGCCTCCAGGGGCCCTAAACTCGTCAAATACAAAGTTGGAGGCAAAGTTGACGGAGCGCGCCGATTGGACAATCACGACAATGACTTCGCGTTTTTCTCGTCGACATCCAATCGGCGCGCTCCGCGAACTTTCGGCTACAACTTTGTATCTGACGAGTTTAGGGCTCCTGGAGTGCCCATAGAAACGCGGGAACGTGCGGTGAGAATGTCGATGGACGGCATGACGCAAAGGGATATAACAACAACTGTCGGGGTTACACTGGCTAACATCAATAGGATTGTGAACTCATTCCAAGAGGAGGGGCGTATCGGCGATACACTTCGACATTGCAAGCGCCCTGCCTTCCACGGAACAGCCTAGCAGACGACGCTCACACCAGAAAGGGCTCTGTGCGCTCGCGCTTAATCTTTCCCGTATCACCGCACTCCTTCGCGGCACGGCGCTGGCCGTCCCGGCGGTCGACGCTCGCTTGATATTAAAAAATTGGGCCACTGCACAAGTGCCCACCAAACTTATAATTGATTGGGTTTGGTGGTTGTGTGGATACTTATACAGCCTGTAGTCCACCGATCCCCCCCCCCCCCCCCCCCCCCCCCCAAACTTATAGGGAACATGCACACTGTCTTATTGTGTGGGAGTGCTATACTGGCGCAGCCCGAGAGCTGTCTGCTCCATGACGTATAGCAACTAATGGAGGCCGCTCGCTCAAGGTCCAAATGCCGCTGAACGGTGGATGCCGCGTTTTCGACAGCCGCCTTGCAATGCTGTTTGGTTTGGCGACATCTAGCGACTGAAGCAAGAAATATTGGGTAGCCCTGGGAGTGGTGCCTGCATTGTTCAAACGTGAGCTATTACTCCGGTGGCGCCGCTTAGCCTAGTGTCTGAAGCAAGAAATACTGGGTATCCCAGGAAGCCGTGATCGCGTAAGGTGCCAGTAGAGCGGAAGCTACGGCCTTGGCGGGCCAATCGGAACGTGACCGCGTATCACCGGAGCGCGCCTCAACTCCGGAGAAGTATCAGGCTTTTCGCTGCGTCATGCTCCAATGTGTGTGCGTTGCGCTCGTATACTTCGCGCATTTCGAAGCCTTCGGCACGCAATGTGGGGCTTATCGTTCACCCTTTGCCGAGTTCTAGCGAGATAGGATATAACCGTGCGCTCTCACCCTGCTGGCGCCGCCTGGCCGTTGCCGGCTGGCTATGCATCGTAGTGCGAGGGGGTACCATAAAGCATAGCTGACTCGGCAGTCGGAATCGCTGCGTTGTCTTCGACCCGGCGGCATTTCCAGCCTCGAACAAGCGGCCTCCCCTGCTCGGGCTGTTCCAGTGAGCGCGATGTCATGGAGCGTTCCTTCGGCAGCCGCCAGGATAGCGTTACAACGAGGTAAGGTACAGTCGGGGACAAAAGTCTCCAGGACACGCGAGCTGCGACTGAAACGCATTGCTCTGCCATCTGCCGGCGGGTCGCCTGGTTTCGAGATCACAGAAAAGCGCATGCGCGTCCTGTAAACTCAACTGGTTATAAAGCAAGGCGCGCTGACACGGCGAAATGCGGCGCAATGCCCCAGGCGGTATCTCGTGTTTCGGAATGTGTAGCAGACGCTCGTCAGCCGCTATTTCCGAGGCGGTACCACGCGCCCGATTCCGAGTTAGGTGCTGTGCCGCAGAAGAGCGGGAAAACACTCATGTTTGCAGAGGACGCGCATGCGCTTTTGTGTGATCTCGAAACCAGGCGACCCGCCGGCAGATGGCAGAACAATGCGTTTCAGCCGCAGCTCGCGTGTCCTGGAGGCTTTTGTCCCCGACTGTGCAGTGCGTCTTCCGTATAATTTTGGTGAGAATTGCACATTGTGAAAACACTCACTAACAAAATACCAGAGGTAACTACGTTGGGGCAGTTAAAAGTGGGATACGCATGGGAATCACTAGACATGTTTGTACATCTTTTTTCGATAATTGTACAATTAGTCGTTCGATATTCATGCTGATGCCGTGAAGCGTCAGGATTAAGCAGTGTTTCAGTCTTCTGTATTGACCTCGAAGCAATGAATTTGACGGAACGAATCTCGGCATTGAGGGCCCGCTTACCTGAACGCTGAAGAAGGCCACGGTCGTTGCAATGATCCATGCGCTCGCGGGCACCTTCGAGGAAAATAACAGAGGACTGAGAATTTCCTGCCTCGCTTCAGTCAGTCGTAAGAGGTCGCGTGAACAAGCTCAACAATGCGTCCACTGGCAATTTGACGTAGCCAAAAGTGTGCGCACCAAAGCAGAAGCCAAGAGTTTGGTGGACGAGTACCATGAAACATTTCACTTTCGTAAGATACGAAATTCAGTAAACTGTTTTCACGTGTTCATGAGCGAGCGTCACCTTGACGCAATCCACTTGGGAAGAAAAGGATTATCCGCTTTCACGTTACTAGTTTTTGTTGCATGAACCCTTTGGAGACCGGGGCCGGCTTGCTGCGTCTCAGCTGAGACTGGGTAAAAGAAAGCGGTGCAAAGGGCTGTCTTGAGACACGGCTTGAGTCCCGCTCAGCTCGTGCGCTGGCTTTGGCAGCGCTTTCTTTCCCTCAGCTGAGACGCTGTTTCTAGCAAGTCGGCCCAGATCTTTGTTGAAATGCGCGATTTTGTGAAACACAGAAACAAACAAACAATAATAATGGCAATTAATGATGGGCTTCAACTGTAGTGCACTCGCAATCGTGGTCGTAACCTTGGATGCCTGGCCTTCTCTATACATGCTGCACTACCTATCGGTTGATTAGACTGCGGAATGCAGGAGTGTCTGCTTTCTTTAATGCGAGCACCCTCACTGCACAGTTTTATCGCCTCCAGATAGCGCAGCATATACCGAAGACCACGCGTTCCAGCGTTTGCGTTTCGTTCCGTGCTCATAGTACGCTGTAAAGCCTTTTTTAAGGGGTAGACGTGCCGCCGCGGCTACGGTCTAAGGTATTTGGCTGGCAACCAGTCACTTGCGCCCAAACATCTGCGTGGCCAGCTCCGCCGGCTTCGCAACGCGAGAGTGGGGAAAAAAAACAAAGAAAGAAAAAACCCAAGAGGTAGGACAGAGGACTCTGAGCCGCTTCGAGAAGACTTCGCGAGCTTTGAAAGCTTCAAAAACAGCAACTAGAGAAGGAAGTGTGTATGTACCAGAGAGGACGGGACCAGGCTAGACATGGTGCCACATGCCTGGAGAGCTGAGACTGATCCGCTGCGTTCCTCGTAAAACGCGATTCACGTATGGCGGCTTGATCGATAGATCAACTGCAACTCTGTTGGCCACAGATGTTTATGGTATTTGAGTACTTTGTGCGATAATGATCGACTTACCGATTGCAACCCGAGGAATATACTTGATTTGAACAATACCGCGCACTCAATGATGCTGGTGATGATCCAGGGCAGGATGTACGCTTTGCGTTTCTGCAAACAGGAAAGATTAAAATCAGACATTAAATCAATGACATCGTGAAAAGCGACGAGTGAAGCCAGGCAACATTCGAAGAAGTTTAACGCACGACTACTACGACAGATCCTTGCTTGCACTCAGTCTTGTACAGGTTACTGAAGAAAAAGTAATCGGTGTCAATTACAGTTACTCTTAGTTAAAAAAAAATATTCAATTAGATTCCTTGAGAAGAAAAGTACTTAATGAAGTAACCGTTCCTTTCCAGATTACCTCATATTTTCGAAACGATCAAATTTTCTGCCGTTTGAAAACGAATATTTCATGCTGTTCGTTGATTATTATCACCAAACTATAAACTACTTATCGTCTTAATAAAAAAAAGTTGTTAAATCATTTTTCACTCGGTCACTTCGTTTGAGAATCCCTTTGTAGGAAAGAGGTACAAACTAAAGGTGCCATTCGGGAGGGGAAGGAATATACGAGTAATTTTATGAATTCCAGAGTAATCTGATTACTCTTGTTATTGGTTTCTAATAAATGTAATTAAACGATTACGAAATGTAATCGATCACAAGTCATTTGATTGCTTGTATTGGGTATCGTACAAGTCTCCTTCTTGCAGTACCTACGAACTGCGAGTCCCTTATGATAATACACCTTACGGATTGTTTGCTTGACATATTTTTTTTAAATGTCTAGCAATTGAAATATGTGATTGGTATACTGCAGGACAGAAACAAAAAACGGCGCTTTTTAACTTTTTTTTTTCGTGCAGGGGCCTTAATCTGGACACTTAGCAAAAAAGTCGGCGAGAAATGCGGTGGCCGTGATTGGCCGGAGCCACGCTTGACCTTGACGCCGGCCAATCAATTTCCTCCGGATTTCTCGCCGACTTAAGCGAGTGACGAATGCGCCCAGCGCGCGTACACGATTGGCTCTCACTATTCCCCCTACTTCTTTACAACGCTTACTACTAGACTAAGAACTGCCTGCCTGCGCGTCTACTTCCCCGCAAAACACTCGAAGAGCCAATCTCTGCGATTTACGAAACCAGCTCAGCAAATGATCAGGCGGAACATCCGTTTGGACCTCAAAATGAAGTCTGCGCAACGCCACAGCGCAGACTTCATTTTGAGGTCCAAACGGATGTTCCGCCTGATCATTTGCTGAGCTGTTTTCGTAAATCGCAGAGATTGGCTCTTCGAGTGTTTTACGGGTAAGTAGACGCTCAGACATTTTTAAGAGAGTTCTACTACTCGCCGACCTTTTCGCCGAGTGTCCCGATTAGTGCCCCAGATCAGTGTCCAACAGCATAGATTGTTGCCAAGCTGGATCCCCGCTTCAGCACGACCCATCACCCCATGAGATGAAGCCAATATATCGTTATTTTCGGGGTCAAACAAATCGATATATTGTTACAGCGAATATATACTATGATTTAATTTACACGAGGTGAAGAGGCATTGAAAAATGGCGGTTAACTTTCCAGAGATCTCAGCTTCCTCTGCTGTCTGGTCGCTTCTCATCTTTTTATTCGTAGCATCACTCCCGCCGGGGAAGAAATGTCGTCTCGGTATTTCGTGGGGAATGGCACGATTTGAAGCAGGGTTCTCAAACCATTTTAGCTAAAGGGGCCGGTTTGGGGAACTGTCACAGTCTCGAAAGCCGGAAATTAAATAAAACAATATAAACGAGAAAAAAAAAAAAAAAAAAAGAAAGCCGTTTACAACTCCCTGTAACGCCGAATTAGAGCGCAGCCCTTGAGGAGGGGAAGGTACGAAGAGGGGGCTATGCCCCTCCTCCTTTCCTGCTCGCCCCCATTTAGGGGAAATTTTTCCGCTAAATTTAGTAGGAAAAATTTTCCGCTAGATTTAGCGGTAAAAATTTTCCGCTAGATTTAGCGGGGAAAATTTTCCGCTAGATTTAGCGGGGAAAATTTTCCGCTAGATTTAGCGGGGAAAAATTTTCCACTAAAATTATCGGGGAAAATTTTCCGCTCGATTTAGCGGGGAAATTTACCCATCATTCACCGCGCGGTTACGCCGACGGCGACTCCGACGCCGCCCAAGCCGGAAACGGGCGCCTAAGAGCTGCGCTCTAAAAATAAAAACAAAAAAACTAAATAATTAGGCCTCAATAAACATTTCAATCCACAAACTAAAACTACAGCAAATATTTAAAAAAGTAAGGCGGATGAATACGTAATAATATACTTTATTTTTAAATGCAAAATATTGCTAATTATGACATTGCGAAATAAATGTGACCCAGAGAATTCGCCTGGCATAAATCAAAACGCGTATGAGCTAATTGGCATATTAACGCGGGAGAAACGAACAATAATAAGAATCGTAAATCTCACGATGAAATATGCGAGTGTTATGACACAGATCCTATTTACACGGACATGAAACAAGAAACTACCCATAGCAATGCTTGTTATGACAATATGCGCACAACAAAGGATATGGCGAGAGAACCCCCGTTTTGGTGGAGATTTTCTCTCATTCTTGCTGATATCTTCGCTCGAGCTCTGGAAAAAACCGTCGCGGTGCAGATTTTCTTTACGCTCTTGTTTTGGCGTCTGTAGCTCCGGTACCGTGGCCGGGCGTCACCGGGCGTCGCCGTAAAGACCGCGGCCGTCCGCGGGACGGACAAAGCGCCTGTGCCGGATCTGGCCCTCGGGCAGCGGTTTAGAGAGCCCTGGTTTAAGACGAAGGACGTGCACGGTTTGTAGCTGAAAGTTCGATGGGTTTGACTGCATAGGTTACGCCAGTAGTTTGGTTGAGGACTCGATATGGGCCGCAATACCGATGGGAGCAACTTCTCCGCAAGTCCGTTTCTTAGAATGTCTATGCTCTGTAAGAAGCGCAAGTTCCTCCGCTCCCGTTCTAGTAAAGTGAATTGAACGAAATATAAGTGGAAACACAAGAAATGAATGTCGCTTATGGCGACATCCATGCCCAGCTGCAAAGCGTTTTATAGACACTTGGCAGCAGCATTGCACCTTCTTTTAATATTTGTCTCATAAGTTTCTGGCAAGCCTGTTTCTGCGGAGTCCTTGGTTCGAATTACTCAGGGTCCGGTTTGTCGTACAGAAATGCGATTGTCGTTCACGTCGTTCAAGCGCTGCTGGCGCTCCAACGTCCACGCAAGCTTGACGCGAGATCAGATAAGTTCAAGAACTGGACTTTCTTTTAGGTCGTTGGTTTCACGGACCCGAACGCTCGATGCATTTCTCTTTTTGCTGCTATTGTTGGGCAAATCTCTGGAATCGGGACTGCGGGAGACAGACCAACCTCAAACGATCCGCGAGATTCTGAAAAAATTCGAATGCGGAATGCAGTCGGCCGATAGGAATCTACCTCGCCTTTCGGAGCGTGCTCGGGTAAAAAAGATTGAACGATGCACGGGCGTTAGCGGCAGGTGTTTCCGGAGGGTAGCTGACTGCTAAAGTTCCCGGTGCGCAGCTCTGTGCTACGATTTATGGGGTCAAAGACTCGGATAACATCGCTAAACATATAACTTCGCATGATCTACTAAAATTGTTTACTGTCTTTTTTTTTTTTTTTTTACATTGGCGTCAAGATTTGGATTGTACTATCTGGTACACAGTGGTGTCCTACTTTTCTAATTGCCTGATTTGCGATTTCAGTGATTACATTTGTATTGGGTAAACTTACGTTCGATCTGTGTATGTCTCGCTGGTTTTGGTGGCATGTGCAAGGTGTGGTGCAAAGTTATGTCACTGTTGCAAAGTAATAAAGCTACAGCGACAGCTTGCTCCGGTTAGAGTGTGATTAGTCTGAACTCAGCACATCATAACATGCATCGTTTATACAATCATGTAGCTTTAAGAAACGACTATAATCCAACCATGTTTCGTTAAAGTTAACACTTTTAGACATAAGATCAGGTGATCTCCCGAAATGTCCATAAATTATGGTAATGAAAATAAATATTTTTACGTCGTCAAACTCCTAAACACTATCAAAAACCCGATCCATGCCTATATTACACTTTTATTAAATTTACATTTAAACGGAAGGCGATTTTGGTGGACAGAAACATTGCCTGGTATCTATGTTAACACGTATTACACCGTATCACGAATAATATTTTTGCGTACGAACAACTGTTGTTATCTTTTTGTACCGCGAAATTACCTGCCATCTTTTTGTATCGCGTAATTATTGCACACATTTGTATTTTTTAAATTGCTTATATATTTTTTTCTCAAAACAATATAAAATGCCTTATACTAAGAGTGTTAAAGGGGCAGAAAGCTCGTCGGGCATCTCTGGCCACCTCCCAGTCAATCGTGGAACAAATAAAAAAAAAAAAAAAAATTCGGACATAAATGCTAAATTCGCAACTTTCACGACCTATAAGGGGTCCACTGGCGCCTATCAAAATGGCTGTCATCTGGATGATGGTCGTTGAACTCCAGTACGACGCTGGGTCTGCGACGCGTGAGTAATTCTAGTTTTGCTATCATACGAGCAGTATCGGAGCCTTGCTTTATTTCTTCCCGTCAGGGAGGTGTGGGCAAGCACCTTTATTGCGAAGCCGAATCTCCAGGAGCTAGGGAGCACGATTCTCACACCGCGGTACCACCATCGCTGAAACTTATTACTTGGAATCATTCCCAAACATTGATAAGTGAATAAACTTGCCCGAGTTTTTCTTTCTAGGCAATGGCAGTCGCCAGACTAATTCGAGAAATATGATCATCGTTCATCCCCTGAACCACGGGCCTCAACTCGGAGCCAGAACAAGTGGCCACGTGGCTTATACTATGCCGCCAGCGTTAATCGCACCCACGCGTTTCGGGTCGGCACAGTAGAAGACGCGTGCCCAGCTCCATGAACTGTTCGAGATCGCCGCAGTGGATGGACGCGAGCCATTACCCGAGAGTCCGCCGAGGCACTGATCGTGACGAGCCGAAGTCGAGTGCTCACGCACTTCTCGTGTCCAATTCATGAGCCGCGCTTGACTGACGTCAGGCGGCTGGTTTCGATCCCACAATTACGTCGTGAAGCTTTGCGAAGGCAACACTGAAATAAATTGTCCCCTTTGATCCTCGCAATTTTACCGCGACAAAGAAGCTTCTGAATCAGTGGAGGTCCGTGCGAGTATACTCGGGCCAGACTAGGACCGGTACGCCTCTGCGAAGTCATGAACATTCCAACCTGATGTCGTTTCATGACGCCTTTAAAAACATGCTTCAAAGGCTCCGGTAGTGCGGTACGCGGAACATTGTAACGGTTTGCTAGAAGTCCATAGTTTTGTAAATACAGTATTTTTCGTACCATAGTCCACGGAGTATACGAGTTAAAAAGTTGAAATTTTACGTACTTCGGACTATCTGCAGGGTCGGACTGCAGAATAATTTTTTTTTAAACTGCTCGTTTTGACGAAACGTCACGATTTTTGCTCATGACAGAATATGTTAATGGTGACTAATGTATGATACAGCGATGCAAGCTCGTTCAGGAGCTAATAAAACGGGCATCTGTCAAGATGTTCTTTGTATCAAATGTTTGTACGCGCGAACTCCGTTTCCCCTTAGGTCCGAGCGCAGCGGATGCTACGAGCCATCGGAGCCAATCCAAGGCCGTGTGCGTGTCACGTGACCTTGGAGAGGGGGCACGGCGACGCGCGAAAAGCGTATCGCAGGTTACGTCCACAGAGCGGGATTGGCTGCCATAGCTCGTAGCATGCGCTGCGTCCGGATGTAAGGTAAAACGGAGTATAGGCTCCAGGTGTGGACTGTACGCTGGGCGTAAACTATCCAAGAGGAAACTTTTTTTTTTTTTTTCAACTGAAATTTGCCTCGGCAGAGTATACAAAGGGTACGGAAAATGCGGTGCTAATATAACAGACAGAAATTGTAATCGAGAAGAGTAGCTCGTATAGTTGTAACCAATCCCTTCGTAGCCTTCATGACGTGCTTCTATACCACATTTACCCGGGACTATTCGGGAGCTAGCTAATAAAACGAAATTAAATGGCTGCGATATCCAAGTGGTTCTTTTCCTCGTAAGTCGACACGCAGCCTTGAAATCCAAGGCAACCCCCTCATCTGAGGTACATTAAGATGCTAGAGGAATATAGCTCAGGTAGCCTAATCGAGGCGGCTGATCGGGGAGTGTATACACATTTTGCTTCTCAAAGCACCCGACACGCGCGTGAAGGTTTCTCCTATCCACGCGCAGTACCACGCCCGACAGCTAATGGCCGGCAAATTGGTTCAAGGCGGTCGCGATATCGACAAAAACCGCGTCTGATCAAAGAGTTTCGTTGAGGCCGGTTCGAAGCATGCATCGTGCGAGACGGTGCGGTCACTTGGAGTCGAATGGCGCGTTTAGACACGTTTGAACTGGTAACCCATATGCAAAGACACATTGTTGTTTTTCCCCCGAAGTTATTGAAAAATTTTGAAATTTGGTCTGAGAGACTGCACTGGCAACACTGGAAAGGTGACGTCAAATGTTGTAATTTGTGAGCAGAGCTTGTTACCTTTGGGATACAACAAATTGAATGGCGTGAAATTATTTTGCGAATGCTCGCCGCCAGAAGAAAACAACGACAAAGGAATGCCCGATATACTGTGCTCTTTAGACTGCCTGCTCGAAAGAGCATATACAAACAAGCGGGCACGACGTAATATCGGAAAGGTCGAAGCAAATAAACGGAACAACATAAAACAACAGACCACGACTGTTTGTTTGTCAGTCGGCCAACAAGGCTCGTTTAAACGTTATGAGGGGTGAAAGCAAGTCTAAATCACTTCTGTCGTTATTATGAAGGAGCTGTAGGCGTGACATTAGAGACTGGACACGAACTTTCTGCCAGTAAGAAAGAAATGAAAATCTTATACCCTTCCGAGGGACATAAAAATAAATCGCACCTAAAAGCGAGGGTGCATCAAGCCTACCGTCAAGCCAGGACCGGAATACGTTTTCCTGCATTACATACGTTTCAATGTTTACAACCATTAGGGTTGCGGCGCGTGTTTCAATCAGCCACTTGCGCCAGCTTTGCTGGTATACCCTCCACGGCACAGTTAGCTTCAACTCTAAAAATTGGATGTTTGTCTTTTTCTACTTAAAATGGTGAGCGTCCCACTCTAAATTTTGCTGCATAAGGACTTAAACACACGTGCGAAAAATCAACTTAAAATGGCACAAAATTCATAAAAAAAAAAGATCCACGCCATTAAAAAAAAAAAAAAAAAGAAAAAGAAAAATGAACATATGGATGCTTGTTGCTCGGAAAGCGAAAATAGCGTGAGGCGATTTTGTATGTTCCAAATTTCGTGCCACTTTCGATTATATCAGCCGTTTTCACACAGCCGCGGCTTTTTGTGCAGGGGCTCATCTAGATATGAGTTCGGGATTCTAATCCTCGCTGCGATGCAGACATTAAAAAAAAAAAAGTTTTCGATAGGAAGGTTGTTGTTGTTTGATCGCTGGATCACATTGGGTCACATGGCAGCCATAGCTGTAAGCTTTGCGCTTGAGGGTGTGGTGACAATGAATGTTTGCCAGATTCGTCTCGCACACTGTTGCTTGACAGATAAGTTGCTTTATCCACAGCTCGTGCTGATAACGACATGTGAAAACATGTCGTCAGCTTTCGCAATGATATCGTACCAGCTGCCGCTGTGGTGGCCCTGCTGCTGAGCGCGTACTTTCTACAGCATACATTTCACTCCTCCGAATTTGTTTCTGTCTTCTGAGAGAACAAGAAGGAACGACTACCAGCATAGCGCGATGGCGTCATCATATCGCGACCCCCGCAAAACGAATGGCCCCTAGCGGAAAAACACTGAACTGGCCGGAACAGGTCCTTACGCGTTTTCTGCTCGCTTCTTGAGACTTTCGCAATGCATGTTGTCGGCGGTTGGCGTAACGGCCAATGAGGGAAGCTGCGTCGGTTGTGTCCACAGCAACGAAAAGAGCAGCAACGAAGGTGCCGCAGAGGAAACCACGGCTCATAAGTACCGTGGCTCATTACGAACTATAGGTTCGCCTTGCATCGCCTTTCATTCCGTGCTGGGAGAACAGCTGTCCCGGTAACTTTCTGCTTACTGTCGTATATAGACGCCACCTATGCAACCGCCGAAAGCCTGACAGTGTGCGATCATCAACGTTCATCAGCGTGGTAGAAGGGCAGTAGGTAGTCCTTCCATCGCTTTCTCGAAGAAGGCTAGGCCTCTGGAATCTCGCTTCAGTCAGCATTCCACTGCAGGTTTTGAACGTAGTGGATAGAAATCAGGAAAAAGTATTTTGAAGTTAGTACTTGCCTGCTTAAACCCGAGTGTTGTGCGTTGAGCTGACACATGACACGACGTAACCTGCTTTCGTAAAGTGGTTAGTTGGGCGAGTTGGTAATGATTGAACATGGTTAAAATGGCGCACAAATAGAAAGGAACAGAGAAGAGGGAAGAGAGAAGAGACAAGCGCAAACTCACAACTCGATGTATTGAAGGAAGAAAAAAGAACAGCCGTCGGTATCAGCTCGAGCCGAGGCCACACTCGCGCGGGGGCACCCGAGCACGCGGACGACACACACCATCAACCGCACTCAAACGACTGTAGAAAGGCTATTTCCTTGTCGGTTAAAGCCACAGAAGGATGGCTGACACAACGCTCGCTTCAAAGAAGCGAGCGTTGTGTTTTTCGGTGAATCTGCCAATTATCGAGGTCTTTTGTAAAAAAGGCGTACACTTACACGCTTGACAATGCGGGGGTAGGTGACCCCCCACTGTTGAATTTAGAGAAAGATTGTGCTCCCTTAACCCGTCATTAATACACCGTCCCGTCTGTCCTACGTAGGATCTGCCGCAGGAAAGGGGAATGCTATAAACCACTCTGGTTGAACAGGGCACGTAAGGGCGGACGTGTTTTGTGCAGCACCTGTGTTTTGTAATATTTTCTATTTTTGCTCGAACTTTAGAACAAATTTGACCCAATTTTTGGGGTGCTGACATCACTAAGGGGACTCCGTACCTATTGGCTACCTGTTTGAGATTGTGAGGTATTCTGTGTATATACGGAACCACCACCACTCTTTTTTTGTCGATATCACGTGCAGCTTTTTCGCATCCTTTTACTTTTTTTTATCAGAGTTCCTACCACTTCAGTTAGCACGTACCTGCGCTGGAAAACTGAAGTGGTAGGAACTCTGATAAAAAAAAGTAAAAGGATGCGTAAAAGCTGCACGTGATATCGACAAAAAAAGAGTGGTGGTGGTTCCGTATATACACAGAATACCTCACAATCTCAAACAGGTAGCCAATAGGTACGGAGTCCCCTTAGTGATGTCAGCACCCCAAAAATTGGGTCAAATTTGTTCTAAAGTTCGAGCAAAAATAGAAAATATTACAAAACACAGGTGCCGCACAAAACACGTCCGCCCTTACGTGCCCTGTTCAACCAGAGTGGTTTATAGCATTCCCCTTTCCTGTGGCAGATCCTACGTAGGACAGACGGGACGGTGTATTAATGACGGGTTAAGGGAGCACAATCTTTCTCTAAATTCAACAGTGGGGGGTCACCTACCCCCGCATTGTCAAGCGTGTAAGTGTACGCCTTCTTTACAAAAGACCTCGATAATTGGCAGATTCACCGAAAAACACACTCGGGAAATTTTTGAAGCTTTTAGTATAGACGCTTTACACACGCGCCAAATTCCAGCCGCCATTGCTGACCTTCTCTTGTCTTACCGAGATGCCGAGCAACTGAAACGGTAGTTGACGATCCTCTACAAAGGCCGATGATTTAGAAAAGGACCCAGTTGAATCTAATGTGGCAATAACCTGGCCTGCTATGGTAATGATGCAGTGAAATAAACGAAATAAGAGAAAACAAAAACTGAAGGTCAGTTATGGCGGCGTCCATGCAGAGCTGCTGCAAAGCGTCTACACTCCGCTTAGGCGAGCGTTGTGTCAGCCATCCTTCTGTGGCTTTAACCGACAAGGAAATAGCTTTTCTACAGTCGTTTGAGTGCGGTTGATGGTGTGTGTCGTCCGCGTGCTCGGGTGCCCCCGTGCGAGTGTGGCCTCGGCTCGAGCTGATACCGACGGCTGTTCTTTTTTCTTCCTTCAATACATCTGTGACGGTGTCGCGTGAACGCTGGAAGAAAAGGAAAAGAAGAAGAGGATCGAGCTGGAAAAGAAAAAGAATGTCACCACGCCTCAACGGAGCCGAACATTAAAAGATATATTTCGACGACCAATCGAGCTTCGTCGCACTTGGCGCCCGAACGGGGACTCCGTAATGAGGTAAATTTATGTGGGGACGGCGGTCATTATCAAATCGCCCATTGAGCTCTTCGCATCAACGAGAAGGCTTAACTACAACGTCAGCAACGATGGATGAAGACGGCGCAAAAAGCGGCAGTGACGCGTCGTTGCAAGCTAAAGTTGAGGCGGCAGTTGCACGGAGCGAAGAACTTCAGCAGATCCTTTCGAGGAGGGACGAAGAAATCGCTGAATTGAGGCAACGCATCGCAGAGCTTCTTAGCCGACAACAGACTGTACCCGCACCGACGCCTGCCTATTCTGCAAGTGCTGCTGGGGATAGCGCTTCTCTGAGAGCCATGGAGACCCTGGTGTGCGGATGACTGTCCCCAGTAATCGAGAGACTCAACTGCTTGGAGGCCGCGAGCTCGAGAAGTAACTCTGAAAGCAGCGATGAGGGCTCCAAGCACCAAGGGCAACCGAATAAAATATCTAAGAAAAAGAAACGGCAGCAGCGGTCGCTGGATACCGAACTACAAGAGAGCGTTCCAAACTCATGCAGCACATCTCAAAGCAGAGACAAGGGCTCGAACCAGCAAAGCCAGGGGAGAGGACTGGGAGATACCATCAACCATCGAGTTCAGCCATCCACCGCGGCCGTAAGTGCAGCTCCCCTCCTTGCCACTGACGTAATTGGTTGGTTCCATCAGGTCGAATTTTGGCTGAAAATTTACGGGCTGCCGGAAGATATCGCACTGCCGCTGCTCATATCAAAGCTACCTTCCAAAGATTTTGCTTGGATGCGCTTCGAGCTTAACTCCAAGAAGATGAGCACTTGGAATGACGTGAAGTCCGCGTTTCGGCGGCACTACAATTTAGAAAGCCCGGTGGAAAATCAAAGAGCAATGTTCGCTCGAAGACAGACCTCCACAGAAACGTGCATGGAGTACGCTATTCAGAAGCTGCAACTGATAGAAGAATGTGTCTTCACAGGAAGCGAAGCCGAGAAGTGCGAATTGCTTCTTGAATCGCTGAACGACAAGACGAAGCGGATGTATTTCGATAGAAGCTTTACATCGCTTGATGACTTGCTCGACTCTTTTATGAAGTTTGATCGGGCAAGCGGAAAAGCCAAGAAGCCCGAAGAGAAGTCATTAAAAGTTTCAAACTTCCACGAAGGAGGGGCCGATGAGCTGTGCAGTTTCGTCAAACTTGATCGGCAACAGCAGCCTGGGGAAAAACGTCAGGAATGCGATGCAGCGAGCAGTGCGAATGACAAACCACGACCAAGCCTGACCTACCAAAGGGAATTCCGCCGCCAGAACAATGCAGCCCAGACCAAGGCTCAAGGATCCCGTCGGAAAGTACTCAAGCTTTGCCTAAATTGCAAACAGGAAGGCCACTTTGTTACCTGGTGCCCCCAGCCTCTCACGCAAGAATTTCTTGAATGGCAGCGCGCATTTCAAGCGGAGCCTAACGTTCCGACTGACCTGGAAAACTCCGACCTGGTGTCTTCGGGGCCTGCGGGGAGACACCAGTAGTGCAGCGCGTTAGCTGTGAATCTTCTGTGGGCGTCAAACGGGTCCCAGTCTTTATGGGATCCCTTGAACTCAGTGCAGTTTTGGATTCTGGTTCCACCAGAAGCCTTGTGAATGAAGCTGTTTGCCAGAGACTTCAGATGACACCTTCAAAATCTTCCCTGAAACTTGTGGGAGCAAATGGGCTGCCACTTGAAAATAATGGAGAAGTGAGTGTCGACATTACGGTGGACGGAAGGTCATTCCGACAGACTTTTGTGGTTGTCCCACATTTAAAGGAAGACTTAGTCTTACTTGGAGATGACTTTCTACGCTCTTCAAAAGCATTTATCGACTGGGGTACAAACACGTTTTCGATCCAAGCCGAAAAACCACTCAAGGTTTATGCAACGACCACCCAAGTAGTACCGCCTCTTTCCCGGAAAGTCATCGAAGTCGTTTTGGAAGTCCCAGACGGCGAGACAAGTCGCGATATCTTATACGTAACAGGTTCTCAATCAGCTATTGAACGGTACCTGTTGGAACTGCAACCGACAGTCATCGATGCAGGGACAAAGACTTTCAAACTGCTGGCTACAAACTTTTCCTTGAGGCCATCCAAAATACCTGCGAGGGCACCTTTAGGATCAGCAGAAAAGGTAGAAGCTGTTGAAGCGGTTGACTTGTCTCCCATCGAATGGGAATCAGTCCTGCAATGTTCCAGTTTTTCTGATCTTGAGAACCAGGAAGATGTGCCGAAAGTCCGCAACGAAACGCAGCAGATAATAATTGATGAGTTGAGCTTCAACGTGGGAGCTTCGCTGAACTCCGAAGAGCTGGAGGCAGTAAAACAACTCTTGATGAAATGTCGTTCTAGTTTTGCAACCGACACTGCACACCTGGGATCTTGTACGATAGAGAAACATTCCATTTCTACTGGTGGTGCAAAACCGATTGCACAATACCCAAGGCGAATTTCACCGGCTCAAAGAGATTTGGTGAAGGCAATGATAAAAGACCTAATGGATGCAAAAATTATCCAGCCCTCCAAAAGCTCCTGGGCATCACCACTGGTTCTAGTCCAAAAAAAGGACAAGTCAACAAGGATGTGTGTAGACTACAGGAAGCTAAATGCTGTAACTGAAAACGTTGTCTATCCACTACCACGAATCGATGATGCTCTGGCAGCATTGAGTGGGAGCAAGTATTTCTCAACATTGGACCTCCTTTCAGGATTCTACCGAATAGAGGTGGAACCTGGCGACACCGCTAAGACAGCTTTTGTTACGCAGTGGGGGCTGTATGAATTTCCGAGAATGCCGTTCGGGTTAAAAGGGGCACCGGCAACGTGTCAGCGAACTGTAGATGCCATTATCGGTGATCTAAAGTATCGCAACGCACTGGTCTACATGGACGACTGCATTGTTTATAGCACAACGTTCCAAGATCACCTTCGACAACTGGGAAATATTTTCGCGCGTTTTGAGGCCGCAAATCTCAAGTTCAAACCGCAGAAATGCCATTTTTTTTTGCACCAGAGTGACTTACCTTGGACATATTGTATCCCAGAAAGGTATTGCACCTGATCCAGAGAAAGTCGATGCCGTAACGTGATTCCCTGTTCCTAGAACTGCGGCTGAAGTTCAATCGTTCTTGGGACTGACGTCCTATTTCCGAAAGTTCATTTGGAACCATAGTGCCATCGCAGCCCCCTTGAGAAAGCTCCTGAAAAAAGAAGAAGCCTTCACATGGGGTGCTCCACAAGAACACGGCTTCCATGAACTGAAATCTGCCTTATGTGGACCTCCCGTCCTGAAGCACTTTTCAGAAGACTCTAAATACGGCCTCCAGGTCCACACTGATGCTTCCAGAACCGGCCTCGGCGCCATATCCTCCTTCAGGAAGATAAAACTGGGGATTACAGGCCTGTTGTATACTTCAGCCGTTCTCTTCACGGAGCTGAAGAGAACTACACATCCACTGAACTTGAGGCCCTTGCAGTTAAGTGGTCCCTGGAACAGCTACGTCCCTACCTAATGGGCAGAAAGTTTCATGTTGTTACAGATCACCATGCGCTCTGCTGGGTTCTTCGTTACAAGGAGGGAAACCAACGCCTGCTCAGGTGGTCTCTCCTGCTCCAAGAATTCGACTTTGAAGTTGTGTACAAGTCTGGCGCATGTCACACTGCCCCCGATTGTCTGTCCCGTATTCCAAGCCGCTTCTGCTCAGGGGAACCTTCGAGTACCAACGGCTCGGGAGAGACTGGCAGGACCCGCACTTGCGATGTGTTTGAGGTCAAAGAGCCCAACTTAACTTCCGAGCAGAAGAAGGACCCGTTCTGTACAAAAATCATAAAGATACTGCAGAAAAAGGCTGGTACAAAGAAACAGCAGAAGAGAGCAAGTAAACAATTCGTGCTTTTTCATGATGTATTGTACAAAAGGGCTGCAGGACCAACGCATGAACGATTTGTTTTATGCTTGCCGGCGACGAAGCGAGCGGAAGTACTTCACGAATTTCATGGAAGTCGATTCGGAGCACACATGGGAATCCGTCGCACATACGAGAAAATGCACAGTAAATATTTCTGGCCTCGACAGTATCTGGATGTCCAACGGTTCGTGAAAAGCTGCGACCTCTGTCAACGGATGAAGATGACTACGACGTGCCCTTACGGACTGCTGCAGCCAGTTGAAGTCGATGTGCCATTTCATACAGTTGGACTCGACATAATTGGGCCCTTCCAGGCTTCACGAAGGTACAAGTTTGTCATAGTTGCCATAGACTACCTAACCAAGTTTGTTGAGGCGAAAGCTGTTCGTAACATTGAGGCTTCCACGGTGCAGAAGTTCATCGAGAGGAGAATTATCCTCAAGCACGGATGCCCCACAGTACTAGTTACGGACAGGGGCACACAGATGACTGCCAGATCAACTTCCGATTACCTCAAGTACCGTGGTATACGTCACGCAACGACTACAGCTTATCACGCAGCTGCCAACGGCCTCGTCGAACGAGCCAACAAAACGCTCAAACAGATGATGCGAATCACCACCTCATCTGGAGAGAAGTGGGCTGATGTTTTGCCCTATATAGTGTTCTGCTATAACACAGGATATCAGGACACAGTTCGTACTTCTCCTTTTTTCCTTCTGTATGGACGTGACCCTGTTTTCCCCTTGGATGTGGCTTATAACAGGAAAGAGCTGCAAGAACTGCAAGCAAGCTCCGAATACGCGGTGCTCGTGCGTGAGCGCTTGAACGAAGCGCGTGGATTGGCCGCACGACACATCAAGTTGGCTCAGGAGAAGCAGAAGAGACTATTTGACGAACACCGAACTGACATAACGTTAGAACGAGACCAGTTGGTGCTGTTGAGGGCCCCGCCTGTGGGGCTTAAAAAACGGACACTGCACACTGGGCCTCATCGAGTTGTGGCCAAGCTATCGCCGGTGAATTATGAAATAGAGGTCGGTGATGGTTCAGGGCGGGACATCGTGCATGTAGAAAAACTGAAACCGTATCTAGAGCCTGTTGCAGAATTTTCACTCTCCTAAAACTGTTCAATAGAAGACCGTTTTATACTTGTACAGGAGTTGCAATTACCACGTGGGACGATTGTGTCGTGTCTGTACTTCAATGTTGTATTATATGTGTACAGGACTTGCAATTACCGCTTCGGACGATTGTGTTTTGCGTGGACTTGAATACTGTTTTATACGTGTACAGCACTTGCAACTATCGCGTGTTTTGTGTGTGCTTTAAGTGTCTTCATAACACCAGTTTCTTTGCGTGTTGTGTGCGTCGGGTCGACGCCTTTTTGAGGCGGCGGCATGTGACGGTGTCGCGTGAACGCTGGAAGAAAAGGAAAAGAAGAAGAGGATCGAGCTGGAAAAGAAAAAGAATGTCACCACGCCTCAACGGAGCCGAACATTAAAAGAGATATTTCGACGACCAATCGAGCTTCGTCGCAACATCGAGTTGTGAGTTTGCGCTTGTCTCTTCTCTCTTCCCTCTTCTCTGTTCCTTTCTATTTGTGCGAAATTTTAACCATGTTTAACCTGCTTTCGGCCGCCATATTTTGTTGAAAATTGCGACCCCTAGCGGGTCGGTGGAGTCGCGATTACGATGCTCATTCAGATTGAAACAGGCAGAGGAGGGCGTGGAACCTGCAGGTATGGCTAAAGCCCCTCTATCCTGAGAAAAGTGGCGCCATTCATTGTTCTAGAAATGCTCGAGGTACGTGCGGCGCGCCTTTTCTGGGAAATTCATTGCGTCTGAAATCCAGCTCAGCGCTGCGCTGTGCCGCCATGATCTTACCAAGGACTGCACGTTGCACGTGCCTCGACGAACCTTGCGCTACTTTTGGAACATGAAGGGCTTTAGGTATGGCTAGGTGTGTTTGGTGTGGTGCTCTAAAAGTCACTAAATAGGTTTCCGGAGTACTTATTCTCCCAAGCTCCGCACCATGGCACTCAACTCCATCCATATCGGTGCTGCCGTTTTGGATCCTTCCATTCTGCACTGTGCGATAACTGTATACTATAATGCCTCGTTGGTGTTGTCGACAGTTCTTCCAGGTAAGTGTGGGGCGCTGTGGATAGCCAGCTTAAATCATTTACGACAACATTTATATTGCAGACCAGCTGCACTCGTGTTATCATTACTCCGCGGTTCACGTTATACTTGGTGACAACGTTTCCTGGCAATGAAGCCAAAGATGGGTACGCGTGCGCTCGCACACGTCGATCTCCGATCACAGCTGTGCTCGCGCGGTCTTTGCTTCTTCGGAGATGCCAGGAAAAGTTGTCCCCTGGATACTTCAGGTTAGCAGTCATACGGCACTGGTCAAATTCCTTATTTCGAGACCAGTCAGCTCTCAGTGTCTAAACATCCAGACAAATAATTCCCTCAACGAGGGTAGTGTGCCGTGTTCCCGTTGCAGCGACGAACTTCGTGGCTTATAACTTAGCCGCTTTTGTCATCACTTTCAGCCGCTGGAATATTTTACAGCCACGCTCTTTAAGGGGTATTCACACGAATACCCCCATTCACATGCCCGGCACGCGCATCCCACGACGAAAACGTCAGGCTTTGCGATGTGCAAAAGCCTCGCGTTTTCATCTCGTGATGAGCGCATGCCGGGGAGAAATCCCCGGGATTTCTCCCTCGTGTGAATACCCCTTTAAGGCTAGGGCTCTGTGGATTTTTCATGCGCGTCAACAAAACATTATTTTTCCGCTAAAATTTGCGGAAGAAATTCCCCGCCAAATTTAGCGAAAAAATACCCCCCCCCCCCCTTCCCAAGTATAGTGGTAAAACTTCCGCGCCGAATTTAGCGTAGCTACTAAATAAGCTACGCCTCACAGTAACGACACTTGGCCATATTGTGTCCTATAATCACGGTTGCCAGTTATCTGAAGCTTTATCTGAAATCAGAGGAAACGCTTTTCCGCCCTCCAGAAATGTTTAAGCAGTTCGCGACAGAGCGAAGCAATATTACATGAGCTTCCTAACACCTAATCTAATGCTGAGGAAGTTGCACTTTTGAATCATTACGATCGGCAGTTGCGTCTGCTCTGCATACGAACCAAAATGGCGGCGGCCACGACAATGTCGGGGAACGGAGTGCCGATACTCTAAGCGCAGCTCATTTAGTGGCTCCGACGTTGGCAACGTGTGCCCATGGGTTCTGCAGCGCGAGCTCTCACGCCACGTGCTCCGAGCTGCTCTTCGGTAAGACACTCGGCCCACGTAATGTTTAGCCCCGAAAAGTGAAGCTTTGTTCAAGGAAGAGAAGGATGAGCATCGAGGAGTGTCTCGTTCCCCTCAAACCCGAACTACCCCTCGTGCCATTCCTATGCGCGTTCCTCTTGTGTACACCGAAGCGCCGAACTCTTCTCTTTGCTTGTGATTTGCTCCACTTCGGCTGAACCGCTTCCCAGCCTCCAAGCACCGAAGAATGGCAAAACCACCCATACCGCTCGACCAGGGTATGCAAATAATGTTCTCATTCATATGTGAGATATTGTAATGAGCTGTCTGCGTTCTGCTTGCTATACGTAGCTTGCAAGGGTCGCCATTGCTGGGTACTAACGGTCATTTCTTCTTACTGGTTTCCTCGAACTACACTTCTGCTGTGTGAAACTAACACGGGAAGCCGAACGATCGATGCGCATGAAATACTGGCGTGGCCGCGAATGACGTCACATGCAAGCTATGTATAGGGAGCATTCACTGGTGGCCATAACTGAGTCCGCGGCTGCTGAGCGCGAGTTGACGGCGAGCTTGCATATTCTTTTGCAGCGTGGATTACACACCATCCTGATCAACGGTCTTAGAAGCCTATAAATGTCAGCTCATTTTGAGCATGCACAGTAAACAGCGTACTCAAATATGGCGCCCAGTAAACACACGTTATAGCCTGGAACGCAGCGAAGGATAAAAGCGAATAGAATGGCAAGTTTCAACTAACTTAAAAGATACCTGGGCATGGTTATCCCGGTAACTCGCGGTCGTGTCACGAAATAACTTAATGAAATATAGTAAAAAAATTATACTGTGTATGAGCCCTTACAGCATGAAGACAAAGGTTCAAAAAAAAAGCTATTCATCGCTGCTGAGCGCATAAGGACATCGTGTCTTCACCATGCTTTCGCAACGTGAACTTCTTGAGACTAAGAATGTCATTTTCTGTAGACGAAACGAATCGTAGCTTGTCCTGGGCTTTAAAACAACGGAATGAAACGAGACTTGCTTTTGTACTCTGAAGATACAAGAGCGACCACAATGCTTCGAGCAACGCTTTTCATTAATTAAGTTTTCAAGCACGCAATTTTCCAAATGACAAAACTCTCTGAAGTTACGTCGTGCCTGCGTGCTAACATATTTTCCGGCCAACTGCCAGTAGCGAAAATTACCCTAGTGCTAAAAGTGAGCAACCTATGAGATCTCATTACATTACTATATTTTAATGTCGCAAGGGCTGTAGGTTATACCTGTTGGGGATCGAAAAGGCAGCGCACGTAATAATACAGGCGTTGTCAAACTAAACAGTAAAACAGATAAAATCAGCATGCGCATATTTTCCTGCTTGCTGAATGAATTTAAAACTTAAAAAGGCTGTACTTGGCCGATGGACGGGCCATGAGCTCCGTCTACAGGCCGGAATTTCTGAGCCTAAATTACTTTGTATATGGCCATACCGGTGTAATTCATATTGACCGAACTCCGTCCTTACACGGATCTTTCATCCACTACAGGGAGGCTGAGCAAAACGCTCGTTAAGAAGTCTGTGGCCATACCGGTGAACCTTTTCAGTCATTCGTCCTTTCTGTTTGAACACAAGCGACTCTTTATTAAGCTCGATATCCGCCATGTCTACTTCGGCCAACGACCAGCCGACTGCTCTAGCATCTGCTTATTGTATACCTCCAGATAACGGCTGGTATTTTTAAAAGCAGATACAGACCTATGCCTCTTCACGTCGGCTACAACTGTGGCTGGCACAGCCCATCTCAACAAAAAAAAACTTTGTCTGAGATGGCAAATATTGCCCCCGCGCGTAGGTCAACATATAAAGGGTGTTGAGAGTTCATCAGCGCTGCTTCCCGCAAGTGTTCGAGCTAGGGGCCCAGGTCCCTCTTCTGGGCCCCTAGGACGGTTTCTCGGTTGTCAAGCGAAAACCTATTTTTTCTCTCTTGCTTTCTACAAACACGTCGGTTCGAGCTATGTACTGATGGCCCACCGGTTTAGGTTCATAGCCTTCGGATTTGACACAGATGTAGTTTTCACATGCAAAGCAAGGCTCGGGGAACTGCGCAAGTCGGTAAACAAAGGGGGGGCTCTCGCCGCCCCGCTGTCCCAGGAAACATGCTATCAAGCACACCACGTGCAAGACTGAGCAAATATTTTTATGCCCATGTCCTGCGGCGCTGAATACATTGACCAAACGGGTCGCTGCGTAAACGACCGGCTGCGGGAGAATCACGAAGACGTAGAGGACGCCGCACCCAACGATTAGCAGCATATAGACGTTTTACACACGCGCCAGATTACAGACGCCATTGCCGATCTTCTATTGTCTTACCGAGATATCAAACCACTCAAGCGGCCCTCCACAAAAGCAAATGCTGGGGGAACAGACACCGTCTTATCTAAAATGCCAGTAACCTGTCCTCCTGTGGTAATGATGGAGCAGAGTGAAAAATATAAGCGAAAACAAAAACTGAAGGGCGGTTATGGCGGCGCCCATGCACAGCTGCTGTATAGCGTCTATAGACAAGCAAAACCGGGAACGTCGCGGCTGCGCGCCCGAGTTCGCCACCATGACGACGCTGGTAAATCTTCATGACTCCGAAAGGGACGAGCCTGCAGATCATAGGCTCATCGTCTCTTCTGTCTAGAAAGACCTCAGGGCCCGGCTGCATCCCTAAATCCTCCCCTCTTTTTTTTTCAATGCTTGGAAGTTAGAAGTCGTGGCATCAGCAAGTGCCCCCCCGAACAAACATTCCTGGCTACTAGCCTGTTTCCGATATATCGCATGTCGTCCCTGAGTTCATCAAAACGATCAAGAATAGTTGTAATGTATTAAAGACCAGCGATGTCATGAGATCACGTGGATAGCCACGCTTCGACATTAGGGCGCCATCTGCGCGCGTCGAACGTAGGCTCCTCCGTCAGGATTCCCTGAGTCACGTCTAGGTGCTTAACTTCTTCGTTCGCCTCCTCCTCATGGCGACGAGTGAAGGCTCCAGGCCCCGGAACTGACGGTCCGGTGACGAGGCGTCAGTTCCGTTGCCATGAGCTATGTATGCTTTATGTAGCGTTAGCCTGCGTGTAACAATCTTCCGCACACTCGAGTGCAACGCGCTCTTGGCGTGAAAGTTCAGCGCTTAACACATTGTGTGTTAAAAAGAAGTAACCAAAATCCATCATTTTATGCGGGGCGCAAGTTCGTCTGCTTCTTTTGCAGGGGTTGCTGTGACGTCAGAACGCCGAGCTCTGATTGGCTTTGATTGAAGGATAGTGGGTAGATATCAACGCAAGCTGCCTTGAGCTCTACCCACTATCCTACGACCAGAGCCAGTCACAGCTCGGTGTTCTGCCGTCACCGCAACCCCTGCAAAAGAAGCAGGCGAACTTGCGTTCCGCATAGCCTGCGTGGGAATTACATATGTTGTCCCAATTTAGTAAAAAATTGTTGCTTTAGCCCCCTAAAGAGCCTTTTAATTTACGTCAATAATACTGTGCTCAGGAAGGCCTGAGGCACAGCAGGCCTACATGGTTTGTGCTCTAGCCTTTCTGCTGAGTCGTGGTTTTCCTGAGCCTAAAATAAATATTGTCATTATAACGCCGCCGAATAATTTTTATCTGCGCATCTCTTTTACATCCAGGAATAACTTCTCCGGTCCGTTCAGTACCACCACCTGTACCTTTGTTGACTGGACGGGCCAAAGCACTGGTCGTTGTGATGACGCTCACAAGCTCTGCCATCGTATTTTTCGTCTTGTACTACGTCCACCGAAACTTCACCGGGTGCCACGAGCCAAACTGCATGGACGTGGGCAACGACCTTGAAGCGATCATGGACACGAAAGCCGATCCATGCCAGAACTTCTACCAGTTCGTATGCGGCAACTTCGAGATTGCCTATCCTTCGTCCATAAGCTATCTTAGTGTCATCGAACTGCGAATGCGCGAAGCCTACCGCGCAATGCTCGAAACGCACCAGGAATCTTCGAAGCCCACTGTCATTGAGTCCACAATTCTGGCGTTCCGTCGCTGTATGCGAGACTACAAGGACCAGGTAGATGACGTAGCATCCCTCCAGAGGCTCTACCGCGACTTGCAAGGGACGTGGACACAGAAAAGCTCCAACAGGTCCAAAGCGAGCATCTTGGGTTTCTTGATGTTGCTCTCGCTAAGGTATGGCACTCCGATTTTCTTGAAGGCCAACGTGACACAGGACTTACGGTCGCCCAGAAACTTGGTGCTCCAGTTGGAGATTCAAGATGCCGGACCGCCGCTGGACCGCATGATCATTGAAAATATTCTAAGGCGGGTCCTCGAGGACGTGCAATGGGTAATTGGCAAAGATACGTCAAAGATTGTCTTCAGTATTATGACCCTGTTTTCAAAGGCGCTTGCTAAAGTGTCCACACGAGATAGAAACCCGGTGTTCATTAGTATTCGAGATATTGGAAACGTTTTTGACAAAGTCATGCCAGACGAGTTTATCGGAATCAGCAGCTTACTGTCGCTTTCCAAGAACACCAGGTTTAAGGAGGAGTTTTTTACAACCAACATGCTAGGTCTTATAGAACTCTCTAAGCTGCTTCAAACTGTCGATCTAGAGCACTTCATTACCACCACTCTCTTCATCTTGATCGAAAAACTGACTCCCATAACCACGTTCAAAATAGCCGACATTTACAGAACGTCTGCCAGGACAGCATTTCAAATACGCCAAAATACCTGCTCCGAATTCTCGCTGCTTCTGCTTCCCAGAGTCACGGAATATATGTTCATTCGAAAATGGCTCCAGCACAAGGCGTCCGACGCTCCGAAAGCCATATTTACGGACGTTGTGAATTCATTTCGTTTCGTTAAGCCTTATTCCCAAATGACCACCTTGTCGGAACTGCACAAAGTTCTCACGGCTACCCAAACTATTTTCGGCTCAATTCCTGGGCTCGACACCCGTGCAGCACTTCAAAGGAGACATAAAGGTATCACGAACGCAGTCAAAAAATCAACTTTTGTCGAGTGGGTACTGAAAGTCTCGAAATTAAAGGCGAAGTTTTCGCTCGAGTCAACGAATACGAAGCAAGAATACCCCGCGGATATTTACTGCACGGACCTCTCGCCCGGTGTCTTGTACGATTCCATGTTTCGCTACCTGCAAGTCCTGCCTGGACGACTGCTACCGCCATTGCAGTTAGGGTCATCGACGCTCAAGGCTCTTAGCTACGGCCAGCTGGGAACGGAAACTGCCGGCCTTCTTGCGCAGTCCATGCACCCCAGCGATCCCTTCCTCCATCGGCACGTGCAGGGATTATCAACTCTGGCTGACTTCAATATTTCCATGAAATGCATCAGCGAGTCACGATTCCATTATACTGGCCAGTACGCGGACACAGACGGAGTCGTCAAAGACTGGGCATCTCTTGTTGGACTCCGCGTGGCCTTTAAGTAAGTACCATTTCTTGGTACTGCTAAAAAAAAAAAAAAAAAAAGAGCAGCTCTCGAAGGTCACCGGGAAAGGCTGACTTTGAAAGCAATTTACGTATTTTCCGGGCTATAGTCCGCAAACATTACATGTTTCGAAGTTGAAATTTTCGGCTCTGCGGACTATCTGAAGCGTGCGGATTATACTGGATTTTTGTTTCTCAATATTTTTTTTAATATTACGAGACGAGACGGATTTTGTGAATGAAAGAGCATGCTAATGATGATTTACGTATATTATAGGCTTCTTTGTGAGCTAAGAAAGCAGACATTTGTGCTTTCTTTATGCTTCGTTGCACAATCTACGAGAAGATTTTCGTGTCGACTAATGGCGAATTCCACTGGTCGTTTTGGAGCGCGCCGGGATAGACTTTTCTGGAGCGAGCCTATTTCACTGGGCGATCGGGATCGAGACCGACGTGCTTCGCGGGTCGTTTTGGATTAGCTCCTGCTCCAGATCTCGATCTGGATCCGAGAAAAGTCGCTCCGACGATTTCGGCGGATTCAACTGGAAGCCAGCCGGGCCACCCTTACAAAAACGGGTCTCAACATTCTTTTTAATTTTTTTTAGACTTCTTATTGACTTTCTGCGATCCTACTGAATTCCTTTATAAACGCACTTTGTTTTGACTATTGTCAAAATACTTTCAAAAGAAAAAATATAGAATTTTTTTGTAGACTTATTTATAAAAAAATTAAAAAGAACTTGTAAAGACGTTTTTCTATAGGATATTTTCTAAAAAAATTCAAAAGGAAACACAATAGATTTTGTTTTGTAGATTTATTTATAAAAAAATTAAAAAGAACTTGTAAAGACGTTTTTCTGTAGATTATTTTCTAAAAAAATTCAAAAGAAAACAAGATATTGTTTTGTAGACTTATTTATAAAAAATAAAAAGAAGTTGTGACAACGTTTTTTGTAGGTTATTTTCTAAAAAATAAATAGAAAACCTATTGGCATTATTCCTTTATAATATTTTATAAAAAAAGACACTTTTTTATTATTTTATTTGGTCTGCGGTCGTGTGCGGGGTCCGATATGACGGATGTTTTTTTTTTTTTTACTTTTTATTGAAAATGTGTTGACTTCTTGTTCACTTTGATTACTTTATTTTGACTGACTTCCTGTTGACATGGTCAACAAAAAGGTCGTTGATTTTGTGTTGAAACTTTTTTATGATTTTCTTCTGCCTGAGTCAAAAGAAAAGCTATTGACTTTCTATTAACTCTACGTTGGATCTTTTTCTGTTGACTTCCTGTTGAAAGTGTTATCAGAAATACTGCAGACGTTCTATTTACTTCGTGTTTAAGGTATTCAGTTGACTTTCTGTAGCCAGTGTCAAAAGAAAAGCTACAGACTTTCTGTTGACTTTTTATTGAACATAATACATCTTGACTAAATGTCAAAAGTCACTAAGTTTCTCAATAGTCTCTGACAAGTTGAGAACCGTAGGGAGGAGCTTCCGTTCTCCTGGCTCCAGCGCGAGCCTTCTATCCTTGACAACTCTTCGACGTCTCGCGCCCCTCGAGCTCGACTGCGCGGTCAAAGCACGACGGAAGGCATCCGGCGCGTGCTGGAGGCCAGGCGTTCGAAATACACGCCCTGCCGTTCTCACTTTGTAAATGACTCTTGTTGCATTATTGACCCTATTCAACTAGTAAAGAAGAGCAAAATAACTATTTTAAAGTGGAGCAACCGTCTTGACTGGCTTCGTCTCGAGTGGTGCCATGCAGAGAAGCGATAACATTTGTTCTATGAGCTGTTTTTGTGGATGTTGTTTTAGCGACTATACGAAATTATTATTAGTTGTACCAATGCGTTTTAGTAAGAGATAGAGTCCACAAACTTCGAAACACTGTCTTTCCTTTAACAGACTTTCGAGAAGGAGACTGGAGACTTGGAAACTTAGTAAGTGCTGAGGGGGTCACCGGCCAAATGATTACCTTCGATATGTAGGCTATATAAGGCTCTGGTGCTGTCAACAGAACTGTGTTTCTGGTGTTGAGTGTTTGATGGTGTTTGTGTTTGTTTACATTGCTCATTTGTGGGATGTGTATGTATAAAAAAACACTATTTCCAAACGAAATTAAAAAAAATTAGTGTTTTTTTAACGTTAATCTGCGGTTTTGTCAAAAGGAATTCAATAAAATTTATGTAAGAAGGAATTCAAAAGAATGTATGTAAGAAGGAATTCAAAAGAATGTATGTAAGAAGGAATTCTAAAAAATTTAAGTGGCCAATTTTAACTAGGAGTTAAATAAGTTGTCAAAACAAAGTCTAAAAAACATCAACAAAGTTTAAAAAGAAATTTAATACGACTCCAGAAAATTTTCAACAAAAATTCAAAAGAATTTAACTACAGATTTTTGTAAGGGCAGCCCTCGGCGCACACACGTGACTTCCTTTCTCGTGGGGCATCTCCCCTGATCTGGCCTCAGAAGAAGCACGTCGCGGGCTCCTAGATTGTCTCGACATCAGAAGAACTCGTAATGGCCGCTTGCTTACCCCTTGGCTCGACAGCCGGTTCGTTTTCCAGGAAGGAGAAGAGGAGGTATTTGCCGCGCTACGGGCATTCCGGCAATCTTTGCTAGAAGCGCCTGAGCCATTCCTGCCGCTCGTGCGTCGAACACGTGTTAGCGCCGCGATTGCGAAAACGTATTAGAAACGACCGCGACGGCCGCGGAAAGGGGATTATCGGGCAGTTGAATGAAGGGAAGGCGTCCGCCGATCCCGGAGCAGTGGTCATGTTCCAAGGGGGATCCGTAGGCGGCGCGACCCCGTTCGGATCGTGTGCTCCAGTCCGGATCTGGTCAACTGAGCCCAGGGCGCTCCAAAACGCCCAGTGGAATTCGCCAACAGGAGCGGACTATGCTGCGGGTGCGGACTTTAGTCCGGAAAATATGGTATATAAAATGAATTCTCAAGATGACAGCTTACATTCGATAAAATAAAAATAAATAAAAAAGTTTTTGAGTGTTTGGAGAACCATTGTTTCAGAGAGACGTCGTCTCACACCGAGGCTTCCAGGAGTCTGGTTCACACGTTCTTCTCATACTTCGTTTCACCCTGAGTCAAGACGCAGCCCTTGCTACCAAGGAATGGGACCAACGGGTCTGCGTCAAAATCGCGAGTCACCGTGCCTTTTTCTGTTTATGATGGGTTTAGCAGTGATAGAATACGTGCAGAAACACGACGAAAACCGTAAAGGGTGCGTTTTTGACGCTGTCTGATAGGTACCAGCAGCTCGCATACCGTCTTCCGCGTCTGGAGTTAAGGCGAATCGAAGTTTAGCAACTTTTTCCTAGAAAATCTGAAAAAAAAAAGAATGAATGCGCGTGTAGTACGTGATTGCATTCTCTCAAAAGGGTTTCCCTAGTATACATTTTTGTAAACTGGCCATCGTGGCCACTGCATGCCTTGTTTGCCGTATCCAAGCTCTCGTGGGAAGTTATTTAAAGTTGTGAGACTACCAAAACTACCATCTTTCACGCGCGGTACACAACACCAGGCATGTTTTTCGTAATCTGCGTCCTCGGCTGCGTGCGGAGGCTCTAACCTAAACACTCGGGGAAAAAAAAAAAAAAAAACACGGTGAGGAATTTGATTGCCGTGATTGTCCGGCGCCAAGGTCCAGCGCCGCGCCGGTCAATCGCGGTCGCCAAATTCTTAGCCGACTTTTTCGCCAAGCATCCAGATCAGAGTTCTAGCACTGTCAAAACTACTTCTGCGCTGTAAGTTTTTGGTATGCTTTGTTTGCACAAACGCTTCCCGTGTAGGAAACATTTTTCGTGCCATGTACTCCCGTCCACGCCTCCCGAGTCCTGTAACGTTGGACGAAACGCGTGAGAAGTACGGTGTGTGTGTCGCGTCGCGCGGTTCGCCGGCAGCGTTCTTCCGCGTTGCTCGGGGATTCCTTTGTACCGAGGATAGCCCTTCTTATCATGGCGCCCTGTGTTTCGATGGTTGCATTGGCTTTTGTGATAGCCCAGCTCAGTAGAAATGCTATTTGTGGTTGCTCAATTTGGAGAAGGACGAGTGCCGTATTCAAACACCTAGTGCCCCCAAGAAACTAGCGGCGCAGGGTGTATGGTCCGCGATCGAATCAATCATCGGGGCTGACGCGCCTGGTGGTCACGGAAGTATTCGCAACTTTCAGCGATGGTGGTATCGCGATGTGACAATTCTTGCTCCTGGACGATCGGCTTTCGAATGAACCTGCTTGCTTAAACCTTCTTGACGCGGAACTATAAGGTACGGCTTTTATATCGCTCGTATTTTCCAAGGTTAGGATTACTCACGCGTCGCAGACCTAACCTTGCAGTGCTGTTCTACGACGATGATCCAGTTGACAGCCATTTTGATAGAAACTAGCGCGCCGCCAATAGGCTGCGTAAGTTGCGAACAGTCTTTCACCCGGAAACGGCAAATGACGCGCCAAAACGCGCACCGGAACTCAAGGCGCACCCTACTTGCGTGTAAGTAATTGGCCGTTACCTATGAAACTGACCGCTACATTTTTGTTTACTTTAAAATTTCAAAACGGTTGATTTTTCTGCCCCTTCGAAAGAGGGCCTTTATGATTGGACTTTAATCAACAGATTACAAAACTGTCCACCTCCTCATTTAACTATTTCTGTTTAACTGTTCCCCGAAAGGAGGTGATGATTGTATTGGAATCACCGGATTACAAACTATTCTCCGCAATAGACTACTTATAATTTACAATTCAAATTTGAAATATGAAACCCAAATATACTATATAAACTGTCAAGACAAAAAGTATGACCCCTTTGTACGGCTAAGTAATATATATATATATATATATATATATATATATATTATATTTTTTTTTTTTTTTATTGTGGTAAGATACGTTGCTGGGCTGGTTGATCCATCGTTGTAAGACATACAAAAAAGCACAAGAAACACAGACGCAAAGTAAACAGGACAAGTGCTAGCGCTTGTCCTGTTTACTTCGGGGTTTGGAAGATATAGGTACGGTTACTGCTAATGTTATTCTGAAAGTAATCATATCCCTATTGAGATTACTAACTCATAAAGGCAATCACTCGATTTAAAAATAACAAAAAGGGATCAGTCACAGTAATTTGATCACTTGCAATGAACAGCGAACGAGTCTACATCAAAGCGACGTCCTGGGGGGCTATGTTGCACGTTTTGGACTCCCAGGAGACGAGGGAGACGGAAGTGACGTAGGTGTGAATGAACGTATCTTAGCAGCTCCACGCAACGCGTCATCAGCGACTCCACCAATCAACATCCAAAGAGCGTTGTTGACGTCACTTCCTTCTCCCTGGTCTCCTGGGAGTCCAAAAACGTGCAACATAGCCCTACTGGTCTCACAAAAGAGTGAACAGGTAAAAGCGGAATTTCGTTCATTCGCTCTTCTCGAACTGCTCGAATTACGTCCTCGCAAAACTACATTTGGTAAGCGCTGCCACGTGCGTTGCTTCCGTCACTGATTGGTTCAAAGAGGCCGTAGCGTTCGCTCTTTGCCCCGTTGCGTCGAAACGATTTATAGACGAACACGGCACAGCGCAGAAGGCGAGAGTGATGTGTATTTCCAGGGCCTACTCCAACTCCACTCCGAAGAAGGAAGCAGAACAGCCTTACGTCCCCGGCGTGGACTCCGGCTGGCAGGCCTTCTTTGTGGCCTCCTGCCTGCTGGGCTGTCAAGCGGCCTCCAAGACAGAGGCCTTAACGGCTGACGCCAAGTGCAACCTGCCTGTCATGCACTCGACAGACTTTGCCAAGGCCTTCGATTGCGCTTCCAACAGTCAGATGAACCCCGTGGCCAAATGTGACTAGAAGGATCGTCATCCCACCTGCGACCACCCCTGCTATGGTTGATGCTATGATGTGCCATTATCAGAAATAAGTGCCATCTAGTCTGCTTATTATCAATAGTCAAGTTTGCCTCATATCGGAGGTTTTTCGTACCCTTAGTGTCGCCCGAAAGACACTGGTCGCAGCAAAGAGGAAGTCGTAGATCTAATATATGATCTTTGACTGCAACTCCAGCTCGAAGCCTTCGTACGATGGTTCTAATAAACACCGTTTACTTGACCGAGATGGATAATTTCGTTGCACGATGATGATGACGATAATAATTATATATATATATCAGTTCACAGCCACCAGGCGGCAATACCGAATCTTCTCGCCGCGAGTAGACGGGTCCACGTTGAAGGGACATTGAAATGCATTTTGGGCTGGGATAAATGTTTTTAGATTCTGATTTAAAGAATCGAATATTGCTTAGTTGGTTAGAAGAAAGCTAGTACACGAGGGTGAAAAGCCAAAAACCTTCGGTACGAGAGCTTGACAATATAACGAACTATTTCTTATCTCCTTTCCTACAGACGTTCTCCGTCTTTCCACATAGGATGCGTCCTCGGTGCCCAAGCAAGTCATCCGAACACAGCCCACGCAATGGACACGACCACTGCGACACTCGGACGTATGAGCTTGTCAGTAACCGATTTGCCGACGAATATCTGGATTCGCGTTCATGGCCAATGAGTGCTCTCACCTCATTTCTGATCACTTGCGAATGATAAGTTTCATAGTGTGCTTAAAAAGCACGCTGTAAGCTTGAATTCATCACTGCTGGTGCCCAAGCATGTCACGACCACGTGATTTCTCATTTTTTTCTTTGAGTTAAAGGAAAAAGAAGTTGAAAAAGTGAAAGCTGTTTACAACTTCCTGTAACGCCGAATTGGAGCGCAGCTCTTGAGGAGGAGGAGTGGAGGGTATATTCCTCCTCCTCCCTCGTGATCATGCCTGCTAGTCCTCCTCCCCTCCTGCTCCCCCTCCCTCTCCTTTACCACCTCCTCGTCCTTCAAGCTCCTCCCCTCCCCTCGCCTCCGCCTCCTCGTCTCTCCTCCCCCTCCTCCATTTTCGTACTGCTTTCCTCCTCGCCGCTGAAGTCATGTGACCCCCTCCCCCCGAGGTCACGTGACCCCCCCGAACCAGACAATGAGGGGAGGAGGGGGAGGAGGAGGAGGGCAGAGGTCCGGGGGGTCACGTGACCTCGAGGGGACGGGTTCACATGACCTTGGGCGGGCCGTCACGTGACTTCGGCGGGGGGAGGGGAGTCACCCCCTGGGGTCACGTGACCTGGGCGGGGGAGGAGGGGAGGAGGAGGAGCGGAGGGGGAGGAGGAGGGGGAGAGGCGACGCCGACGACGACGCCAACGCCGACGCCGCACAGGCTGGAAACGGGTCATGTGACCCCCTCCCCCCGAGGTCACGTGACCCGCCCGGACCATACTACACAATGAGGGGAGGAGGAGAAGGAGGGGGAGGAAGAGGAGGAGGAGGGGAGGAGGAGGAGAGGGAGGGGTGCGGTTACGCCGACGCCGACGCCGACGGCGACGGCGACGCCGACGGCGACGCCAACGGCGACGCCGACGCCGCTCAGGCTGGAAACGGGCCCCTAAGAGCTGCGCTCTAAAATTATTTCATGGTCCCTCATAGAATGCGGCAAATAAACACTACTGCATACCAGTCACGACACCGCATCGCTCCGCGGGCCAACCAGGAAAGCAATACCCACGACGAGTTATGTGACGTGTGAGCTTGTAGAAGAGTAAGACGTTGGCGCGACCGAGAGGGCCGTGGCCAGAGCATTCGATGGCTGAGCCTGCTAGGATAAAGGTGTGTTTTTTTGTGTCCAGCCTGTCCTGTCTTCCCTGCGGGTGGCCAGTGTGCGATATCCCCACAGACGCCTCGGGAGCAGACTATCTGCGCATGACAGAGGGGCACTGGCTGGCGCCAATGAGGAAGTAGGAAGAGCTTCTGTCACCTTCTAAACTTGTATCCGACTATGCACTGGACGCATCATGTATGGGTGCTGTTTAGAGCGCATGTTCAGACCAAGCTCACACTGATAGGCAGCTAAGACCGGCAATCTTGATGGTGTGAGATGCACATTGCGAAAGAATTGTGGAAGCTCGTCGTCAGCACGCGCTCAGCAGTCGCGCACACAGCAATGGACGCCAGCGAATACTCCCTGTAGTAGGGACGTTTTGGAAACTCGGCGCTGTGGCCGCTTGTTTAATTCGTGTTCTAAGTGGCGGCACAAGCACCTGCTAGTAACGAAAGCTCTTCTCTACGATCATCGGAAAGTCCCTGTTAAGACACCTTCAAGGTGCGACGTCCTACAGAAGGGAGATCACCCAGAGGCACCCACCTTGAGCACTCCCACGATGAGTAACACCGAGAAGGCCACCTGGATGATGGTGTGAAAGATGAGCAGCGCTGGGTAGAGGACTCCCCCTGCACAAGGACGGAACCCAATAAAGTGACACTCAAATGATCGGGACGCAGGTTTAGCTAGTTCAAGTATAGCAGTAAAACATATAAAATAGCGCAACAGAAACAAGGACAAGAAGTAAACAGGACAGGCGCTAACTTTCAACTAGTTTTATTCTGGAAAATCGAACACATATATACACACGACGATTTTCGATTTTCCAGAATAAAACTAGTTGAAAGTTAGCGCCTGTCCTGTTTACTTCTTGTCCTTGTTTTTGTTGCGCTATTTTATATGTTTTACTAAGATGAACCTATAGCCCAACAACGTACCTTACCAAGTATAGCATGTTGAGCCAGAGATCGGGGTACTTTCAATGTTACAAAGGTAACAAGAAAGATGAGAGTTGTAGACTGGGGGGGGGGGGGGGGGGGGGACCGGGCCATGGAATTAGGTTCGATCGAGGTAGCGCGCTATTATACGCGTCGCTACTGTACATCTCGAGCTCAAACGTCCGGGTGATCTGCCGAACTCTGAAGCAGTGCTCGCGTCCAATTATTTGACAGCATCTCCTTACCACAGTTATCTTTGTTTGGACACCAGCCGCGCTCACCAGCAGCCGACCAAGGTGTCTCCTCTTTACTGCGCTGGGGCTTTTACCAGCTCGGTCGTCTCGACTTTAATGTGTACTCGAGACTCGTGAGCTTGTAATGGTCTGCTCTCATAAAATATCTTCAAGATAAAGTATAAGTTTGTCTCTCTCCGATCTTTTTTTTTTTTTTTTTTTTTTTTTTGTAACTGCGATTTTGTTACCAACATGCTCCCCCTGACTTTAAATATTTGTTACACTTGCAAGCAAGATTGAAACTCTGTGCTTGCCTTCGTCGTTTTTGTGCCAGTTAGCCATGTGTCTATTATAGAAAGCATCTCTTCCGGAAACCTATATCTTACTGTGCGTAGAAAGACGTCTACGGGTAGAATGAACTACATCTACCCAGGAGTAAGACGTGTCTTGGAGAGTAGCTTCGCTGTCTGACGTTCCCAGTGAAGTCGAAACCGGCCTTTCTAGCACAAAAGCTTTTTAGAACGAGAAACCTGTATGTCTTTACGATAAGGAAAGAGGGACATTGAAGACAAACAGAAAGCCGGTCTTGTCTGTTTGTCTTCAATGTCCCTCTTGTCGTAAATTAATAACCAACACGCTCAGCCATCTACTGTATGTCTTAAATGCACTCTCGTGTCCCTTCAGTTGATGCTCAATTTGGCGAGCGTAGCACGATTGTTAACTTGGGAGTCGTGACTCAATCCCATTGGTCGATTGTTCAACAGGCGCTTCTTGAAGACATACCGAGTGCGCATTGACCCTTTCGTAATCATAAAAACCAAGAACCGCAAAACAACAAGAAAAAATGTAGCAAGCAAGGTTTCCGAATACTATCGCGTCGACAGAAAATCTTCTTAGTGATTATTGTTGTTTTATTCCTTCTGTCTCCTCTCGCCTTAGTTAAGATGTCGGCTTTAAACCAGCTCGTCGAGCAGTCTTTAACATTTTTTTTGGCTGGGACTTAACTATAAAGCCGGGATCACACTTCTCATACATCCTACAAAGGACAGTCTGAAGACACGAGTTGCCGCAATATTTGTGGTTCGAATGCCACGTGCTAAGTTACTTTTTCAACTCAATGCCATGCGGCATTCGAAGCACTGATCTCATGGTAGCTCGCGTTCGAATCTGTATGCAGGCTGTCTTCTGTATGACGTACAAGCAGTGTGACCCCGGCCTAAGATCTGCATCACTGAGATATGGTCAAGAATAGTGCTATGAGAGGGGATGGCTGTGAATGAGGACGTCGATGCGGAAACTGCCACATTGTGGAGAGGGAAAACAATAGACGTAGAAAAGAAAAGCGAAATAAGGAGCAAAAATGGAGATGTCAATATAGCCGTAAAGACGTCCCTCTCCATCCCCCTTGTATGTTCTGTTGTTTTTTCGTAACAAGTAGTCCAACATGCTTTTGAAATTATTAAAGATAATAGAATTTGGGATTGTTTTAGGCATTTGGGCGTAAAATGGGATCACCCATTTTAGGGCACATTACATTCCCGCTGTCTAAGCCTGCGTTCAAGACAACTACAAAATTATTTTTAGGAAAAAAAAAGAACTTAGAACAGGGCCGAACTTGTAACCCTGAGATGTGATTGACGCTTTTTGGCAAAAATTGTTTCACACCATTAACAACTTTGAATTCCACGCCATGTAAGTTGTTTTCCTCTCGTTTACAAAAAAAAAAAAAAAACAGGAGGAGAACCGAAGTGATTATTTAAACATTATGGACGCTAGGATTAAGAAAAATACAAAAGAAATGAACACACACCACGACAGGCGATATATGCCATTTCTTTTAGTTTTCGTTCTTGGCCACTGTGCTTTTCATCACGGAGGCGGGCCCATTTTCGACCGTGTTAACACTTATTTTCCCCGTTTACTTTTCCGGAACTAAGCTTTTTTTCGAAATAAAAGATTACTCCAAAAACTTTCCTCGCGTCCGGAGATGCTTGAGTGCATGCATGCAAGCCATACTTACGCTTAAAGTCCGTTTATGGAATGTAAGTGGACTTATAGGGCTTACAAAAAAAAAAAAAATATCCACCCCAGAAAAGAATTTTTGAGGACCCCGTTAGTCCAGTTTAGATTACAAGAGCGCGCATTATGTATACAACGCCGCTAATTACCAGAAGCTTGGAAGCTTGGGTTGTCCTGCCGTTTTCCTTTAATTACTGGGTGTCAACCAAGCGTTGCATCCCATATGCAGAAAAACGCGCGGTTCCGGAGTCACGCCGCTGCAGCGGTGGCGTCGCTGTCGGCACGGCTTAGGCGCACGCGCTCCGGATCATTAATAAGGTTTCTGCGCGCACACACTGCGCACACGCACTGGTTATAGCAAACACAGACTTCTTTGGAAACAACGCATTCGTCTACAAAAATGGCCTTGTGCGTCTTAAAGGGATACTGAACCGAAATTTGAATTTCGCAAAGTAAGGCTCTAGAAGCGTTGAACGGGACTCTACGAACTCTGAAACATTGCTCGTACATCGATATCTCAAACGGATGGCTGCACTTTCGAAAAGGAGGGCGCGATCAAGCGAGGCCTCTGACATCACTGTCCTCCGGGAGAATTTGAGAGTGAGGGGGAGCGGCCTCGCTTCTTTCCTCCTCGCTTCGGTTCACCAGCTCGACACGGGACGTAGTGAGGAGGAGAGGGAATAAGAATCGTGACGTCCCTTGCCTTGTCGGCCTCGTCGGCCGGGTTCAGTCGGGCGCTTCTTTTCTAAAAATTTAGCGATCCGTTAGAGATATCGCTGTATGAGTGATGTTTTTGGGTTTCGCATCGTCCCGCCTATCTGTCCAGCCTTGTTTTGTGAGTTCGAAATTTCGGTTCAGTATCCCTTTAAAGGCCGACTGCCAGACTCGAGATTCTGCAAGGCAGAAGATCCTTACCGTGGAGGAGGAGGAAACAGGCAATGGTGGACAGGGTAGAGGGGGGAGAGGAGGAATCCGGAAAAAGTGAAAGCGCCAAGTGTACGTCGGCCTAGAATTAAAGACCGACCAACAAGCAGGAAACTCTCCCCTCCTCCTTTCCATTCGAGAAGGAGGGAGATCCTCCTCCTTTCTGCGGAGAGTAGCTCAGAGACTCGCTCTTGTGGGGAGAGGAGGACAGAAGAGTGCGCGAGGGACTGGCGAGATGGAAGCTGGAAACCGGTTTTCTGCCCGGCAGAAAACTAATCTATAGATCGGCCTTTAATTCCAACTGCCTCAAAACTTCATTCGTTTCTCAAAAAAAAAAAAAAAAATATCGCTATTTTTTATGCGTGACCCGCGCTAAGCCTAGTATAAGGTGTCGGGTTGTTTCAGAGCCCGACGCTATCGCAATATTATCAGGCTCTACTTGTTGGAATGTAGACCCCGACCCTTTTATCATCAGGCAGTGAGCACCGCCTGTCGATTCAAAACTATGAAGCAGGGGGTTGAAGAGACAAAAAAGCTGGCTTACAGAAATGATCGTCAGATTTTGGCAGATCAGTTGTGATGATGAAGAATGCGGCGAGGAGGTACCAGAAGGCGAAGAACTCCAGCACGTGGATGAGCTGCGAGAACAAGGAATTTCCAGATGTCAAAAACAATATCCCATTACAAATAAAATGAAAAAAAAAAGAACCTGTTTAGTGACATGGAAACAACAGGTTGTCTTAGTATCTTTTCACTTTTGACCAATCCCAACCAGCAATAAAACCTGTTCCTGAACAAGCGGTAAAACTAAAAAGTGCTCGCGCCAAAAACAACAAAAAAGATTTTTTTTTTTTTACGAAATTGTACGTAAAATTTGTTTCTTAGCAGGTAATTTCAGTGACCACATTTCTCCGGTGGTCACATGATCACCATATAGTCGGTGCCGCTAGGAGTCGCACGGTCACGCGACCACATGAAGCGATATTACACAACGTTGCGTACGACCAGGACGTAACATCGTGTGACGTGGTGACACGATGTTAGGACTTAGGCGCACGTTTCCGGCTTGAGCGGCGTCGCCGTCGCCGTCGGCTTAACCGCGCGTTAAATTATGGGGCGTTTCCCATAATGTCGCGTGTGACGTCACGAGGGTCACTAGGGTTACGAGGTACGTCACTTGCAACAACGCGATGCATTATGGGACGTTTTCCATAATGGCGTCACGAGGGTCGTTAGGGTCCCAAGTGACGTCACGATGGACACTCGTGAAGGTCACGTCCTTCGCAGTGAAGGTCACGACCTTCACGAGGGCCGTCCCATAAGGCAACGCACTCGTCCCATAATTATGGGTGCGTTGCATTATGGGACGACGAAGCCTTCACGAGTGACGTCACGAGGGTTACTAGGGTCACGGGTGACATCGCGAGGGAGGAAGGAAGGAGAAGGGGAGGAGGAAGGGAGGACGAAAGGGAGGAGGTAGAGGGTAGCAGAAGGAGGAGGGGAGGAGGCGAGGGTACGGAGGAGGAGGAGGGGCATACCCTCCTCTCCGTACCCTCCCCTCCTTCTCCTCAAGAGCTGCGCTCTAACTCGGCCTTAGAGGGTGTTGCAAACGGCTTTCATTTTTTCACACTACAATATATATATATATATATATATCACTCTGTCAATCGGCATTTTCTGTCTCACAATGCTCCGAATACAGAATGTTTCCTATCAGAGGTGTTCTAGAGCAGCGGTTCTCAATCTTTTGGCCTTTGCGAACCCCCGAATCGACTCAGAGGACATCCAGGGACCTCCACTGAGTACAATACTGATAAGGAGAAAGCTCACACAAACGGGCACGTGCCCCATAGGCCTACCCCCTGGCTTCGCCACTGCGTGGATGTAGGACTTTTCCCTTCGACAAAAGCGGAGATGCTTCTACGGAGAGGCTGCAGGGATCGCGGGACGACGCGTGCTGGCCGTAGACGCTATCGGTCCTCCTCCTGGAGAAGTGAGATGCGCCGGTGCACTCCGAGTATTTCGGCCACCCATCGAACCGCGCGCTGATTGTACCCCGAGTAGGCTTCGGTTCCGGACAAAAGAGAGCAACGCGGAACCTTCAGAAGCCCGCTGAAATATAGTGCTTAGTCCTTGTTTTAGCCAAAAAAAGGCATTTGTATTAGTTTTGTTTTCGTTTTGACAAGTCAACCAGAGAAGCCAAATTCTACGTTGCGCTTCAGGAAATTCCTTCCTGAAGCGCAACGTTCAGTTTGGCCTCTCTGTTTTAAGTTGTCAAAACAAAACAGTTTTTTTTTGTCTTCGTATAGATCTAGGGTAAATACCATATTTCAACAGGCTTCTGAACGTTGCCGTCTTTTTGCACAACCAAGGCCTACGCGGCATACGTCCTGCGTGGTTCTACGGCTGACCGAAATACGAGCGGATGCACCGGCGCATCGCACTTCTCCAGAAATAGGACCGATAACCTCTAGAGGAAGCACGCGTCTCTATGCCAGTCGTCCGGCAGTACGGCCTTGTCAGGGAGGTGTCGGCACTACTCACGTTTTAGCAGTTGATTCAAGCATGCTTTGCATTCGTTTACCCTAGAGCTTTGAGCAATTCGACATTCACGTAGAACGTATAGCCAGACACATAACCCAGAAGCAGCTGACTGCTAGACTGGAGACGCTTTGTATCTTTTGCTAACAGTCCCGTTATTGAGTTTGTCTACATTCAAACGAAGCAGCAATGTCTTTTTGTGTGAAGCCGCTTTCACGGCTGTAATGAATTCATTCTTGCGCGGCTTCCCGACAGCCGCCCATTGCGTGTTTCGAGGACAAAGCCATTTTGATGCGTATCTGACCCTTTTCGTGGGATCGCATGCACATTCCACGTGAGCTGGGGCGTAGCCAAAGCTAGCACGCTCCGCGAAAAAAAAAAAGAAAAAAAAAGAAAAAAAAAGAACATTTTTTGTTTTGTTGTTTCGTCGTAAATTTTGTAAACGTTGAAAAATGATGAATTTTCAATTTTACTGAATTTCTAAATCGCTTCAACTGTATGTGCGTATACCCTATTTAGTGTTTATTCTATCGCGTTGTTACAATCGTAATTAGGACAATGTCGCTGCTCGTGAGCACACAAAGTAAACAGATGACCATGATGATGATGACAAATTTATTTCCGTGTTTTAGATTAGTATACTCAAAGCGTTTAGCGTTCGCAGAGAAATAGCGCGGTCGCCACGCGCCGATCCGAAGCGCTGGTTAGGCTCGGCGCCTGCGTAATAGCGACAACGCCATTTTTTTTTCTTTTGCGTACGCAAAGCTTTTACGTACGCTATGCCCCAACTCGCTAATGGTGAATCAGGGGGCTGCGGCTACGGCAACCGTATCGAGAAAGAAACCGAACAAGAGTAGACTCGGTCGGGTGTGCACGCCGGTGCAAGTGCGTCTGCTTCCTGCGCACCTTTTGTTTGCTCCCCAAACGAGCCCAGCTGCTTTCGTTTCCCCCCGACCTACACCGAGAATGGCACGCGCTCGGCTGCTTTGTCATGGCGCGCTCCCTGAGCGCTCTCTATAGGCCCCTTTCGAAAGACTGCCCTCTGTCGGAAGCTGGGAAATCCCCGCACAATGGCCGACTGAAACCGCAACGTCACGACACATTTTATGCGCTCAGTTGGATCAGAAGGCAAAAACACACCCGCAGAAACTTGTACTGCCACGGTGTCAGATGTTCCGCCAGTGTGCGGTGGTTCTGCCCTTCTTATAATCAGCGCGTGAGTTTTGCAAAAAATGCTCAGTCAATGTACTGCGGACGGATGCGTGACGTCTCATGTTCCGTGGAAGAGCTGGCTACTGCGCACGCTCAAGACGCCTTTCACGGCTTTGTTGACAAAGATGGAAACGCCCAATGAGCGATTCTGGGAAAGGCCTACATTGCCCCTTGATTTGCTTGCCCCCGTTCGGATCCGCCAGAGACGCATTTTGGAATGCTTGCTCGCCGCATAGTTCCTACACATAGCTCGTGTTTGGGTGAAACCGGTTCAAGAACTGATTATTGATCATTTATTCTTTTTGAACCGGCAGCGTCATCATGCATTATCGCGAGGGGCAAGGAAGAAAAAACAAAAACGTTTCCGCATTTGCGGCGCAATCCCACAAGGAAGAGGAATCCATTCCCTTAACGGTCCTAACAAAAACCAACTCTTACCCAATTTCGTCCTCGTCTTTCTTTTTTTTTATTATTATTTTTTTTTCTTGTGGACCGCGTTATGAAATATACCTAGAAGGTAAAAGCTATGACGAACTGCTCACATCGGTGGTTTTATGATAGATGCTATATAAACATTTCAGAACTAACTTTTTTTTGTCCGTGTGCCAAGTTATTTTATACTAGTTATTTAACCATATCAGTGACACTTGCGTGACGGTCGTACCGTCCCAGGACGAAGCGGGCGCCATGGTTTTGCATTTCCTCTAGTTCTTCGATTTGGTTTCTTGGGGAAGGGTCCGAGATAGAGCAAGAACACTCCTACGCCGAACGCACATAAGCAACATGGGCGAACTCTTTTATAGATTGAATTGATTTTGCTAAGATGCGACGCAGAAATCCAAGTTCTCGCCCATCCCTTAAAACGACGTCGTATATGTGCGCGTTTCATTCGCAATCAACTGAAAGCGTGACGCCTAGACATTTGAAGGTTTGTTCTTTTGGTACAACTTTGCTTTTCAATTGGTATTTATCTTGAGTTTTATTTTTATTTTTCCTAGTAAAACTAGCACGAACACAGGTCTAAGTTGAGTTCCATCTTCTACTTATTGCACCATTGTATAATCTTATGCAAGTCGTCCTGAAACTCTGTAGAACTTTCCTCTTCCATTGAACACCTGAAGCACTCGGCAAAGAATCGTGCCTTCAAACTTACACCTACATTAGGGACCTTTAGCAAACTGTTACAGTCTTCCGCGTACCGCACTACCTTTGAAGCATGCTTTTAGCGCACACCCGAGTGATTAGGTGAGCGCGGGGCGCGCACTTAGAAGCTTGCTTCAAAGGCTCCAGCAGCGCGGTACGCGGAACACGGTACAACTCTTTGCTAAAAGTACCTAGTATAATTGACAAATGTTAAAAATAACAACGGCTCGAACACGCAGCCTCATGCTAAAGTACCAAGCTTCTCTTCCGAAGGTAATCAATGGTAAGCTTACTGAATGTCGAAATTGAGCTCAACGTACTTTCCCTGCACTTTAAAAAGAAATGAAATGTGTCTACTTCCCTGCAAAGCAGTTTGAGACTCAATTCGTGCAACTAACGGATTACCTCCTTATGTTATGTCGATTGACTCTCTACGTACCATTCCAATTAAATGCGCGAAATATATAACTTTTTTTGCCGTAATATTTATTTAGGTTTAATCGGGTTTCAATCTTTAATAAAAGTGATCATCATTCTAACTGTGCTTCTAAGCTTGTGTAAAGTACAGTTGACTCAATTTGGTTAAAAGGTGGAGTGTACTAAAATCTAGAAATCCTCGTTTTAACGCGAACTGGAGACCAGGCGAGAAATTTTTAAGTTCCCAGACTGGCTATAGCTTTTGTTACTAATGGAACTATATAGATAACACTGAGAAACCTACTTAACATAAACGGCTCCGGCGCCAATTTCTCTCTCTACACTACGCATCTTCTAAACTAAGTAGAAATGAAAGAAAAGCTTAACTTAGCATCAGCTGATGAAATTAAAGATGCAGGTGAGCTGGCTTAATGCTTACCCTGGCATATCGCCCGAGGCCACGGGGGATTAAGGGTTAGGGTTAGGATCAGCGTTATTTGTATTTTGATGGTTAAATTGTCGAATTATGAACGTAAGAACCGATAATTGTTTTAGAGTGTACAGAGCTAGAGGCAGGTTGACGCGAGACAAATGCAAATTGGGAACAGGCGTCGTTTCCGAGTTTCATCGAGCGCATCCAAAAAATGTAGGAGCCTCACTGTTGTGTTAGAGGATCAGGAGAAACAAACTACTTTCTGTGGAAATGTTTCTTCAGCCAAGGCTTCTACCCCAGCATTGATTTAAGCTTAGCAGAGCCCACGAGGACTACATTAACTAATGAATAGCATCTCCGAATAAACCTGAACTTGATCCAGCGGTACTAATATTCGATGTATTAAATTATTTCGGAAACTCGAACATTTGGAATTCGAAAGTAAAAGAGAATTATTCGGTAAATCATTATGTAATTAAAATCTCTAACTCGAATATTCGCACACCTTTAGTTGTAACCCTGTAGATGGTGATGTGAAGTAGAATATATCTGTATTAACTTAACATTTTCCTTTCCAGCGTTCGAGCAGTTTCAGGCACTCCGCGTCCTTGACGGCTGGTTAGTTAAGCCTGCCGAAGAAAGTAGTGACGTAGGACCAATAAATTGTCGTATCATCTGGCTTCCAGCCTCCGCAACGAATCAACTTGGAAAGAAGCGAAGGTCGGTGCAAACGTTGTAGGAGGAAGACGCGGCCGAAGCTTTGCATAAATTGCCACAGAACATCGGTGTTGCCATTGTAGAGGCTATGTAGAGGCTGTTCGTCTTCGCCGACGAAAGAAAAGAAAGCGAGGCGCATAGCTTCGTTGGCGGCCCCGACCAGTTCAACCAGTTTGCTGCGTAAAATCTACTTGTATCTCTCACGCGAAGGACAAACACTCGATACAGACAACTTCCCACGCCGCCAAGTTTCCACAAATACATCGTTCGGGGCCCCATGCATCTTTCGATGGCGCTCATTCCTCTCTTTATGGGAGGCGTGCTTTTTGAGTGTGCCCTTCTCCGATTCAGGAACTATGGGAGACTGCTCTCTACAAGTTGAGTGCCCTGTGCCGGGTCATTTGTTAACCGAATACTTTACTATATAGACACGTAGCACACGGGCCAGATTACAGCCGCCATCACTGACCTTCTCTCGTCTTATCGAGATGCCGAGCAACTGAAGCGGGCGTTGACGAGCCCCCACCCAAAGGTCGATGGGCGGGTGAAGCACACGGTCTAAGGTGGCAGTAACCTTTCCCCCCGTAGTAATCATGAAGTTCATTCGACGAAATAAAAGGTAGCGAAAACTGAAGGTCGGTTTTGGCGGCGCCCGTGCACAGCTGATGCGATGCGTCTGTAGCTTATTTCCCCGTAAGTTGACATTGCGGTAGGAGCTCGTTGGACCATTCACGCCACGCGTTTATGTCTTCGCCACGTGAGCATGCCTTCGCCCATAGGCCCCATACCCAGGCGTCAGTAACGTGTACGAGTCTGGCCCATATCGGCCTTCCTTTCGTCTTTCGAAGACGAAAGGAAGCTGGTTCATTGAACCGGTGAGCCCGTAGCTCCCACTTCACTGTCAGCTTAGGGGTACAGGCATAGCCTCCTGTATACTGACAAAGCCTGGTAGATCGTCGTGAGAAGCGGTTGCTAAAATGGAAAAGGTGAAGCGACAGACAACCGAGGGGTTTACTCGTTCAAAAATAACACACTTGCATAGCCTAGTAGTGGTTTTGTCTTTCCGTTTGATTTAGGCAAGAAGGGGCTGACTAGCAAATATTTAAACAAAAAAGTACTCAGTTCAAGAAAAAAAAAAAGGAGAAGAATAGTGCAAAACGGTCGAACACGTTATAGGATCATGATGTAGAATGCCCGAGGCTGTGGTGAGAGCTGGAAAACTTGGTCGAAGAAAAAATAAAGGCGAAGAGACAGAGCTTCTTTTGAGCTGAAAGATATCGACGATACGAGACTTATTTACGGCGCATGTAGCGTTCGAGGGGTGGAAGCGGGAGCTTGCAGGTCGCACGACGCTTGCGGGCCGCGTCCCAGAGAGTCGCGGGGGCCGCTTATTTTAGACCTCGTTTTAGATAGTCCGCTCAGCGTTAAGACATCAGCTTTCAAACACGCGTGGGCCGCGGACCGCGGTCCGCAAAACGCGCGTATACCTTTTCGCTTCATAAACGATCTCACTTGTTGCACTTGTAGTGTATTACATTTTGCCGAGGGACGTGCAGTTGCCACTATGTTTCGAAACAACATTCCACTAGAGTGGCCCTGCTGTTTCCAAGCGCTTGAGCAACATCACGAGTCAACTCGAGAAAGGACTCCACAGCTCTTAGAAAAAGGAGGAAGGCGGCGCGCGTTGGTCGCTTTTCCCCACCTCTGGTTTTGTCCATCTGCCCTTCCGCTGCGACGCGAGACGTTGACACAACTCTCTCCGGACCGTTCCGCGATCCACTTTGTTTTGTCGTGTCCCGAATCTCCGCCATTAGGAGGGTTGACATCGACCGCGCCTGCGACGCGCTATCGTGCCGTCGCACTGTTGCGTCAGTGTCTGCGATGCGTACGTGAACGAGTACGTGTCTTACACTGAACGGTCGACTTCGCGAGTTTGCGTCTCCGAGAAGAATGAATTGCGCCGAGGGATGCGTCGTTTTTGCCGTCCGGCAAAGGGCGTTTTAATATCGCGCGGGTGGCATGGGTGATGTTGGCAAAGCGAAACCATTTACACAATGACTTTGCCTGTTGCGTAAAATATTGTTGCCGTGAAGAGCTCTGGTACGGCATATAGTGTACATTTTTTGTACGGCTAGTTCTTGAATTCTTAAGATATTCCGTGCTGTCGGAAGGTTAGGACAAACTGCTTGAGAGTCGTCAGAAAGCTATTATACTTTTACTACCATTATTACCTTTGGCTCACGTCACTAAAACAAAAAAAAAAAGAAAGTACTGCAATCATATAATCAATGAAAGGCGACCATTCCCTGACCACGCACACTTGACCACAAGTTTGAGAGATAAAATAGCGCTTTCTTCACAAATCTGCCAGAAGTAGTCAGTTTCGGCGTATCAGTACTTTAAAGCACGCAAAAAAAAAAAAAAAAAAAATCTCAACCTTTGGTTTTCATTTGTTGCACGGGAATCTGGTCACTGCTGTAGGACAGCTTACGGCAGGTTCCTGACGTTCATCTTGGTGCGCTGAATTTGCAAAGGCGTGACGGCTGGACGCCCGCTCATATATAGACAGACGAAAAATGAGGTTTAAACTCACGATGTCGAGGTCTGCAGAGGACGATCTTTGCCTCCACATAACGTCGAGCTTATTTCGTAACACGTCGCTTTTCGCTTCCCTTTTTGCAATTGCCCCCTCCCCTTTTTATCTTTAAGACAAACAAAACTGTGGATTGGCGGCTGGGCTGTAATACATGATCGAGACAAAATTCGCTCACCTAACCCAACAAAAAAAAAACGAGTGTCGCCAATGCCAGACCTCGTAAGACCACCGCTCCCTGTGCACAATACAGCGTGTCGGAACATCGCCTTTTTTCCGTCACGCGGAATTTTTCATTTATAGTCAGTGAAAGAGTAAGAACGGCAAGGAGGAGCTTCTTACCTTCGGCGTCTCGCGCCGTAGAGCGCGCGCACGCAGTCAAAGTGCGTCGGAAGGTATACCGAGCATGCTGGACGCCGGACTTTCCAAAGACACATCCTGCCGTTCTCATTCTGCCAGCGACTGTAGACGAGTGGAGTTACCTTGCGTATCAATTAATGTCATCAATCCACGCTTTCCCCCTAAGTTATTGCAAAAGCAATACAGAAAAATTGAATTCCTACATGACCGTTGCTTACGTGTTTACAAAAGCGCAGGGAAACGTGTGGAATGGCAAAACGTTTGCCACACCGTACCTTCAGCTGCTGTCAGAATGTTAGTTAAGCGTATACTACGTGTAGTAAAAGCTGATGCTGTTTTGATGCTCGAGCTGGGTAATCGAATATTTCATACCTAAAACCCCAGCTTCCAGCCTGTTGCAAAATTGTACTCCCCGGAATAAATTTCTTTAAATGCAAATTTTAGACACACACACACACACAAAATGTAATCGCGTGTTTTTTGAATTTATAAAAGTTTTTTTTAATTGAAAAGTTCTGCAGGTGCCTCTTTAGAAATTCCGAATCCTAGGATTTGCTAAAGTTTTAAGTATACTAATAAAGGAAAGCACCAAAAAGGTGCAGAGAACGTGCTACATTAATGCAGCCATTTCATTGAACTTTTTATATGGTAAAATTGAATGAGTAAAACACATCCCAATACACTCTAAGAAATGCCTGCGCGTCTACTTCCCCGCAAAACACTCGAAGAGCCAATCTCTGCGATTTACAAAATCAGCTCAGCGAATAATGAAGCGGAACATCCGCTTAGACCTCGAAATGAAGTCTGCGTTGTGGGATTGCGCAATGCAAGCCTGACTCTTTGCATTGCGGAATGCCACAGTGCAGACTTCATTTCGAGGCGCAAACGGATGTTCCGCCTCATCATTCGCTGAGCTGATTTCGCAAATCGCAGAGTTTGGCTCTTCGAGTGTTTTGCGGGGAAGTAGACGCGCAGGCATTTCTTGGAGTGTACACTCTTTGCTTCCCAATGGGTTTCCTTCATTTTTGTTTCCGTTATCCGAACACCCAATACGTGTACATCGCGACACTGTTAGCGCGAACACGACATGGGCGCATTTTCGCATTTCACTTCTCAATAGTATTAGCGAGCACGAAATTTTATCGCGTACATTATAGAATTACATGAGCTCTCCGTAGCAGTAATACCTTGGATGAAATCCCTTGGTTTCAAAGAGAACAATTGGAAAAACCGGCGATCGCTTGTTCGCGCTAACAGTGTAGCGCTCTGTACTTACCTTGTTCAACGAATGTAACCACAATTCGTCAAAAAAAAAAAAAAAAAAAGTCAAGGAACTTTTTTTTATTTTTGCAGAGCCCCGCTAAATGTGATGCTCCACAAAATGGCCATAGCGAACGGCAGTGCTCAAACGGTTTCCTTATAAAAGTGGGACCACTGTGGCCAATGAGAAGTATCGTGTGTGATTTCTCACCGTTGAGCACTTTCCTGCGTGGGAGCGTCATTCTTATCGAGTCTCTTTAACGAAGTAGCGTTTAACGACGTTCGACCATGTTGCGGGAAGACGTTGCCTGCGGAACTCGGATGAACCCCTCCCAAAATGTAATGCACGCACTGCTGCTCTGAATTGGCTTCAAAATTAGTTACGAGGCAGAGCCAAAAAGTCACCGCAATTAAAAATTGAAATCACGTAACAAACTGCTGGGCTTCAAATTTTTTTTTTTTTTTTTTTTTGCCCTTCACTAAAGTAAGTTGTGCACGCCTGCCCAGAGGATTGCTGAAAAATGTCGCAGCGTGGTTTTAGTGTTAACAGAGTTGTTTAAGAAAAGCCGTGAAAGCGACGGTAATTTGGCCTGTGGAAGTAAGTTACACGGTCGGAAAACATAATATAGAGAAATAATCGTAATAAATAGTAGGTTAATACTCTAAAATATGGTAATTAACTTTTTAAATCTTCAAAATAAAGATATGGTTTCAATCACAAACTTGCTGAGCGTCGTAGCAAAAATATAATAAAGATTTGGCGCGCGTGGGTGGCGCTGTGGTGCGCCAACTCGTGCAACACAGGCGAGGCTAGTGCGCCGAAAACACTTCCCGCGTAGTTTTTCCCGCCTCTTATCATCTGCGTTGTCGCACCGCCAGCATAGCGCGCGCTTCATGAGTGGTAACGTTAAAGGCCGTTTCAGACACTTGCGTTTGAGTGCGTTTGACTGCGTCGAGTGCGGAAAGCTAGTCACCGGCACATCTGTGCTTCGTATGAAGCGTGGAATCCAATCCAAGGAATCATCTTGGCACGAGATATAAGCAGCAGGGATGTCCTGGTTTCTCGCTGCCGCAAGGCAGTCAAACGCAGTCAAACGCAACTGTCTGAACCAGGCTTAAAGCATCACCATGCGTCCCACGCGTCCAAAAGGTTTCTAAACTTACTTATATTGCTGTTTTTTTTCGATGACGCTCAGCAATTGTTTACAGCGGAGCTATTAAGAGCCAGGTTCCCCAGAATCGTGTCCCCCGCAAAGGAATGAAGACAACGAACTCTGGACACCTACCGCCATCTATGAACGACGGCGGCAAACCACGTATCTGGTTGCTGCCGTCTCTCATTGATGGCGGCAGCCTTTCCACTCCGGGTGGCCGACTTGCGGCCGGCCGTTACTTTCCATTGTACAACTCTGCGGGTCTTAATATTCCTTCTTCACCAAAGTGAAAAGGCTGAAAGTTTTTTTTGTATTGTTCTTTTTTTAAATTTAACCCTTAGGATTATTCTTGTAAACTAAAGAGAAAAAAAAAGTTAATAAACAGACTATAATAGGTGAAGACCTGGGCGAGTTTGTTTTGCAGATTGAAGAATTAAAAACAGCGCGAGCAAGACGAAGGACAAGAGGAGGTGTAGCGCTTTTAAGCGCCGTGTCTGTCTTCCTCTTCTCTTGTCCTTCATTTTGTTCCCGTTGTTTTAATTCTTCAATAAACATACTTCAGTTAATTAATCGACTTATTGTGAAAAAATATCGCCTTATAACATGTTCTTCCTGCTGCTCAACTCACCTCCACAAACCGTATTAATGTACCTTTCACGGTAAAAAAAAAAAAAAAAATTGTAAAGTACAAGAACATCACCCTGCATTTTGTATAGATGGAACACCAACGTAGTGTGTTTACGGGCACACTAAAAAAGACTTCTATCTTATGGTCCTACAGTCTACTTTCGACCGAGTACGATTCTCGCAACTGACATTCATTAAACAATGTTAACGTCACCAAATATTTAGGCATAACATTTGACGAAACCTTATTATGGAGTACCGACATTGAATATCTAGTAAAACGACTGTCATTACTTCTAGTGAACAAGTTATAACTCTTTCACGCCAACGGAACTAATTGTTCATCTTCACATGTCAATTCCCGTGTTCCACAAGGTTGAGTACTAGGCTTACTTCTCTTTATTAATTATGTTATTTATCTTCCTCTCCCTGTCCTTTTTAAGCCTTGTTGCTGACAGTCCTGTTCTTTACAAAGAAATAATTAACGAGTCCCACATCTATTCTCTTCAGGCCGTTATTAAGAATACATAATCTTGCGATGACTGACATTTGGAATTTAACATCTCTAAAAGTACATCCACGATAGCCTCCCGTCAAAATAACGCTTACCTTTTCTGCTTCATCGATATTTTTATCCTCCTAAGTGTGCGCTCGCATAACTTCCTCGGTGTTCACAAAACTAATTATTTTTCCTGGAAAACGTGTGTGCACTGCGCCACTAAAAACGCAGTTAAATATTAGGTTACGTCAAAAGGATTTTTCATGTTACACATGTGTCATTAATACTTCTTATTTACAGAACTTTTATTCGTATTTAACTTGAATATGAGCTTCAAGACCATCTTACGTATCATCACGCACCAATCATCAACTAAAGGTTTGAATACCCCCATGAGCGTACTCTCCCCCTAGGAACAGCCGCCACTGGGTAGGGCAAAAACTGGCCGGCGGCGCCCAAGTGCTACCAAGGGCACCTGCCCTGAAAGGGGGGGGGGGGGGGGGGAGGGGAGGTCTGGTTTGCCGCCCCCACACAAAAACAAGTTGGTATACCACTGAATACCCCATTGCAGCGCATTTACTTTTGGTACCTCCTAACACCGATGGATTGGAATCGCTTTCCCGCAGTCATAGTTTCGATTACTAACACAGCTTCTTTTATAATTGCAATTAATAATTTCTTAAATGATAACTCGTACTAATTTTTCAGTTTTGCCCTTTTACCGTTGTTTACTTTTATATTTATGTCAAAGTCCCACTCCTCTCTGTAATGCCTTCGTGCCATGACAGAAAAATAAAGTAAATAAATTGAAAACAGCACATGTGGTGTCGAAATAGGGAAAAGCGTTTAAGATTCGCTGAGTGGTTATCCTTTGCGTAATTGAACCACGCTGTATAGCTCCAATTCTTCCTATCAAAAACAGAAAACAAAATGAAGAGTCTAATCCACAAAACTGTACGTAGCATAGTGTATATGGCTAACAATATCCGAAGTTGAAAACTTTTGAAAAGAACATGACATTGTCGCGAATATTTCGAATAGAGAAATTATGAGAATTTGTGGTTTTCAATCAATATTATACACTACGGTGGGTGACAGGTTAAGGGTGCAGTAGTCGCTCCCCATACAGAGGGAGCTTTCTGCCTTTGATAGCACTTCGTCGCGATAAACCTGTGGGTGCTGGAGGCTGAGCCTTTATTGCATTCCTAGAATTTCACCGACTATTGTAAAATGAAACCCAGAGTTAACTGACCCGAACGTCTCAAACATCCGGAAACCACTGAGATTTCTATACTGCACACAATTTACGGACATCGTTTGAGAAAATACTACGTTCCCTCATATTAAAATATAATTCTCCGAGAGGTTAACATTCAATGGACGAAAAACAGAAATTGAAGGACTGATGTTCTCTATGTTTTCTTCTAAAGCTGCGCAGACTTTCCACGCTGAATTCTTTCGGCTCCTTCGTTGCAGCAAAGAGTATAATTGGGCTGGTTGGTTCATATTGAAACTATATATATAAAAGCGGTGAAAACAACAAAGACCAAGAATGAGTAAGACCTATCCCAAAGTGCGCTCGCAAGGGTTGCTCATTCGGGAACGGCACGTATGATATCGGCCCCCATCAGCTTGTCTATTCACCAGCATGTCGGAGCGAAGCTTGTGCGATATAATGTGGAGGGCAAGTTCGTCTGCTCCGTGCGCAGGGGGTAGCGGTGACGTCAGAACGCCGAGCCCTGATTGGCTGATCGCGACCCCCTATCGGAGCGTCGTCTGCTCCTTTGCAACGTCGTCTGCTCGCAACGTCGTCTGCGTCCGTCTTACCTTTCCTGCGACTTTCGGAAGCGCAGGTCTTTACGAGCGAGCTCGTCTTCGCTTTTCAGAGAGGGCATGCAGACGAAATAACTTGAGCGGTACGTTGTTTTTGTCTAACAACTAGCAGGCGCGCATCAAGGAGGGAAGTCAAAGGACTCACTGGCGAGGTGTCCCGAGGCGCCGAGGTTTGTTTGCTAAGAACCGAGAGGTGAGGGTGGTTGGTGTCCGCAAGTTCCCTCCCAAATACTTTTTCCCTCCTTTCGTGTGCGGCGAGACTCCTCACTCTTTAACGGCGTATGCGGGTGGGCGGAGTTAACGTCGTCTGCTTTACGTAAGCGATGGCTGCTTTACCTTTCCTGCGTCTGTCGGAAATTCACCGCTTTTTCACCGGCGAGAACGCGGCCTTCGAAAAAGGCGAAAGGAAATACCTTGAAGTATACGTCCTTTCTTTTGAGGTGAAGGATTTCACTCTAGTTGCGAACGTCCAGACAGCTACGCGGTAAAGATGACGCTCTCCGATAAAGTAGAGTTTTTAGAGAGTCACTGCGAGTGCCCTCGCGGGGCCGCAAAGTGCAGCCACAGGGTGGCTACCGCACTTTACGCGGCTCTAAACGGACTATCCAAGACGGACCTTCTACAGCAGTGGCTGCAACGCCCCAAGAGCAGCATGCCGCGGCAGGTCGCTCGCTCACGTAAGAAGGAAACACCATGTTCATCGCTATGTTAAGACGTTTAGTTGCTCGAGTTTCGTGAATGGCACCTCGCGTTTAATGAGTTATTCAAAGATAATGAGCCAAAGACAGATGACAGCCGATGTAGTGACTGTAAATAAACAAATGCGGCTGTGCGATCGGTACTGTGAGCACATCATAGCCCAAAAGTGCTCGATCGCTGCTTGTTGTCACATCTTTCTCGCTCGACTGAAAGGCTGTTGTCAGTTAGCGTATTAGGGTATGTATGTGTGGCGTAAACCCAAGTGGCAAAAGTTTGAAAAGCTGTGCTAGTCTGTGGAAGAGAATCCGAGCAAGATCGATCGAGCTACCCGAGCGGCGTCGAACGTATCGCAAAAGTTATGTCGTAGACTCGTTGACATGAAGTAATTATTGTTCTAATGCAATTAAATGCAAAGGCGCAAGCGAGCGAGACAAGAAGGACGAAAATAATCCCTGGAGCAGGGGAACGAGAGGGACAAAGGACAAACAAATCTTTTTCGAAGGCCGCGTTCTCGTCGGTGAAAAAGCGGTGAATCTCCGACACACGCAGGAAAGGTAAAGCAGCCATCGCTTTGACTAGCAGACTTGCGGACGCTAGCCACCCTCACCTCTCGGTTCTTAGCAAACAAACCTCGGCGCCTCGGGACACCTCGCCAGTGACTCCTTTGACTTCCGTCCTTGATGCGCGTCTGCTAGTTGTTAGATAAAAACAACGTATACCGCTCGAGTTATTTCGTCTGCCCTCTCTGAAAGGCGAAGTCGAGCTCGCTCGTAAAGACCTGCCCTTCCGAAAGTCGCAGAAAAGGTAAGACGGACGCAGACGACGTTGCGAAGGAGCAGACGACGCTCAGAGAGGGGGTCGCCATCAGCCAATCAGGGCTCGGCGTTCTGACGTCACGGCTACCCCCTGCGCAAGAAGCAGACGAACTTGCCCTCCGCATAATACCATTTTTAGGGCGATTGATGCCTCACTTGTGCACCTATTCCTTTGTCTCGAATTTCGTACACCTCGTGAACTACTCTGTTTGTTTTGTTTTTGTACCTCGCTAGAATCTTAATGTCATGTAACACAGGCTTACACGGGAATCTACCGCAGTGAATAGCGAGGTGGACATTCACTGCAGCAGTGGCGAGTGCGCCTTGTGTTGTATTACTTTTTCTTGGTCCTTGATGTTTTCGGCGCTTTATACTTTTTTCTTTGTTGCGTTTGCGAGTGCTAACGATTACCGGTTTACTTCTTCTTGGTTTTATCTAAAATGCAGAAATAACCAATTGAAGGGTAATAATAAAATAAAAACAAAAATGATATGTGGAGACGTTGTTTTGCGAATAATGTTGAATTACCATCTGGAGCCCTACACAAGCGTTCGGGCGCTTACGACGTTAAACGATATCATTGTGTACCAACTTGTACGATAAACAGCCATTATTATTATTATGTTATTAATGTTATCAAATGTTAAAGGATACGGAAGGGTTTTGGACAAATATGATTTCATAGAAGAAAATAAATTTCCATTTGTGAAAAACTTTTTTTGAAAGATTGTTCTATCCGTTGACACCTATGTTACCGAAAAGTGATGTTTATTTTAAAGAAAGTCTTTAAACGTTGAAGAGGTATACCCCGATACACTATGACACATTTACACGTGTCAAGGAAACCTAGATTGAGTGTTTGTCGTTCCTGTGCGACTAAACAGCCCACAAATAAGTTTGAACTGTGTAACGTGATTGAACGTTGAAACATTTTTTTTAACACCATCACTGTTTTCGTTGGATAACTAGTCTTGAGGCTTAAAAGCATTTATCCGCCCGAAAGCACCGTTCTACACACATCGAAACCACAGCTTAAGAGTTGGTCATTTGTACGCGTTCGAACAACCACGAGAGGCTTCTAATGTGAACTACGGTGCCCCGCTGGTACGTGCCTCCTCCGACTGGAGTGTTTGGCGTCCTGTCCTACCCATTCATCAAAACTGGTCCCGAAGTGGTTATAAATGTCGTCACGGAAGCCGGTGTGTCATGCTGCGGGATGTCACAACTCTGCCTGTTGATGCTAGAAGACCCGTCAAAAAGTGCGAGCGAACGGGAGTGTCCCCGTCGTCGGTGGGTCCCAACTCCAAACTGCCGAAGATTCATTCGACTTTCTCAATCTGAAGAGAACAACCTGCAGCAAAAATGGCGTCTCCCAGCATCCACTACCACTGGTGTGACGAAACCGCCAGGACTCTCCCATGACGTGATCAGGCGGAAATGGAGGGAGCACTTTTAAGGAGGCGTTAACCACCTCACTCGGAGAAGCTTGAAATGCGGGGGGGAAGAATCCTTCTTAGATTATGGGTCTGTTTTCCCTCAACCTGCTCTCTCAAAAATGACGCAGTAGTCCAATCGGCGCCGTCTCCAGAACACAGCGAGCAAATGGCGACGCCTAAAAGACGGCTTCACCAAACACACAGTCTGCTGAGAAACCACGCGTATATAGTTTCAGTTTTATTTTATTTTTCAGAAAGCACGTACAAATCATTGAAAAGAGGGATAGACCCATAGCCAATTGGCTAGTGTGGGTTTATAAAAAGAAAACTATTATCTGAGATGCGGAGCGTTTATTGTGTGAATTAAAAGACGAACTGACAGATTTGTCTTTTAATTACGAGGTTGGAAGGTTTTTCGCTTGCTCGTGGTCCGGACAAACGAAAAACCTTGGTAACAAGGTCCACTAGGTTAGATACTCTACGTCACCTACCAGAGGCCAAGGCCAGGCATAGACTGCACTCGAGCGCGGCGTCAGCGTTCGGCTGCTTCTCGTGTCATCACTGATTGAACGCAAGTACCAGCGCGGAATGGTGACGGAGCACTTGCGTCCACTCTGTTCCCGACGTTGGCCTACCGTTGGTGACGTAGAAGGGCCAGCGGCACGGCCTTGTAACCTACGAAGCGTTCGATTCGCCCAGTGCCTGCTCGGCGGTGAAGACGACACGCGGGAATTTATTACAGTGCCGCCGACGATTTCTGGGGCATCGTAAAATCACACTTGGCGCTCGCTCCACGGGTGACCGACTGGCATCTGCGCCATCGATGAAGTGAAGCACGTCGTCTGGTTGCCCGCATACTGCACAACCGTGCTCGGTGTTGTAACCGGCTGGCGTACACGATCATTTGTTGGGTATCGCGATTAGGACGCGGCTTCTTTTGTGCCGAGGTTACTTTTTCTTGCGGAACTTCCTCGAATGAATAATGCATCGAGCCCTCTCGGTTCGATTAATTCGCCCGTCTTCTTTCCCGTAAGCCAGTTCAACTCTTGTTGAAACTGTGTTCAGCGTGCCACATGACGGGACGTCTGCAGTTTACGTTTTCAAAGTTTGGTCGAGTTTTCTAACCTAGTAAAGCAAAAAGAAAAAAATCGTTTGCAGAGGGAGAAAAATAGTGTATTACCCTTTTGTGCCGGAAGCTGTCACTTGCTCACTGTAGGTTTGATTTCTCCTCGTACAGTCCGCGACATTGCTTACGTGAAGAAAAAAATCACGCTTTTTTTTTCTGTTTTTCTTTAGATTAAAAAAACTTTCACCGAGGCTACTATTGCGATAAAGAAGCGATTATTTGGGACACTAAGCTAAGCAGTAAAATGTGGTTCCCTCCAATACTCTTCCAAATTAAAATGCGAAAAAGCGTCAGTGCAGAGAGCGCCGCTCATTGCGCGTTTTATGCTTTCTATATCAAAACAACACTCAGTTTTATTACGTAATCTACAGGAATGTACGAATACTGCTTTAAATCAAATAGGGCCATTGCTAGAAACATAGAGAAAAGAGCCAGTATGTCGTAAGCTTAGCTAACACTGCGGAGGCTATGAAGAGAGCAGCGCTATTCGATATGTACCCTTGTCCGCTCACCCCTGGTAATTTACAAATTGTTAACTTCCTCGCCCTTTCTCTAGTTGCCTTTTTTTGCCTTTTACGTGTAGGCGAGCAACAGACAAAGAGAGTGCGGTTGAGAGTCTCTCCAGGAAAATTGTGTCCTGTGTGCATTACCCAGATAATGAGTTAGAAACAGGCTCATTTGGGTCAGTACAGGGGTGTGGTCATGAACTCTCTCTGAGCGCCCCAACAAATAACGAAAGGCGAGAAACAAATGGAGCAATGATTTGCACGCGAACTAAAGACCGGGGGCCGGTCGAGTAAGAAGAAGAAAAAAAGGCCAGAGGACGCTGGTGCGACTGAGCGAGAAATTAGGTCTCTCCGGTCTTAGCAACTGCCGCAGCCAAGGCGAGGTGTGGAGGCCTGATGAGAGCTTGTCCTTCCGGTTCACCCCTGGCACTTGCGGTGCTCAGACAAGCGAGGGACCGTTGGCGAAAACGTGGTGAACAACCGGTGATAAGGTTTGCGCCCGAGGTTTTAACGGAGAATATGCTAATAAGATTGGGTTTCACGAGAAAAGCGACAGGTTCGGCTCGATCGGCACTAGAGACAAGTGACGTCATACGTCAATGCCCCGTGACGTCACGGTCTCACGTTACATCGCACACATGCACACAGCGTGTGCCCAGATTCTTGGCAACACAGTCTGTGCGCCTCCGGTCTTATGAAACATGGCCTAGACATGCTGAAATTTGATTTCGAGGAAGAGAAATGTCCATCTGCATGTGTACGCAAACCTACCGTTTATAAACGCGTGCACTGACTGTATCGGATTACTTCTGAAGTTTTTGGGACACTGAACAAAGTTTATTTTTGGTAAAGCCTCGTTCAAATACCTATGCGGATGTTTCGCAGTGATATATGGTGACTTAAAAGAGTGTCATATAGCATATGTCATGACGTTTAGTCTAATCTCTCATAACTATTCTGCTCTAACTACTGGCACTCTTAGTTTTCTCGTTAACGATGGCAATTGACGTTAGTAATCAATATCTTTACTCAAAAGATCTTCGCCAAGAAGATGTCATAATAAATAAAAACGAACACAATGAAATACACGCATCAAAAGGCCGCATCTTTTATCTTCGTCTGTGCACGCTCCGGATAAAAAAAAAAAAAAAAAAAAAAACTGTAACACTTTAGAACATTATTAAGGACGTTACGAAGCGTAAGCTCTTTGGCGATCTTGTGAATACCGACCTCGTGGTTGGTATCAACTGTCATCGCAAGCATATACAAAGTGACATATTGCTAGGTGCAGGCGTAATTATGTACCCAACAAAATGGCATGGCAGGGATGGATAGTGCCAATAAGAACGGAATGACAATGCCTCCAGAGGGTCAAGCGTATGAAATGCTTCGACAGGGAAATTATGTTAAGTGATGCTTCACTGTTCACTTCAATACGTACATCAAACCTTTTTATTTAGGTTACGTGGGCGAGACACGCGTCTCAAGCGCTCTCGAACGAAAAACAGAAGGGAGTATGTTTGGAACAAGTTGATTTGGTTTGAATGCTGTCGTACATTTAGTTATACTATAGCGTTAGTCGCATTGCGAACAGAGCGAATGTGGATGTGTTTCCCAAATTTATAACGTACGCACGGCTCCCTCCCTGCAGTAGGTGTAGCCATAAGTATCTTTGACGGAGGACGAAATGACAGTTTTTTTTTTTTTTTGACAAGCTGATTGCATCCGCGCATTAAGTTTGATTTGAGCTGCTTAGCCAAGGGAATAAATTGTTCACTCGGAAATGTACTTAAGCTAAATAAAACTCGTTATGTTGTGTAGATCTAAATTTTATTCTCTTTCCCCAGAAAGTTTCTTACCAATCAATATCCACAACACCAAGATTATTTGGAAGAAACAGTGCATCTGGGAAGCGGCGACGCTTAGGAGCAGGTCACAAAAGAAAACCAACTGTGCAAACCTAAGTAACTGCACAGTACTCATTACGCGCACAGCGTTCTTTTCAACAGCACAACTGATTCCACACGGTAGAAATATCGGCTGGGCAATTTAGTACAACTTCTTGCACTTCTGGTATTACAGAGCTTAAATTCTATGAGACGTAGATAATGCCACCTTTATCGAGGGATATTGCAGGTTGAACAAAAGCAATGGTGGACTTTATATGTATTTATTTGTGAAACCGTTATATGCAACAAAATAAAATATAATACGCATTCATCAGCAAAACGTTTGAATGTAACCGAGCTGGTGATAGCTAGTAGTATTATTTGATTAACACAAATAAAATAAATACAAGTAGTAAAAAAAAAATCCGAGTCTGAAACTGACGCGCACGCACTACAAGGTACTGCATGTTAGTCCTGTTTGTCATCGTCAGCGTAGATGAATGTTTGTTAAATATAAAATTCTATAGAAGAAAACAGCTAAAAAACACACAAGGACTACCAAAAGACAGGGCAAGAGCTCTTGTCTTCTCCTTCTAGTAGCCGTTGTCTTTTGCGCTATTTTTCGTATTGTTGTTATGTATAACGAACTAGCTAGCAAATTGATTTTGATGCCTTATGTATTTTGATCTTGCACTTTTTCTAGTCAACGGTTTAGTGGATCGTAGTTTTATCTGGTTAAAGCCCGATCGTTCTTCTGCCCCTCCATGTTGGCTGAGACGCATGCATTGCCGTTTACTCACCGCGCTGGCGATGCCTATAAAGAACACGATGTTGTTCAGGTTGCACAATGGGCAGCCTGTGTAGGCGGTCATCTCGTCCTTGACCTCCTCCTCGGTCGCCTCGTGCAGGACTCGCCTCATCGTCGTCGCGCGCCGGTATTCCGTCGCCACTTCACAGGCCGTCGGCTCTTGTATCGGTTGACAGAACGATCACCCTACTCATTCCATGTACTGACGACACCAAGAAACTCGTCACTTCACAGATGATTTCCTTCTATGACGAGCAACTTTAGACATTCACTTAGTTTCAGCTTCCTATTAGAGAGTAGCAACAAAGTTCATGGGAACCTAGTGATGAAACATTAAAGCTACACCGTTAGGATTGACTATCACGAACACTGATCAATGAAATCGCGGATGTAAATTTAAATATTTCCCTTTGAAGGTTCCAGGGCACGTCAATCAGCAGCTGGTTCAAAACGATGTTGTGGTCACTGGAATGCGAAATGACGACAAATGCAGGTAAGGAGCCGGCACCCCAACGATGTCACGAACCTTCCTTTATGCCTTCATTAAAACTCTCTTAATGGATGGAGCAGCTGATGCACGACAATCCTGCGGCCACTCCAATGCCGAGTGACGACGGATACCGACCAGAAGCCGGCGCTTTGAGGATGTCACGGATGTTTCCCCAAGACACCACAAAATTCACGCAGATCTGTAACAATAAACGACGCAGCGGAGCGGGCCTTCGATGGAGGCTCAATCTCGGACCGTTAAAAGCTTGCCGACGGCTACATCACATCACTGTCACATCACCGTCGCGAAACCGGCGCGGCCGAAAGGCGAGCCGTCAGGCGTCGGAATCCGTTGCCAAGAAGGGTGAAGGCGACGACGACGAAGACGTCACAGTCTGTCGTCGACGTTCCGTCCGGACGACAGGCGGGGTCTCGACAGTCGCGTTCCGTCGTCGGAGACTGCAGTATCCGGGAGTATGCGGCGAAGGGGAGAAAGACACCGTTACGGACCGCAATGTTCGGAACCGGTTCTAGGGTGGCGACCTTCCACTGCGGAAAAGCGTTTCCTTCTTGGTTTCTTTTTTTCTGGAGCGCGGCGAAATCGAAGCACGTTTATCCACCACGTCGGGCAGTACGTCCCACGTTTTTGCCGCGCCGGTCTAAAGGGACCGGCGGGTGGGTTACCTGTCCCGTAGCCGGAGGCTCCAAGCGTAGACCACAACAAGAACGGGTCTAAACGAGCTCCGTGGACTCCCCAGGGACACACTTGGGGCGTCTGCGTGTTTGTTTTCGAGGAAGGGAAGGATGAATGGCTATTCTGGAGTTGTTTGGAACGCTTCAGTTTCCTCCGCCGCGGGGCTTCGGGAAAGGTTGCGTCACGCGGAGGGTCGTGTAACAAATGACGCCTTCTGGGCTTGGTTCCTCCTGGACCCTCGTTTTTTTTATGTTTTAGCGGCACTCTAATCTTTTGGACCAGTTACCTCGGTAAAAAAAAAGAAAAAAGAAAAAAAATCTACAGATATAATGCAATTGAAACGTAGCGGAAAGCCTGGAGACAAAAAGAAAGCGAGCAAAAACAACAAAAAACAAGCAAATAATGTAAAAAAAAAAACTTGACAGGTACAAGGTCTCACACAGCTCTGGAGCCTCGGTGTTTTTTTATGTTATTGATGTTTTTTTCATATTCGTCTTGTATTTACCGGCATTTTCAGTTTTTCTATGTGTGTTAAACACTAACTCATACATATACTCTCTCTATGTTCAGATTGGAATAATCAAGTTGTATGAACTTAGTTTATAAAATGAAGCACGAGAAAGCTGTTTTACAACCCGACTCGCAGTTTTAAGAGAAAATTCCACCTAGTCAAACAATGCCATACTTTAGAAAATGAATACACTAAAATATACGTAAAATGAGATAAATGAATGATGAAAGTTAGAAAACAATTGTCAGCAATAGATTACTTATTTGGTTTATTGTCTCGTTCACAGCGAGAATCGTGTTTCAATCACGTGAGCTTTGCGGTGCTAACGTGACCGTTAAGTGAAAAAATGAATTAAACGCTTTACTTACATTTTCTTTCTGCAGGTCTAATGTGTTTTGTCATTAAAGAACTTCTCGTTTCATTTCCATTTTCATCGTAGAATTTTGTTCGAGGCAAGCTGTATCGTAGCTTGATCAAAGATCTAAATTTCACGGATGGTAATGCGGTTGTAGGTGGATCTTGCTGGATATACATAGAAACATGCATATTTTACCACTATTGTACCACGACGGATGAAGGAATAATAAGAATAGAATCGTGCCAGCAAGGCTAGCCATCGCAGAAGATAAAACGGGCAACTTTGTTTCGAACGACATCTCATGTAGTGAAAAACGCTTAATAATTGACATTTGATAAGTATGCGGCATTGCAGAGATGCCGGCACCATAAGGAATCACACTGCGCCAAGGAACATGAACGGCGTAGTTCGTTGCTGAGTAGACTACGAGAAGTCGCGGGTAGTTCTATGGTGCCTAGAGCGCGTGTCGAACTGGTGCGTAACCCCGTCCTCACAACTGGTCCTTCTGTTTATTTTTATTTATTTATTTATTCTCTGCAGCGCCGGAGCATTACAGCAGAGGAGTGGGTTACATGATTCACATATATCATTATAAATTGGAAAGTCCCATAACAGCACACATCAGCAATTTCCAACAACATCAATAAACAAGATTCACACCAGCACACAACAGCAATATTACGAAAAAAACCAATGATGTACTTAACACAGAAACTTACATCGCATTAATAAGGCTAATAAAAGAGTCACTGTTAGCTGATACAATATCAGACGGCAGTTCATTCCATTCCGATATAGTTCTCGGAAAAAAAGAAAACATCATATAGTTAGTTCGACATTTTATTTCGCGTATTTTTTTTACGTGGTCCCTCCTACTCGATATATAGTGGGGCATTTCTAGATAATTAGTCTTGTCTATTCCAGTTAAATCATTGCTGATAGCGTAAATAAGTTTAAGTCTATTTTTCTTACGTCTTTTTTCTAAAGGCTCGATACCCATACAAACTTTCATTTGTGTCACACTCTCTGCTCGAGAATACTTATTCAGAATAAACCTCACAGCGCGATTTTGAATGCCTTCTATCTTATCTATGAGATATTTTTGGTGCGGGTCCCATACGGCACTCGGATTGCGGATGACTAAGCTAAGAACCCTGCCAGCCTTTTTCATGATCATATCTATGTGCTGATTGAACGAAAGGTTTTCTGAAAAAATGACACCAAGATATTTAAGTCCAGCCACTTTCCGCAACGAGTCTCGACCAATAGCATAAGCCGAATCAATATTATGTTTCTTTTTACTAAAAGCGACATGAAAACATTTGCTTGTGTTTAACCCCAGTTCCCAGGTCCCGCACCATAAACTAACCCGGTTCAAATCCTCTTGCAAAGAAGAGACATCGTTAACGTTCCTTATTGTTCTGTAAATTACACAATCGTCCGCGAATAATCTGATATTAGAAGAGATGGAAGACGCTATATCATTAATGTAGATTAAAAATAAAAGTGGTCCCAGCACTGACCCTTGAGGTACCCCCGAAGTTACATCTACGTATTCTGATCTTTTACCCCCCAGGACGACGCACTGTTTCCTCCCACTCAGGTAGTCTTTTATCCACCGGAGCACATTACGGTCGATGTTTAAAGCACTCATTTTGTGTAATAACAATTGATGCGAAACAGAATCGAACGCTTTGCGGAAATCCACAAAAATGGCATCCGTTTGCAGTCTGTTTTCAGCCGCACTAACTAAATCATGATAGAGCTCAATTAATTGGGTACTGCAGGAGACACCTCTACGAAAACCGTGTTGGTTAGGGCAAACAAAGTTATTATCTTCTAGGTGCTTAATTATACTACTGTAGACAATATGTTCAAATATCTTACATGATATACAGCTCGAGGAAATCGGCCTGTAATTGTCAACAATTGATTTTGGACCATTTTTATGAATTGGTACAACACACGTTTGTTTCCATTCTTTAGGGAGCAATCCGCTTTCGAGAGATTTACAAAAAATTACATAAAAGTATTGTGAAACTATACACGAGCAGGCTCTTAATACCTTGGGGGACATCTCGTCTGGACCGACGGCCTTGACTTCTTTTAAAGAGTTTAAGCAATTTCTTATTCCCTCTAGCGTGATTATGACGGGAGGCATAGCATTTTCCACTCTATCTCTAAGAATCGGCAAATGTTCGTAGTCACCGTTTTTGAGAAATATTGACTGAAAATAATCATTGAAACAATGAGCTTTAGTTGTATTATCTGTTATGACTCTACCAGTATTTGTAATACTCGGAATGCCTGTTCTTTCTTTTCGTGTTTTTCTAAGGTAACTCCAAAAGGCTTTCGAATTTATGTTGATAGCCTTTGCCAGTCCAGAGAAATAATCCTCCTTGGCCGTACTTGTGGTGCTCCTATAAACTACATCCAGCTCTTTTAGACGGTACTCGAGATTGGCAGTAGGATTTTTTTTATACTTGGAATACATACGTGAGCGTTTTCTAACTACTTTTTTCACTTTATAATTCATCCAAGGTTTGTCGGGTTTTGGTTTGTCCTTTACATATTTACGAGGAATGTGCTTATCGACAAGCTTTGACAGCACATTTCTGAAGTCAGTCCGCTGTGAGTTGGCATCATAAGTCAATGATTTTGACATAAACATATTTAGTTCGTCCTCTAGATCATTTATAATTTCATTGTAATTGGCCCTGTTTCCGCCTGAGGATGGGAAATCAATGTCATCCTATCGCTATCCTGGCGGTGGCACAGCATCAAAGGTGGATGTGACAGATGCCTGTTTTGCTGCAGGTCGTTGTGAAGCCGGACAGCCGATGGAAATCACAGCGGCGACTATACTCCGTTTCACCTTATGTTGTACCGCAGCGAAGGCTAGAAGCGCGAGCTCATAGCGTTGGCAGCTGCCCTTGCTGCACGAGAGCTTGTGCCGCCGAGATGTGCCCTGAGCAGGGAGCTCGCGCTTGTAGTCTTTCCTGCGGTACAACATAAGGTGAAACAGAGTATAGTTGGGACGACGCTACTGCAGTAACCCTTGCGCCCTCTCTCCCTTTTTTTTTCTAGTATTTTTACAATTAGCCGCCAGGATCGTGACATCCGACAGTGCAACACACCCACTTACGTGACGTCATTTGTTACCGCTTCGGGAGACCACTTTTGATGCAGGATAGGACGGTAACCACGAAGATACTTTCCGGGCACCGTTAATTATAAAGGCAGGAGAGACCAGTTTGGGTATAATGAAAACGACGAATCCTATGGACATTTTTCGAGTAACTAGCGCCGTGTGGTGATTGGTCCCCGAACTACAAATGAAGGGCAGCCCAACAGGACTCCGCTCGTCAAAACACATTCACGTCGTGCCGTTGAATCGGTCTTAATTGCATTTTCTGCCCCATGCTACCGACACCCAGAAAAAAAAAACGTCAAAAAAGACGAACTTCGCGGAGAAATAGGCGCTGACAATGTTGGTCGTACGTGACGGTGCAGTGCGAAAGTGCAGACAGCGGGAAGCAAGGCCAGGGGAGAGGGTGTGTGCGCACAAGCTTACTGGAAAAAGGTTCGTTCGGGCTGCTCAAGTTTCATCGAATTCAGAGCCATAACCAAATCTGACCGCCATGTCATACACGCAGGGTTTTCAAAACAACACATTTAAAGACAAACTGTGGGAGTTACGTGAACTCCACTTTTACACTTAGGTGCATGCAAAACAGCGGAAATCGGTACAATAGCTCTCTCTCTGCGTAAGACAATAAGGCGGGGCCGATCCCTCTATCACTCTCGGTTGGTGAAAAAACTCTTATCAGCTCTACCGCGTTGTCACGTGCTTTTGCGCCGGTCTTCGCGGTTTCAAACTCGAAATTAGCCGAACTGAGTGTAAAATTAGGAGACGTGTGTCTCGACATAGGGGCTGCTTACGAGAATTTAAAAAAAATGAAACAGTCTTGCAATACGACCGACTTGAAGTTTCGACTATAAACTATAGTCGGTGAAAGGTAGAGTTCAATAGATAAACTTCACCCACCTTTTTCCACTTTAGCATAGAGAACGTTAAAGAGGAGGCGACCTCATTTTCAGCGTTATCTATACTAAAGAGGAAAGTGGCGGGAAGATCTTGGGGCTGAAATTTGAACCTATCACCTGCTATAAGAATAGTAATTAAAAGCGTATCTGTTAATTTTAGTGAATTAGGGAATAGACAGTTACGGTTAACCTTGCACTTAGTGTCGGTCTGAAAGCATAAGCTAGCTACAAAAACCAATTTTTGCGTAGCCCCGATAGGTTCTTTAAGAAAACCTGTAATACTTTATTTTGAATACCCCATATAAAGACGCAACACTCGTTTATTTTATTTTTAGGTAGTCCGCCTGAAATAGGCAACGCGTATTAACGTCTTTACCTGGACGAAGAGGGAGTGCGGCGGCCGAGTTGTTGTGCTTGCATGGTAATAGGGACAAACGTTGAGTGAGGCTTAAGGAAATAAGAAAAAAAAAAGTGTGCCTCTGTCCGCTCCCGCGTTAGCATTGCGCACTATCGTAATAGAGAGTCATCGCATGTGCCGAGACCAAACCGCAACTTGCATTGGCGCGTTGCGACGACTATATTTGTTCGCGTACGCAAAGCTTTTCAGTAAGGTATCCAAAATCACTCTAATGGCTTCACGCAACGGTACCACGTTGGTTCTCACTGAATCAAGTCCGACAAGTATTGAATGGCCGCGCGTGACCGATGCTTAAAACTCGGGAGACGATCTTTCACTCCCTCGGCCTGGTTCAAGACCGCGCAAGTGACTCTCGCTGCTTGAAGGCTGCTCCTCCGAGTCAGCCCTGAACTTCGGTGCGACCAGAGCGTCCGCGATGTCGGAGGCGACGTCGGGCTTTTTCCCAGGCGGACTGCTCCAATATCCTTCAGAAGCGCATCCATGGACTCCGACGACCTCCCTCTGAACCCAGTTTACGTTCGTCTGAACTTTAGAAGACTGGCGTCTGCATTATGGTAATGAGAAGATACTACAGCGTGTCCCCCTCAAAAAATGTTCACGGTGTTTTTTCATCGGGAAAGTAAAGCACGCATCGCCGAACGCTAGTGGTCCGTACCAGATGGCAAAGTTTCAGAACGAACTGTTACCTCCTTAAAAAGTGTTAGGTGATTTTCTAAAACTTTAAATAGAAAAATGGGGCTCGTTCTGAGTAGTTTTTGGCATTCAGCCCCGTGTACTCGCGGGCGTCACGTCGGCCACCGTGTTACCATGCAGAAGTTTCGAAAATCGCTTCCAACTTTTGTATAAGACCTTCATCTTGAAACTTCGACATGTGGTTCGGACCGTATTATATTCCTAACGAGCGTGTTGGTACGAAGTACTAGATAACAGAAAGTATAAAACAGAGAGAGCGTTACATTTGAGCGTAAACTCAGCATTCGACAATGCTTAAATCGTCTTTAAAAAAAAGCAAAAAAAAAAACACTGCATCTTTTTGGTGACCCAGCATTTAAAAAAAAAATTATACGCCCTTAATTACTAAGATTTCTTGATTAAGCAGAGAAAACGCGAGAGACAGAGGAGGAAATAAGGAATAATATATATATATATATATATATATATATATATATATATATATATATATATATATATATATATATATATACACATTTTTAAACACCGCAACAAGCGATGACGGCGATCGGCAAAAAATGTTCCTTTTAGGCATCTTGACGAGCCCTCGTTACCACGATAACCATCGACAGCGTAATAAAACGCGTCGCCCCTGCAATTTATCAACGCTCCTTAGTCAGTCAGCTTGCGGGATTTACTAATTTATTTAAAATACCCTCAGGACCGTCGGAATTAGAGAGGGAAGTGAGGGTTAGCACACTTTGATAATCAGTCGGAACATTGTAGATTATTGTCGGCAGTCTTAAATAGATGGTTAATGACTGTGGATATCGGCGCTTGAAGATGGTTCAAGTCCGCAGAAGATTTCAGAATGAGCGACTCGTGAAATGTGTTAGTGTAGCATTTTTGGAATGCCTACCTTATCTATATGATCCATGCGTGATGAAATATACAACGGATGATTCAGCAGTCGATTGTGAATAGATTAGTATCGTATGAGAGAGACACAAGCGTGCTATTTTTCCGCGTAAAGCAAGGTTAGGCAATGATCGGGTGGCTTTCGTGGAGGTTAGGCTGGCTGTTCAATGATAGTTGTTAAGAATAAACCGAGCAGAGCGATTTTGTACTGATTGTAGAGCATTAATTAATTTAGAATTACCAGGGTCCAACATAGCAGAAGCATATTGTAATTTAGAGTGAACAAGTGTATTATTCGGAGTTAGTTTCAGAGATGGAGGAGCAAGAAAGGAATGTCGTTTTAGATGACCCAGCATGCAGTTAGCGCTATTAATCCCACAATGATCTGTCAAGAGAAATCCGCAGATATATAAGCACCCCAGTATTTACACGAAGGCACGGAAAGTAAGGGGACGTTTGCAAGAAAACAAGATAGAGGAGCAGTAGATTTACGGGATAGTCCCACGGCTTTGCATTTAATCGTGTTAACTTTCATCCCCCACAAGTCACAAGTTCGTTGTAAATGGTTTTTGCTATATCGAACTACTTGCTATATCGAACTGATTGGAGAGTTTCCTGCTGTTCGTTATAAACGGGTTTGACTGTAGAGACTGAATTAGTAGGGAGTTTTTGTAGACCACGTTGCCCCCTCCGCTAGGCCCTCCACAACGAAACTGCTATTGCGCCTGCGTGCAGAGTTCCGGAGGGCGTTGTGGGACGGCAAAAACGATCTACGAACGCTCTCTAATATATTCATGTAAATTCTGAGTGTCCAAAATGTTAGTAACCTCCCAGTAAGTAACATAATCATTGGTGAATAAACTAATGGAAGAAGAAATGTAACGTGGCGAACCAGTGATATATATATATATATATATATATGTATGAGACGGAATACCCATTACAGATTCTTGTGGTACACCAGGATTAACGGAAACAGGCGAAGATGTTTTATCGTTAGTGGTTACGAACTGATATCGGTTAGTGAGAAAACAAGTTATCCAGGACAAAACATTTGCATCAATATTACGACTATTAAGATTTAGCAGTAGCAGCTTGTGAGAAACTTTATCGAATGCCCTGGAAAACTCCAGGATTGTACAGTCTACCTGGGATCCCCAGTAAATGATAAAAGTTGAGTTTCCCAAAAGAAGGGTTTTGGGTTGGCTGACACGAACTGCCAATTACGAAACAAGAAGCGTGATCTCAATGACCTTGCCCTATGTTTTTAAAGCTGTCAGCGCCTCTGGGTACGCCATTTTGTTTAGTGAAGTAGCTTCAAATTTTTGTCGTCTATATAGACAGCGCCACCGGGAAGTTAGTCCGCCCCATGCACTGAGTATCTGGTGTCGATGTTGTAGGTGAAAAGTTTTGCGAGTACGGTGCCAGTGCTAGCCTGGTGTCTCTAACTTGCAGCTGTACACGTCAAACGTTTTGCGAGTGCGGCATCAGGGCCAGCCTGGGGTCTATAACGTGCATCACTTGGTAGAGATCCAAGACGCTCTCCTTTATACAATACTCATCCTGACCGACATGGGTAGGGAGGGAACTCAGGAATCCTTGGCTCTGCAGCGCGAGCTTTCGCTCCAAGCGTTCTGTGAGCTGCGTTGCGTGAGCAAGCTCAGCCACCATTCAATTTAGATGTTTAGGAAGCTGATACTTGACTCTTCGACTTTCAAAGCGAATTCGTGATAAGGGAGTACGCCATGTGTACCTATATTAGACGCGTTTGTTCATTTGGAATGTGCGAATAAAGGCTAGCGAGGTCGGAAAATGTTTTGAATTCACCTTTCGTAACAGTCTGATAATCGATAATCGTTGATAATGAAATGTTTATGCTTCAGTCAGAGGATACAGAGGCCATAGCTGAGAGGTAGAAGAAACATTACCTACTGCTTGCATTCTTTTTTTTTTTTTTACTTCACCATTCTGAGTATGAATTGATTGGTTAAACTAGTGATCCCACGCACACGATGCGCGTAGCATAATTTGGAATAGAGAAGGAATTTATATTTATGAAATTTTTTTCTGTTTGGTAGAATCTTTTTATACTTACTGATCAAGTAAAGACCTTTTGAAATGTTACCACGAACGTGTCCAACATGGTCATTCTAAGACATCTTACAGAAAATGATAGACTAAGATTTTAAAGATCATTAGCATAATGATCATGTAAAACGGGTTTTAACGGAACTTTTACGTTTAACCGAGTTCCTGAGCACTGCTGTAACATTACCGCCGTGCTGTTTCTAGTATTTATATGAAGGACGTTGTTTTCATACCCGACTCTCGTTTAAAACGGCACGATTCGTTTTGTTAATGAAATGGTCACTCTTTTTTCAAGAAATAATCACACGCATATCGTCCGCATATATATTAAATTCGACACCAGAGTCAATATTAATACTGTTTGCATTGTGGGCCCCCCGGAGATCCAAAGCGTCGAGCTAGGTCGCCTGCATGCTACATCGTCTGGTCAGCTCCACTGCGACGAGGACCAAGAGCTATTGGCATGGCGAGCGGCGCTCTGCCGCTGATAAAAGACCCGCGCAGAGGATGCGCAAATGCTTTTTGGTCGCGGCGCGGGCGATAACGGTCTATGAATGACTACGTGTTGTTGAACCAGTGCGTTGTGCCATTCTTCGAGGCGGGTAGCAACAACATACAGTCGATAAAATCGGAGCTAAATGCTTTCTTTGAGAACGCCGCACTTAGTATTATGCAATCAAGACCGAGGCTCATTTATACAAACACAATGACGACTGTTCTAAAACTATATTATAACGAGGAAAACAAAAAAGAACCTGTAAATAAATGTGTAAGTAATTTTTCCAACGAGATGCCATGGTTGAGACAGTCAATAAACTTTGCTGGGGACAAGAAAGGTACCATTATTCTGGACAACTTTTCATACAAATTGTCTCGTACAATTTCAGTCGGGTGAAAGAGTGAAGACTAGGTTTACCTGTTGTTCTTCAACCCAAATTAATTTTTTTTTTAAATATTAAGGTAATTGAAACTATTGGTGATCCTTGAGTAAATATTTTTTTCCTAAGAGTTTTTTTTATTTATTCCTAAGAATAATTACAGTGTAATAGTTGTTTTCCATACTATTTTTTCTTTCTAGAGTTGAGCGATACTTTTACTTTTGAGATTGCACATGTACCACCGAGAAACAGGTCCGACGTTAGCGAAAGGTTATAAACATGCGTTAAATGAGGCTCCATGAAGTCAATAACAGGTTTTACATGTTTACTCTTGATGCCATCAGCATCGCAACTGTTATTCTAGCGTAAATTAGTTGTCGCGGAAAAACACTTTACTTTTATCGGTAGAACAAATAACGATACTCTCACAAGCGCTTAATAGATTTTGTCCTGCATCACTACATTAAGCGACAGTTCCAACTTTGACAAATTAGCGACTGAACAGATCCACTTGTGTAAAATGACACGTTTAAATAAAATAAATATTTTTTACTGTAATTTTAAATAAAGTAAAATGACAGTAAAAAATAACTTTTTTTATACTATCGTAGTTAGTTATCTCAGCCAAGAATGTATAAAGTCTTTCTCGAATCAAGTCGGAGTTATTCGTACACTCGGACACAAAGGGTTGATTATGGTAGGAATGCACCGCTAAAATCTGCGTTTCGGAAGAGAGGCGCCCTTTCTCGATACGGTATTAAAAAAAAAGCAAAAGTTGCACAAAACGTTTGACGAGATGACCGATCAATCAAGAATTGAATTGAATGAGGTCTTTAGTGTTTTGCCTGAAATTCCCGCGCCGTATGAAATATTCCAACGCTGTGACGCCAGAAAAAGAATGTCTCCACGGCATCCATTGTGGTCTTTCAGTCGGCGTTGTTTACGAGGCAGTCTCTTGTTGTCAGCAGATAAACGAATTGGAGTTGTCTTTAAAGACGTCGACACTCTTTTAATTATGAAGTGGCAAGAACAATTGCCCGTGGAGGAGCGTAGTCAGTGAAAAAGGAAACTAATGTTTACGATGCCAAGCGCCTGCTTAGAACTAACTTGTCGAAAACACAAAACCCGAAAATTGCAAAAGCTATAAAAAAAATATACGTGTTGGGGTGTAGTTAGAATTCACAACATGTTCTGATCAGACATTTTTTTCCTCGCCCTAAAATCTAGATGGCTAAATGAAATCTTTTTTTATTTCGATTTCTGGAACGGGGGTAACCGCGCACCGCAGCAGAAACGTCTGTCCCCGGCCCAGCGAACAAAACGAGTTTCTTCTTAGACCAGATCGCCGGCAATGATGGAGTATATAGCTTCCGGCACACTCAAAATGAACGAGCGTTTCGAAGCAAGCCGCACCGGCTTTTCAAAACGAGGCGTGCTCAGGCGTTCCATCTAAATCTTTGCGGCAAGCCTATCTTTCTCTCTCCGTGAACGGCACAGAAATACTGCCCCTCTCTGACGACCTAAACGCACCGCCTTGTTGCCTTGGCAATTAGATCTGTAGACATATAACAAACAAAACAAGAAGCAACGCACAAAAAAAGGTTACTTATTTTTTACGGACGCGTATTTTCGAACGGTAGGTTTCGGTGTGCAATGAGGTAGACCAAGCCCGAGACAAACCCACATCCGTCAGGACCATGTATCGAAGCTCAGTCTGCTAATGCCACTCCTGTTGGGTGGCCCGTCTTCATCCTCTATTTCGTAGATGCAGCCTGGCAAAGGTCACTGAAATGGCTACTGACAGGCAAGTAGGAAATTTTGTATCGACTAATTAAAATGTCCACGCAGGAAATAAACAAAAATGAAAAGAAAAAAGAAAAAGGCTTAACTCCTATGAAAACGGAGCGAAGCCCCCGGGCCCTGTCTTCAAACCACAGGGCGCCCTATGGTTTGAAGGCCGGTGACTTCGCTGCATTTCAATATGAGTTAAGCCTTTTTTTTTTTTTTTACTTTTTCCTCGGGTAAGCTCGCTCTTTGCGAATTTTATAGAAAAAAAATGAAAGCCGCTTACAACTCCCTGTAACGCCGAATTAGAGCGCAGCTCTTGAGGAGGAGGAGGGAAGAGCACTGGGGAGGGGGGGGGGGGTTAAACTAACCAGGGGGGGTCACGTTACCTTGGGGGTCACGTGACCCCCAATGCCGATGATGTCATCACTGACGTCACTGATGACGTCATCAGTGACGATGACGATGCGGGTACCGATGACGTCATTAGTGACGTCACTGATGACTTCACCAGTGATGATGACGATGACGATGCGAATCTCGGTGACGTCATCAGTGACGTCGCTGATGACGTCATCAGTGATGATGACGATGACGATGCGGATGCCGGTGACGACATCAGTGACGTCACTGATGACGTCATCAGTGATGATGACGATGACAATGCGGATGTCGGTGACGTCATCAGTGATGATGACGATGACGATGTGGATGCCGGTGACGTCATCAGTGATGATGACGATGACGATGTGGATGCCGGTGACGTCATCAGTGATGATGACGATGACGATGTGGATGCCGGTGACGTCATCAGTGATGATGACGATGACGATGCGGATGCCGGTGACGTCATCAGTGATGATGACGATGACGATGTGGATGCCGGTGACGTCATCAGTGATGATGACGATGACGATGTGGATGTCGGTGACGTCATCAGTGATGATGACGATGACGATGCGGATGCCGGTGACGTCATCAGTGATGACGATGACGATGTGGATGCCGGTGACGTCATCAGTGATGATGACGATGACGATGTGGATGCCGGTGACGTCATCAGTGATGATGACGATGACGATGCGGATGCCGGTGACGTCATCAGTGATGATGACGATGACGATGTGGATGCCGGTGACGTCATCAGTGATGATGACGATGACGATGTGGATGCCGGTGACGTCATCAGGGATGATGACGATGACGATGCGGATGCCGGTGACGTCATCAGTGATGACGATGACGATGTGGATGCCGGTGACGTCATCAGTGATGATGACGATGACGATGTGGATGCCGGTGACGTCATCAGTGACGATGACGTCATCGGGGGGTCACGCGACATCGGCGGGGGTCACGTGACCTCGAGGAGGGGGCCACGTGACCTCAGGGGAGTCACGTGACCGGGGGTCACGTGACCCCCCACGAGGTCACGTGACCTTGGTGGGCGGCTCGCGCGGTGCATTATGGGACATTTCCCATGATGCACCGCGCGGTTACGCCGACGCCGACGCCGACGCCGACGCCGCTCAAGCCGGAAACGGGCCCCTAAGAGCTGCGCTCTAAAAAGCATAGAGCGTAATTTAAGATTCACTGAATCGGGGCCTATTGAAGTCTGGCTCCGCACCACTCGAAAATGACAATGAGGAGTTGAGTGCCTGCCACTGGCTACAGGAAATGACGGGAGATAGACTCACCGACCCCCACCGCACGTTTATCTGTGGGGGGTCAAATTTCAATTGGCTGTGACGTTGTCAGTATTCGTATATTTTCAAAACGTTCTGTGTTGTAATATGCTTTTTTTTTGTAAGAATATATAAATTAATCAACCAAAAAAATCTTTTTGTTTTCTTCTTAAGGGCAGAAAGGGCAAGACTATGAACAGTGCGGAGCCGCTCTTGCAGATTGCACGTTCAAGGTGGTCCTGTGTTGCCCTGCGTAGGCCCATCAGTGATCTGTCAAACATTTCTCTCTTGGCAATGAAAGAAAGTTCTGAGGATTGGCGTGCCAAGCCAACGAAAGGCATCCGACACGCCTCAGCGGAGGACTGGCGAATAATTTGGACCACCCAGGGACTTTTCGACGTTCAACCGAAATTTCGGTTACGTGACGCCTACTCCTGTGGAAAGCCTCCGTCAGATGACGGGAAGCTCAGCCGATAAGGTCCCTCTATACTTATCGGCCGAGATTCGAACCCGCCACCTAAGGACCCGTAGGCAGGCAGTCGGGCTTGGAGACACGAAGGCGCCTCCTTTCTCTAAATCTTCGCACCTTACATTGATCTTCAGTTCTGTGCCATACGCACTTTTTATCACTTATATCCCTCTCAAAGTCTGCATGGAAGGTAGCGCAAATTTGCTTCGACCACCGATATTGAAACGGTGTTTTTTTTTACCTGGATAGTTTAGAAAACGGTACATAATACGGCTACATATTATTTACCAGTTTGGTGCTGTTCTATTTCGTTATATAAGAAAGTAAATAAAATTAAGATGTTAACCACTCTATACTGTGTTCTTATACTTCATCCCCCTTCCGCGCAAGCAAGTGCACGAACACACACACACACACACAAACAAACAAAACAAACATGCCTTCTTAAAGTCTGGTTGTTAGGCAGGTGCTCAGGCGATAAGTCGACTCGCCTCCGGGGTTATGAAAGGGCATAAACACGGGAAAAAATATTAAAAAATATAAAATACTGAAGCACGATAAAAATGGCACTGCTACTGAAGTTTTTGTAAAGTGTCCCGAATCATATCTATATCTCAAATAGCGGCCAGGCTCTTTAGATCGACCGCTAAGTTCGGTTTCTTGTCGCATCGCGCTACGATTTTGTGCAGCGTTGCCCACGGGTGGTGCTTTCTATAAAATTCGCAAAGAGCGAACTTACTTGAGGAAAAAGTAAAGAAAGAAACAGGCTTAGCTCCTATGGAAACGCAGCGAAGCCACCGGCCTTGTTTTAATAGGGCGCCGTATAGTTTGAAGACCGCGGTGGCTTCGCTGCGTTTCCATAGGAGCTAAGCCTCTTTCTTTCTTTACTTTTTCCTCAAGTAAGTTCGCTCTTTGCAAATATTATAGAAAGCACCACCTGTGGGCAACGCTGCACAAAATGGTAGCACGACACGTTGACAACCGAATTTTGCGGTCGATTTAAAGAGCCTGGCTACTCCTTGAGACACCCGGTAGAATGCATTTGCAACATGAATGTAAAAGTGTTTGAAAACACAGATAGCGGAACACATTATTATATCGGCTCAGATCCAGATAATAAAACATAAGCGTACACAACCAGACGAGAGTTTTTCTGGTTGGCCTAAATATATGATAAACAAAGTGACCATCAACCATCAACCCGTCTCCTTTTTTTAGAGATATTGAGACATATCGTAGTGCAAGTACTATCGTGGACACTGTTAGCTATAACACGGCAGCGGCGGCCGTCCCGTACCCCCAGCGCCCCATAGCAGGCGCCGTCCGAAACTCCGCGCATGCGCCGTGCGGCGGGCTCGTTCTTCCCTTTTGCGAGCACACCCTCGCTTTACCGTCTGCTAGGCGCAGAGCAGGCGATGCTACAGTGCTGCTCGTCTGGTACCCTCGCTATAGCGAACTGGTCTCAAACTCATTTTCAAGCGGCGATTTGTATTGGGGCAGATTGCAGAGTCATTATAGGGCATAACCCCTGTTTAAGATTTTTTTTTTGTTTGTCAGAAACAGCATTTTTACCGATATGCGTTCGCAAACCAGTATGAGCGCAGCAGGTGTGATACAGAAATAGACTGTTATACTCCATTTCACCTTAAGTCCGAACGCAGCGTACGCTTCAAAACGACAGAGCCAATCAAATAGCGGCAAAGGTGCAACGTCACGGAGTGCATCCCCGGGGGACCCAATAAAGTGCAAAAAGTGGTTTTGTCGCTGCTTGGTGGGTCATATCGTCTCGTAGCGTCCGCAGCACTTAGACCTAAAGTGAAACGGATGATAACTGCAAATTTTGTCTCATAAAAAAATTTAATCTACCGTGATGTTACATTTAGTATACGATGATTATCCTTAGCCAGCGGAGTCAGGGAATCAACCGTGGGCACCTCATACGCGGTGGTTGCCGAGCGCTGTGGCGTCGTCTGCTCTGTGCCTAGCAGACGACAAAGCGAGGGTGTGCTCGCAGGCGGGAAGAGCGAGTACGCCACACGGCGCATGCGCGGAGTTTCGGACGGCGCCTGCTATGGGGTGCCGGGGGTACGGGGCGGCCGCCGATGACCGTGTTATAGCTAACAGTGTAGTCACGAAGCTCGAATAACAACACCGATGCCCACGAGTGCCGTAAAAAGCAAAATTCTTCCCTTATGAGCTGCCCTTCCTTTCGCGAGAGCCTGCGTTTGAGATTATCATTTCCCGTTGTTATCGCTGGGAGCTAGGAATTCCGACGCTGGCCTTTATTCCGACGAGGAGAGCTACCGCATGATGAGGCCGCGTTCCACAACGCAGTTAACGAGAATGGCGGCAGCGAGCAAAAGGCGATAAATGGAATGGTAGGTCCAATCAAACAGCTCAGAAAGCGCAATGTCATGGCCGTCTTCCTGCGTGTATTCATCCGCCGGCTCACCCAGTCAAGCGCAGAGGGTGCTCCGTGATTTTGCGTTCGGTGTAGTCACTGGGATTGCGTGTCCGCGTTGTCGGAGCCTCGACGGCGTTCTGAGATGAAGGTACTCCGGCGAATTTTTGAGCTACCCTAACTACATTTTATGAATCCCCCGCTTTTACCCTTTTCGGTATGGTATTTATTATTGCCAAATTCGGAATAGACTTTTTTTTTTTTAAATCGCCGAGTGAAAATGATGTTGAAACCAGCATTTCAATATAGCCGCGCTTTTCAGTGCCGTGACGTGAGTGGCAGGCAGGCTTGCAGGGCGAGCAGGCAATCCCAGCGATAGACTATTCCGAACACTGGTCTCGTGGTGCTGCGCGGGTGCTCGAGCGAGCTTCCATTCGTTTGACAGCACACAATTGCTTGCAATCAGTTGGGAACCAATTCTACAGTCGAAAGAGGGAACCCCTGCCACCGGCGTCACCTTTTCGTCGATGGAAATAGAAACCTTCAGTTCGAAAAAAAAAAAAAAAAAGAGGGTGAGAACCAAATGTGCAAAATCAATAACTCTGCAAAAAAAAAAAAAAAAAAAAAATATATATATATATATATATATATATATATATATATATTTTGCCTAATACTTGGGTTTGTTGATGTGTTTAGCCAATTTTCAGTCAAATCGGGGACGACAAAGAAAACGCCGGAGATTCAACGCGAAACAAAGCGTAGGGTATCGACTTTTGCTCCGTCTTTTTGTCCGCTGTTGTTCTGGGATTCCAAGCAACTTCTGCCAAGGAGCTCGGCCGCATTTGGGAAGGGGTCTGTTGTAACAGGCCGCTTCTGTTATCCGGCGAATATGCCATTTATTCGAGAAAAAAATGGTGCTCCACGGCACCCATGCATACCTGACGGTACCGGGAGGAACCCTTTACGCTAAAACCAACGAACGCGGGATAAACCGGATACTCGTCGTTGCGCTGGGAACTGCTCTAGATCGGTCCCCAGGAGGTCGGACAGAAAGAAGCACGTTAGAGCGAGTCGCCTATCGCTGGTTCCGCGTGCGACCGCGAAGATGCGCCTCGATGCCCGCGCTATCTTAAGCTCATCACACTTTCCGACCGCAATCCGTGGCTAGTGAGGCGCGTCTCTGCATCCGCGTTTCCTCCCCCTCCCTCTTATCCTAGAGATTTCATTTCACGAATCGGTGCCAGGCATAAGAAAACCGGAACGAGTCGCGACCCCACCCTCTGAAAATGCAAAAAAACGGTGGTAAAACTCTGTGTACACGAGATTCACGGAATGCTTCGAATAAGCCGGAGAGGCGTCGTTCCGTTTGGCCATAACGGATACCGACACCGATAATCACGAGCCGACGAAGCCGAATCAAGCAGCAAGATGGGCGCGACATCACGGCGATCGTGCTCGTACGTGACGTAGAAACGACACGCTGTTCGTTGCCGACACGATGACACGAATCATGTGCGGGCACGCCGAAAGCATGTTTGCTTCATACAGGGTGTCTAAATAGCGGACAGGCTCTTTTAATCGGAGGCCAAAATCGGTTTCTTGACCTATCGCGCCACAATTTTGTGCGGCGTTGCCCACAGGTGGTCCTTTCTATAAAATTCGCAAAGAGCAAGCTTACCCGAGGAAAAAGTAAAGAAAGAAAGCCACCGGTCTTTATACAATAGGGCGCCCTGTTGTTTGAAGATCAGTGGCTTCGCTGCGTTTTCTTAGGAGTTAAGCCGTTTTCTTTTTTTTACTTTCTCCTTAGGTAACCTCGCTCTTTGCAAATTTTATAGGAAGCACCCCCTGTGGGCAACGCCGCACAGAATCGTGGCGCGATAGGTTTAGAAAGCGTTTTCTGCGGTCGATTTCAGGAGCGCTATTGGAGACACCCCGTACACATGTACCCTTCGAACGTGTCTGCAACACAGTAATATAACAGGACTGTCCATACTGGAAGGAAACACGCCTCGGACAGCGTCTGCGAATCCTGGTTTGCATGACGTGTGAGCTGCCGGGAGAATTGCGGCATTAGGCGATGAGAACGCCGAAGGACAAATCGCGAAGCGTCAACGCAATTAGCCTCGCCCTGTGGCGTGGTTTATTAGCTTAATTCTGTCGGTTGCCTCAGCGTCCATATTCACTGGCCGAACTAATCGAGCGCAGGGCGTGCACCGTGACTCTGCGATTTTTGGCATGTACGTGTGCGCGTGTGTCTCGTAGCACACTGTACAGCTGCAACGGAAAAAGAGTAGCACAAGTGACCGACGACCGGAGCGGCAAAATCGCGACACGCGGCGCTATCGTTCCCGAGCGCGCCGATAGCGAGAGTGCCAGTCACGTTCCATCTGTCAACGCGGGGGTGGCCGGCAGAAAGCAGCCCATCCTAAAGCCCGCACTTCGAAAGGTATCTTATACTTTAAAATTCTGCCACCTCCCCCCCCCCCCCCCCCCCCCCCCCCGCGTTGAGAGACTTGCACTCTCGCTATCGGCGCGCTCGGGAACGATAGCGCCGTGTGTCGCGATTTTGCCGCTCCGGTCATCGGTGACTTGTGCCACTCTTTTTCCGTTGCAGCTGTACAAACGCGTTGGTTAAGCCGATCGAAGCTCGCCGCCTAGTAAATATTTTATGGAGTGTGTACGTCTGTCGCGCTACTCCGGGAACTGTCCGAGGAACGAAGTAGCGCGCATGAACATTTCGGTATATTAAAAACTACAAAGATACTTAAGACTGCTAGCGTGTCGGAATGCGAAAGCATTCGTATACGTAGGTCAAGCTGCGCGCCGCTCTGAGCTCGGCCGTGCGGCCTCTCCTGAGTCTGCCCGGACGAACTCTGCATGCTGGCTCTGGGGCCGGCTGCTCCCTCTTAACCGGCGGCCGGGCCGCTGCGCCATAGAGGGGCCTTCTCTCTGGGGTGGCGTTCCTTGGAACTACGCCGTGCGCCAGCCAATGGGGTGGCTGCTACACACTACGAACTTCGCTCCATGGGACGGGGCAATTTAGGTGCCCTTTGGCGCGGCTTCAAAAGTCGATAACGCCGGTTCGATCCATGGAACAGTTAATGCTTTCGCACTAAAGGAACGATAAACGCTGGGCAGAGGGATCGCGTGAGCGGAGGGCACGCGATAAACTTCCCGAATGGAGGGGCGTCACGGCGTGCCAACGAGGGCCGGGCGACACTTTTCTCGCGCCTCGTCCCGCCTTTTCTTTATTTTTTTTTTAATTTCGTTTGGCGCTTGGGTAAGCCGCTGTCAGCTGGGTTTCTTTTCGATTCCCGTCGAAAGGTGCGTTCACCGGATCTACTGAAACCGAACCGCCGAAATGTCGGGGAAAAAAAAAAAAAAAGACGGGGAGGCGTCACCTTGCTATGGGCGTCCCCTTCCGCGTTGCGATGTTCGTCACGTCAGCCATTTTCGCCCCGAAAGAAAGGACGCTCCATGGCACTCGGATGAGTGGCGTTTAACGCACCGCTGGACACGTCAGATCTCATCCTCGACAGCGCCGAGCGCGATGACGTCCACTCAGGGGAGACTGTTTCTATTTACGACTTCGAGTGGCCCCCTCGCTGCATGCTAGTGGTAGTGTCGACGGTACGGTGTGTCGCTTCTTCCGATGTGTTGTACTCCATTCTTCCAGTTCGCGATTGGTGGGTGCTACGAATGGATACGCGCTGTGTCTGTCAGCTTCGAAACGAAGAAGCCGAACAAACTGAATTTTTCACCTGGCCATACTTTCTCGCGTGAGGAAGCGAGGTGGGACCTTTCGGCACGGGCCCAAGTATTTAAGACTCACGTGTAGAGTGTCTAAACGACACCTAATAATGTAGCAATCATGCTGTTCGTTCACCAAATATGTTTTTATAACTTTTTTTGTTATTTTTTTTTCTCATTTGACACTGACTTCGTATCCATATTACAAATACTACGTTCCTGCATATTCAGGAAACGGCTGTGAGGACCAGCACATTTGGCACGCCTTACAAAATATGAATTCTGAACGTACGAATGAACGAAAAACGAACGAAGAGAGCCAGCAGAGGGTTTTCACCGCCGAGCATCTGCAAGGACGCTGACGATGCACTTCGGATAAGAAACACTTGTTTTAATGCGAAAGCATTAACTGTCTCATGAAGCGAGCCGACGTCATCAGTGTGAAGCGCGAAAACGGCACCTTACACCTTTTCTCCAACTGAAGCCAGCTCCCAGCTATGAAACCACGCGAAAAGCCTAGCCAAAAGGCACCTAGTTTTCCCATTCCCAAAGGAGCGGAGTAAAGCCGATGGATTTTCGGCTTCGGTCCGATTGGCCGGCGCGCGTCGACGAGGCTCCCATTGGCCGCTGCGCGTCAGTTTCCACGACCGCTCACCCCATAGCGCTGCGTGTCCGTCAGCGCGCCGCTTACACGAAACGTCCAAGGCCGAAGCGGCGAGGAGAGGCGCCCTTTCCTCGCCGGCATGAGCGCCCCGCTCGGCCGTCGACGCAAATACGCTGGAGACGAAATAAGGGAGTTGAAGAATGACGTACATGCTTTCGCATTCACAACTCATAAGAAGTGCTTAGGTGTACCTTGTGTCTTTTGTTTTTCTTTTGTAATGCTTTGTTATCTCCGTTGCGTTTTGTCTAAGCGTCAAAGATAGAATTGTGTTGAATGAGTTGTGTTGCGGGTTGTAGTTGTTCGGACTAAGTCTAGTAAGAAAAAAAAAAGACGACTTAATTCTACACGGCTGCCAAGCGAAGAAAAGTCAGACATAAGGTGCGCAATCGGGCAACGTGGGAAGCCGTTGGAAATTAGGAGGCAAGACGCCTGGGTATTCACCGCGTCCGTCGGCGCCCAGAATCTCTACTGTTTTCGTGTGTGCGAATGTGAGGATCAATGCTTTATATATGTTGTGTGTCGCAATGTCGGAAAAGTTATGCCGGACTCTTCGAAGGTTCACAAATTCTCCTTCTCAACCGACGAGCAACTGCGTATTCAATGGATTGAGGCGATACCGGAGAAAGTAGTTCAAGTTACGAGATCTTCGAAGGTATGTATGTTTGGCAGATTTTTGTTTTATTCTCGCACTCTTGTACTTCCGAATTGTCAGTGTACCCAGAAGGACGATAGTATAGTAAACAACTCCGCTATATTTTTTGTATTCTCAAGAAGGCATGATAGTAATTTTTATAACGAGTTACCACTTCCAAAAAGTTCTGAAATATTTTGTTTGTTTTAGCTTCCGAGTCACCTGCGCAGAATATTTTGCTTTGTGCTCTAGTTGTTACATTTTACATCACCGACTATGATTTAGCGACGCTGTCCTCGAAGACAGCTATCCTAGCCTACGTATGCTTCGCCTCTGTGACTGAAAAAGAAACAAAAAAACATTCAAGTGCGAATACTGCAGGGAAAATTTGGGTAGCACGTCGCTCAGTTCTTGCGCTTACGTGATGAACGAAAAGTTGTCAGTGACCTGCCATTACCTATGCTGCCGTCAAAGAGTTCGGCACTTGTGCAAGCGAGTCGACAAACATCCTTCCCAACAATGCCTGCAAATAGAAATAACGATGTCTTAGGCAGGGTGCAAGGTTTGCTCCAGTTCAACAGCAACTGTCTGTTCTCCCTAAAAGATATCGCTGTTTTAAAAAAAAAAAAAAGTAAAGTGTGAGGGAACCTCTGTAGACGGACATACTAAAACACGAAACGGAGGCAAAAAGGAAGTTGTCTCATAAGGCGAACTATACATTTTGTCACGTGTATTTCGTACACGATAATCTTGTGGCACGTAGTCAGTCAGTCACATTTTGTGTAGCATTTTCTCGTTTCACTTTGTTAAAACTACCTTTTCTTTAATAATACGATTCACTCCTTAATAAGCTAGCCGCCACGTATTTTCGTACATTCTAAATACAAGAGTGGCCGTCCAACCTGTGGTGGGAGATCGAAAGCCTGCTGTTACTTTTATTTTATCTTTCAGGAAACTACATGGAAGGCGCTATACGTAAAATACTATTTCACCCATTGCCTTATTGTGTGGTAAGCATGGGCGTCAAAATGTGTTTCAAATTAAAATGTTTGTAATTGCAAAGCAGCGCTTTGGTTGTACAAAAGAGATTAAGTTAAATAATTTTTGAAATGGTATAGCCACCAGTCTTTATCATGAGTGTTTTCAGTCATTGTAAATTAATAGACGAACTGTATGCAAGTTAGAGTTGATATATGATCCTCTAATTTTAAAACACTCTAATTCGAGTAATTATGTTGTCGCCGAGCACGGGTAAGTGGCATTCGTACAATATTTCCAACCAATGCTAATGGCGGGCCAGTCAGCGTGTCGGCACAGTGAAGCCCAGCGCCCAGCCGAAGTGTCACTTTCCCACTCGCTGGCGTACTTACAGGGACGTCACGGAGCGGGCGCATAGGTTCTAGTTTCTAGAAGGTGTTGGCCTCTTCCGTAAACTTCGGAAGCGATGAGCGGCCCGATAGGAAATAATAAAAAAAAAAAAATAGCGTCAGACGTCAAGACGTGAAGGGAGCTCTCGCGGGAGCGTGACATAATGGCGGCGTTTCAACGCAGAAACAATAGCAATGTCTAGACAGGTTTTGAGGAAACTGTCAGACGAGTCAAATTGCAGCTTTGGTTTCTTCCTTCGAGATGGGACAGACACGTATTTATGAAACTTGGCGGATACGCCGCTTTATGTGGAGCTATTTTCAGGCGCTCGTGACTAAATAGAGGGAAGGGCTTTTATTTTTTTTATTCGAGGAAACTTTATAGAGTGAAAATATTGTAAGCATTGAGTATATTTATGTGTGCTTCTAGATAATGCGAGAGAGTCTTCCCTCCGCTGACACTTTCTACAAATTGAGCAAACCTTAATGTGTACTGAGTGGCAGGGAGCGCCGCATCTTTGTTCGGACATTTTTGGTCAGTTATCACGGCTTAATAAATTGTGGTGAACTTTATATGAAAATTGGTTGTATGGGTATATGTGCTTTCGTAGTGACACTTGCGTTCTCAATATATGTTCTGTTTTCTGAAATGAATAAACGATAAATTTAAGAAAGTAAAGCGGTTGCCTTTGCATTTCTGTTAGTCTGTCCGCCATTCTAATCTCCGGTTCAGGGTATGATAAAACTTGCTTTCACCCCCCAAATAGCGTTCACATTAATCACAATCAGACAAAGGATGTATAATTGTGACATCCGGTGCTGAAAGGAACCGACAAGTTAGTAGTCGATACCTCGAGAAGTCATGCTTGAACGTTGAGGATGACGACAATGATTATGCAAAGATATTTAAACATTTGTATTCAAAATAATTATTGTAACGCGCACAACGCAGCATTAGATGACGGGATCTGCACCCGCTAAATCTTTTCAATACTTGCAACTATGAGAAAAGAATAGGAACAATAGCTTGAAAGCGAAATTTCATCGATTACTGATATCGAAGTGGCTGCAACGGCGCGAAAATAGAGAGGTTTAGTGAATTCAATACATAAAAAAAACTAGTTTTCTTTTTTTCCGTCGATGTTTTTGTACAAATATTTCCTAGATGTTTTTATATTAGATAAGATAGCTCGCGCAAATCATTACTAGTCGTTTCGCAAAGTAGAAATGTCCTAAAATAGGTTTTCGAGAGTCATTTAGACTGAAGGTGGGGAGGTGGGGAAACAGCTTGAACACTAAACGATTACACAGAGGCAGAACAAAACACACACATAAATGTGACTACAAACTGTACCTTAGTATTTAATTTTTGTTATCCCTCGGTCTAGTCTTCTTCTTTATATACTCGACCACTAAATGTTTTAAGATTAGATAAATTGGATATATTTTACAGACACGCTAATTACAACAAAAAATGCATCGCAAAAAAAAAAAGCAAGACGTAAAAAATAATAGATAAAATAAAAATGCGACCCAAGAACACAGCACATCACCATTCTATCTCACTACAAGGTACTGGGCCTCAGCCAGCACATCACCATTCACTTCCTCTACGAGTCATTGGTCCTCCGAACATTTTAACTATTTTTATGTGTGTGTGTGTGAAACGTGTTTAGAGGATTGTCGCTTTCAGTCACTGGGTCGCAGCACACCTTAGACATTGTATTTCTATGTGGTGAAGCATGATCGAAGGACTGCAGACACAGTCGTCTGCATTGTCTTCTACTGCTAGTGCCTCAAGCATCTCGCGTGCGTACGAATTTTTTTATTTTTATTTTTGCGAGACTGCTGATGCTGTTAAAGGTTAAATAAACTACACTGACATGTCTTGCAGTGGGCTGACAGGCGTCCTGCTGATGTGCTATTCACCACCGCTGCATGTTCTATAGTTCTATCACTCATACATCGGCCCGTTTGGCCGATGTAACATTTGCCGCTCGATAGAGGAAGGTGGTGAACGCATACCCCGGTTTCGCACGGGGCATATATTGCCCTGTGAACAATGTAGCACGCCTTCTTTTGGTTGGTTGTCTCACTTACTCGGTGGCACAGGGAGTAGGCCAGGCCTTCCTTGGGCAGAGCACACCACCTCCACGTTCTGTCGTCAAGTTATCTTTTTTTAATCTAGGATTGATTCCATGAATGTAATGCATACGGTTATTTTCCTTCGAGTCCTTTTCACATCTGTTTCTTTGCTACTTGCGGGGGTGCGTTTGAATTTCTTGCAAATGTTTTCGCACACGGCTACTAGGAGATTGTTCGGATACCTCGATTATCTTAGTCGATACGTTCGCCTCGCAACACTTGGCTCACTTTGATGCTTACAAGATTTTTTTACAGGACAATTTTTCGCGACACTTTGTTTAATAATCTTCGAGTGCACCGAGTCATATAACAAAAACCGTGTGCTTGAGCGGGGCTCACGCCTCCGGCATACGTGATCTCGTTTGAATTCCAGGGCAAAGTAGAGGGATTTGATGGGAAGTTTACCTCTGGTAGCTCACGTCTAAAAACCAGTTCCTACAAAGCTCGTGAAATCCTTTCATTAGTTTAATTATATCTTTATTCCTGTTGTCTTCAGCCTTCTTGGGAAATATTTCTATTAAATTATCAAAACACCTGAAAACCTCCTTAATATTCATGTTTTTCGGGTTCTCTTCTATGATTCTGCCGAATTCTTCAAAGTATACATCCCAGAGTTGCAGAGCCCCTCTAGGGCCAAAACACACACCACTCTTTTGTACATATTGTCGGCCATCATTGTCTACCACTGTCAACTTTATATACACACTTAGTAGATCTAACAAGGTGTCCGCACTTATCCCTGCTCGGGTACGAAATGTTGTTTAACCTTGTTTTTATGCTCGTTCGCAAAATTGTCATGATGGTGTTGTGCGGAACAGAATAGTACGTATTGTTTGTCTGCGGACAAGCCAGAAGTGTCGCCATCTCTCTTTTAAGTCGTGGATCCTATATGGACCTCTAAATTGTACCTGGGACAATACTTTCGCCAAGGAGGTCGACAGATGGACTTGTCATGCGTCTCAGATACAATGACCCGAAATGGTACATCTTTGAGTTTTTTCTTTTGTTTTTGTTTTGCTGAAAGAACCCCTACATCAGTCATTCCTTCTTTTTTTATATTTTTGCGTAGGCTGTTTAAGTTGTTTTGCTCGAGGAGCCTCATTGCATCCTGTTTCGTGTCTCGGCTTCGTTTTGCTCCTATGCTTGAATAAAGTTTTTGCCATGGCAGCAGAAGCTTTTTTCCCCGTAGTGCCCTGATTCGAAGACAGCAAAGCCACCCTCTTTACCAAAAATCCACAGCTTCAAATCGTTGGTCCGTAGTTCATTTATAGTGGAACTGAACTCATCCTTGGAGATATTTTTCGCGATCGGTTTGAACTTGGGTTGAATCAGTGAGAACACGAGTTCCAGCGAGTTCCAGCGAACACTGACGCAGCACTCGTGTCCTGTCAGTGGTGGCCTCCAGTACGTGACGTCAATAATCAAGCCCCTGAGCCTTCTTGTCTATGAGGTGTTTGGAATCGAACTTAGGAAAGAAGATGAAGAGGGAAGTGAAAGGAAATAGAAGGTGACGGAAACGGGTGAAAAGGACGCAGAGAGGCAAAGTGAAGCAATTGATCCGCGATAAATATGACCTAATGTTCGGTTGCGTGAAAGGAGCAATCGGGCTTTCCGCGTTGCACTCATATTTAGAAACGCCGGGAGGCTCGGTCAGCGTAATAACGTCCGAAAATTGCGTCCGGACAACGTTTCCGTACTCGGTCATGCCCGAAATCCCAAGCAGCTTCCGCGTCTTGCTTCGTAGCCTTTGGACGGACATCGCTGTTACGTCGCTGTTACATCAACAGCACGGGAGGCCGCGATGAGACGAGTCTATCCACAACCAGGAGAGCGGTCGGTCCTTGATGCACTTCAGATAACAAATCTGCTGTAAAGTTTATTAACAAAAATTGAACTTGTTCAAAAAAAAAAAAGGCAGAAAAAAAAAACAGGAAGGGTGTAATGGAGCTTGTTTATAAATTGATCATAATTACGAAGAACCCCGGGGTTCGTGTGGATATACTTTACTACTGTGTCAAGCCCTGCATGAGAACGTGATGGCGTTGCCTTTCATCTCGAGGGTTGGCGGGATTTCAAATCACTAAGATGTTTTCATGTCCTTGTTCGTCCCTTATATTGTTTCGGCAATGATGAAGCGCGATTACTCGGTTCTTCTTAGTATACAGGCGCGTAAAGCTATATGCTGCCTACGGGAAACATGTGGTCAAAGCAGACGACAGGGGCCAAGCGACTTTCTCTCGGATCCCGGCGTTGCCGCTTCCCGGCATAGATTTCAGACATTTTGGAGAAAAACTCACCGGAAATGAGATCACCAAAGCAAAACTAACCCTTTTCCTTTTTTTTTTTTTTTTTGCGGGTCGAGAAGCATTTTATTCATTTTTTAACACGTGGACGAAAGCTCGGCTTGAATTAAGTTTTTTTTTTAAGTGGTCGTTATCAATATAATGTTTCTTTGAAAAAAGTGAACAATTTGTCCCCATTCGTCGGGAGTGAATTCAACATTTTAGAGCCGTAGACCAACGCGGGCGGTACACATTTTAAAACAGGGTGCTGCGCTGCTGTGATCGTTCCGCTTTCAAGTCAACCACTCTAACGCGACTGCTTTTATATTTAATTCTGACGTAGCCTGATGGAAAGAAGTACAAGGAGCGTACCACATTGTTTTACATTTTGTTTCGCTCCAGATACGGGTTTCTTTTTAGGTATGTAGGTATGTCCAGCTTCTGGAGACTGTGTCGAAATGCCCTCGCACCGCCCGTGTGGCAGCCCCTCCATGGGACGCTAGAGCCAGCTTTTGGGAATGGCTCGCTCTCACGCCTGGACAGCTGATCAGTGACCGGGAAATGGCATCCTCGCACGGGTTTTTTCGAGCCACCCAAGATGTAAACATCACCGAGTGCTTGGCAAGGCCACACCTACGCGCGACCAAACACTTGACTGGTCGTACAACGCGTCAGAGACAGCCGAACCCGATCAGGCGCCGGCAAGAAACAGTGTTATTCACGTGAGGCCGGGGTTTGCCGGCGTCTGATCGGTTTCGGCCAGGTTTTCGCACGTCGTGTAACCAATCGGACGTTTTGTTGCGCATGGGTAGGGCCCAGTGGTTGTTGCACCGTTTTCTTTCTTTTTTTTTTTTTTCCTTTTTTTTTTTCTCATTGCACCTCCTGGGTGCAAAGGGAAAACTTTTGCGAGGACGCTATTTCGTAAGCATTAAATGGGCACTCAAGTCGATTCTGAGATCGTCCCTTTGTGGTGACAACTCAGTCTAGACGCTCTAAGCATCCCGACAAACCCGAAATTACAATCGTGCGCGTAGCTTATTTCCTCGTTAAAAGTGTGTTTAAAGATCGCGACACGCCCCTTTTGAGAAGAATTTCCTTCCGAGTGAAGTGGTCGACGAAGGGCGCTTGTCGGCGAGTTGCAAGCGATGGCTTCGCGCGCGGAGTAAGAGAAGAGTCTTATCCGAGTGTCTATGAAACGAGTTATAATAAGATCATTCGGAATCTGCGCGTAGTCTGGGGCTTTCATAGGTCCACACAGTGTAGTCCGCGAGAGAAAAAGAGTCCGCATGTTTTTATATTGCCCCGAAATGAATAGGCGGTTTTGTCATCTAGGACCTGGTATATGTGGGAACTAACACATTTTAAACGATATAAGATCGAAAACGACCTTTTTTAAAAAATGTCTTCAGCGGCCCCTTTTCGAGGGATACTTGAACGAAATCTGAAGTACAGCCTTCATGTTCAGAAATAGGCTGATAATGATCCACAATATCCGTAAATGACAATCGCACGTTTGCATTTTGAGCCTGATGGCTGTATTTTTTGTTATAAACGGCCCACTCCGGGATTGCTCGGAGAGCAGCTAGCGGAGAGCACGTGGCATCTGGCACAGTCGTGACGTAGATTGTCTCGGGACGAGCAAAGCTGCGCCGAGGCTGACATCGACAGGACGTTCTAGCCGTTCCATCCACCGAAACGGCCGAAGCATGCCAGCGATCGGACCACCGCAACTAACCCCAAAGCTGCTGTCGTACGAATTTCGAGTGCGATCTCCTGAAATCTTGTAGATGGGCAACGGCGACGTCTGGGACAGAAAAGAGAGTCCCGGTGAGAGGGGAGTTCCTCCTTTCCGTCTTCTCTCGTGGTGGCCGGAGAGCTGGCGGGATGACGTCACGTCATTTATGTAGAAAAATAAGATACTCGTAGGCGTATTTTAGTTGAGATATATGTTATCTAATGAAGACGTGCACGTTTCAATCGCCAAAGACATCGGTTCTTCCTCCGTAACCAAATATTGTAAGCACACTCCGCGCGGCGTATGAACAATGCGCAAATATTGCCTTTTTTTTTTTCTTGAGGTGAAAACGACTTTATGGTTCCGTGTTTTCGCTAAACGCCAATAAACCCTTAAATTGAACTGCCAAGTCGGTTTCGTTAAAATCGGGAAAAAAACCGAAGCACCGAATAACCCCGAATCCGGAGTGAGCTTGAATAAGAAAGAACCAAGCTTCACGAGAGAACGATCTTTATCTACAGCTTTATTTCGCTTTGATCCAGAATACAGCCTGCAATTACTTCTGTCTGAAACGTTGCTCCTTTCTTCAGAACCACATACCTCGTTTCCATGTGGTATCGGTACAGGGACTTTTTCCAAGCGCTAGCGTCACGGATCTGTTCCCTAGAGGTTTAGGAATGTGCCCTTCCCGCGTCCTATTTTCTTCTATTTGAGCCCCGATAAACCATCCTATCTTCTCGTTTGTTCGTTCAGCACCAAAAAATGATATAGAAAAACGCCGAATCTACAAAAAAAAAACAACGACGAATTTTCGGAAAAATAGACGCCGACAACCCGGATCTCAATTTAAAAGGGAAACTCCTCTTCCCCGACGTTTGCTCGTCCGTGCATCCGCGGACACGCCGTGGCAGGCGACACGTGACACCGCGATATCACGCGACGCCGTAGCTTAGCCCGACGGTTAATCTGTTTTCGAGAAATTGAAGCGTTTAGATGCCGTATTCCAGACATTACGGGACTCGAGAGAAAAAAGTTGCCGCCAATTTGTCTTCGGCGGCGTAAGCTGAAAAACGGCGAAGGATGTATGACCCCGGTGAGTCAATGTACGTACGGAGAGCGAATGAGAGAGGGGGCGAGAGAGCGCGCCGACGTCCAAGCGCCCAGCTCTGGTTGGGTTGATCAAAGACGCTTATCTTGATCTCTCTACTCACGGTTCGAAAGCCTCGGAAGGACGAACAGGGGCATCCGGCGTTCGAACGTGCCTTGTTCACTCCCAAACGGACACGAAGGATGGGGACACCCGCAAGGGCTACGGGATCTCGATCGCTTCGGGACGGCCCAGCGCTTCGAGTCAAGATTCGCGGAAACAGGTATGCTGCAAATTAAACTGCCCAGATTACTAAGAAGATGGCATACCTAGAATAATGAACTGCAAGAAATGACGTTCAAGCTCAAACTAAAACTCGAAGTCTTTACTTTTCTCCAGTTTGAAGAGGGAAGGCAGAAAAAGAAAAGAAAACTAAGCTTAGGTGTTGCTTGACAGTGTTCCGCATCCCAGCAAAGCAGCAGCAGCAAAAAAAAAAAAAAAAAAATGCAACATTTTGCAGCTGAATTAGGATATCAGGATATAAAAATTGTACAATCAATTTAAAACTTAAGTATATAAAAGATCAATAAAAAGATCGCGAACAAAACCGAACGCACATTTTTCGCTCTCACGTACCATTTTTATATTTAGTTCGCTACAATAATTTAAAAGACTGGGAAAGGGTATATTTGATCGATTTATTAGCGTACATGTTCTGGACTGCCGCACTAACCAAGTAAGCATACAGCGAGTGTTCCGAATCATTTCTCTAAACAAAAGGTTGGGAATCGATAGGAGCAGGTTATCATTGTAATTGAGATACTTTTTGTATGTTAGAGCTAACTTACAACTATATTAATTAGGAATTTGTACGATATTAAGTTTGTTAAAGAGTATAGTCTAGTGTGACTATCATAGGCAGGACGATATATATTACGAATGACCCATTTTTCGGCGATATGAATCGGTTGGATATTTGTTGAGGTTGTATTGCCCCACCGCTAAAAAGCAATAATTAAATTGCGCGTAAAAAAGAGAGCTTCAACTGAATTAAAGGACCGAACTGGGTATCTATATATTTGTACATGACAGCGACTGCCCTCGAAAGTTTCTTACACGTATGTTGAACCATTTCCTCCCAAGCCATATGCTGGTTAAATATTACTCCTAGAACATTTACGTTATCGACTCGATTAATATCACACGTATGTACCAAAGCATATTCGTTTAAAACAAGAATGTTTTTTTACTGAGTTTAAAATAAGAAGGCCTTAATTTAACCCACATTTATTCGCAATGAATTTGAAAGTGCCCTTGCATCGAGCGTAGTCAGAAAACTATTCGCGTCGCTCATATTTTTCATTCGTTTCAGCTCCCGAAAAAATAACATACACTTCCATTATCTGCATAAATACGCACTAAGGAGCTATTCAAATATTAAAAAATAATGATTGTTGTATAAAAAAAAAAAAAACAGAGATAGCGCAAGATGGGGGGGGGGGGGGGGGGGGGAGATCAGTAAGCCGTAAGTGTCCCTTCGTTTATTTCTAATATATTTGAAGCGTTTTTATATCTCCTCTGATTTGTGGGGTTCCAATGTCAGTCTGTTTTGTGTGTATAGTTTCTTTGCTGGTGCTAGAAATAAAGTGTATGTTGATATTCTCGATCTTTTCTTGCTAATGCAATTTGTAAGTTTTGTTTGTAACGCTGAAAATTGAGCCGCATGTAGGCTTTCTTACTTTCCTAGTCCTGCACAAATGTCAATGCGGGGACCCGCGGCTTCGCCAAGCTGTCCTTCCGACAGCTTTTTCCACACGCCTCCAGTATCATGTACTCAGTAGCTGCTGAAAATAATTGCCTCAAATCAAATGTCAGCCAGCGAGGACCTAGCAAAAAACATGGCGCCACGGCTCAGCTCTCCAAACTTTGCTGATGCGTTTAGCATGACAGTTTCCCGGGTCCAAAGAGCGCGCTAACCTCTGTACGAAGGCCATTTCGGACACAGAACGTATGCCATTCTGCCTGGCAGGTGGACGCAACAACGTTGCTCACTAAGGAGTTAATTCGAGATGCAGAAAAAACAAACAAACAAAAATGGACGGCGGGACCAGTTGTAGAGGAAACGTAGCTTAACAAGACTAATTGTGGGGCTAGTCCTCCCATGACGATCGGGAAGCTTGTAAGCGCACACAAAAACAGGCACGAAGAAGGCTGTACCGAGAAAGGTGAACAAAAAAGTGTTTACAGAAAGGGTGCACGAACATGCGCTAATCGCCATCATCGGGGACAATAGGCACAATTGTCCGTGTCGCTTTATTTGTGTTCGTCTCTGTTGGCGTCGAGTTATTGGAAAGCTGGGCTCGTAGTTTAGTTGCCAAGCCGAAATAAAGGTTATAACAAGGAAGGCGAGGGGGGGATTGACAGGTTGGCTTCCCGAACTTTCTATGAACGTCTTAGCGTCTTTGCGCGTTGTGTCGATGCAAGTCGGGACTTACCGCGTGCTTATCCGAATAGAGCGGGTTAAACTTTCCCACGACCCTTCCGGCGAACTGGGACTTTGCGCGCAGCCTCATACCTCGCACCTCTACGCGGCGCTGGATTGGGGGCGACGACATAAATCGTGAGTTGCAGCGCGCGCACGCGGGAATTCGTCGTGCTTTCCATTATATATAATTCACACCCGTTTGTGCGCATACTTGGGTGTGTACACACGCTCGAGTGCCTGTTTGTGTCCGGGCCTCCCATTGAGCGTGTACCCACCAGCATCCAGTCAGGCCTAGTTAAAACGGACGGACAAAATTAATACCGTCTTTTCCGGACCATACAGTGCAGTGTATGGAGTGCGGGAGAAAATTTCGGTAGAAAAGAAGGACGTTTTTCCTTGGACGGTCCGCACTAGAGAGCTGTACAGAAGGACCATGTCAAGTGGGAAGCGTCCGCAAATTCCATGGCGGACAAGTGCATGGTCGCCAGGACGCAAGCGCTGCGTTGTCGCGTGGCGAGAAGGAAAGCAGGCGGAAAGACCCTCGCAGACGATCAACGCTGGGCACCTCCTCGCAGTTCGCGTTGCAAACGCGGCCCCACGTGACCTGGACCGAGCAGTTGGCAAAGTCCACACGTAAAAGATTCTCGCACACAGCAGAGCTTGACAAATGCCTGCTTTGTTAAGTCACAAAGATGCTTGTATCCTACATAGATCTCCATTAACGTACTCCATTAATGGCGAAACGTCTATTTACAATTTTAATATTGCCATGTCAAGTCCGTGTAGTTTGTTTTATCATTACGAGTCCCGCCTTTGGGAACACCTATGCGATGATCACTCGCAGAGGCCGCACCTCCCAGGCTCCTTCCAGGTGCTCACGCCACCGCCGCTAAGTTGCACTAAAAAGAAGAACCCCGTCCGTCGAGCCGCATTTGAACCAGCGACCTATGGATGCCAGCAATCGTTTCCTCTACAGTCTACCGCTCTACCAACTGAGCTATCGACGGATTGAATTGTATGCAATTGAAGGCGGTATACATTCCATTTCGTTCTACCTTCGATGACGTTTCGGCGTCTTACGTGAGCTTCCGAGTGTGCGCGCGCCTAAGAGCTCGGCCGGCAACAATCGCATGCTCGAGGTGGGCATTCGAAACCGCAGGGGGCTGCAGTCCGCAGTTCGTTTTTCTTGCGCATGCGCACTTCCATCCGATTAGACGGACTTGCACACCGTACGGTTAGACCTGGGAAAGTTCGTAACGGGTGCGAAGAAAGCAACTTTCAGTTCTATGGCGCGCTGAAGAGGCTTGTTTTACAGAATGCCAATCGGGAGTAAAAGATAGTATAAATTTAAAAAAGAAGCGGTATGCATTGAACATTTTCACGGACGTGTCTTTATATTTTACATCCATCATGCTCAAATTTAATGAGTGTGGGCCTTAGGAAACCAATTTAAACCTCGAACATCTTGTTTTTCTTTTTTTATAGAGAAAGACGTGTGTGGCCCCGAGTGAACACAGACGTTCGTCACTGGGCTCGCACACGCCTGACCTGCCAACGGCCCAAGGTTCATCGGAACATAACGACTCAAATTTCATAATTTATTTGTCCGGAGGCAAGATTGGGACACGTCCAGATCCACGCCGTCGGTCCTCTTCAGCCATCGGAGAGCACCGTTTCACGTTGACCTGCATTGACCGATTCACACGTTGGCCTGAAGTCTGCTCCGTCGTAGACGGGTCTGCGGAGACGGTCGCAAAGTTGTTTTTGTCCACCTGGATAAGTCGCTTCGGTGTACCGGCAAGAATCCGAACGGACAGTGGTCGGCAGTTCAAATGCCGCTTATTCGAAACACTTTCCCAACCGCTCGGTGTTAGGCACATCTCGACAACAGCATACCATTCTGCTTCCAATGGCTTCGTCGCGAGATCATTCCACCGGCAACAAAAAGCGGCGCTGAAACCTTCAAAGAATTACACGTCGTGGACAGAAACCCTTCCTATGATCCTTCTTGGGTTCCTTACCACACTGAAGGAGAGCACCAACTGCAGCGTAGCAGAGGTGGTGTATGGATATTCACTTCGTCTATCAGGTGATTTGTTGTTGCGTCAGCAGACACCGAATTACCTGATCACCTTGACTACGTTGAACGGCTTAACACCGTTATAGAATACCGTGTCCCGCAAGGGTCCATTCTTGGCTCTCTCTTATTTTTTATTTTACATGAATGACATTATAAGAATACCTCGAACACCCTAGCTATGATTTTATATGCTGATGACACAAACGTATTTCTTTCTGGAACAAGCCTAGAAGTACTCGAGCACGAAACCAACGCATGGCTTGAAAATTTATCATCGTAACTTAGATTAAACCAAATTCCATTAAACGCGAAAAAACATAAAACAAAGCATATTATATTTCAACCATGAAATAAATGTATTCAGCCGGAAATTCAAATTCAATTTCAAAGCGAAATCACCGAACGTGTTATATCAGATAGATTCTTAGGTGTTCTGTTTCATGAAACTCTAAATTGGTCTTTTCATGTGCAGAGAGTAGGAACGGAAATCTCACGATCTATATCTATAGACTTAAAAATGTGCTACCTCACTGGGTACGACAACAACTATATTATACCTTAGTTCATTCACGTTTCCACTACTGTCTCCTTTTATGGGGGACCACGATAAAAACAAATATAGAAGCCCTTCACATATTCCAGAAAAAGGCCCCGCGCTTGGTCGAAAATGCCCCGTACCAGAGTCATTCTGCTCCGCTCTTTAGAAAGCACCGAATATTAACTATTCAAAATGTTATAAGTGAGAAGTTATCTTTATTATTCTATTATCACATCAAATTTGAACCAACTGTATTTTTCAGTAGGTATCTTTGGAAAGATCACCCAGACAATTTTCGGCACACGAGCTACAGAAAGCAAAAAATACGCACAAACTATGGCGTACAAAAATTAGATTATACCTGTACTTTTGAATGACCACCCTGATCTCATGACCATTATTCTTGGAGGTATGTCTATACAAGTTTTAAAGAAAAACATAAATGTTTATTTATTGTCCCTTAAAAAATAACGCGTTTTTTCATTATTATTATTATTTTTGTGCGCGTATGTTGTTTTTTGTGCAGCATTTCTCTGCGGGCTTAAAAAAATATCTATTGCTGGCTGGCTGCACTATGTTGTTGTGTGTGGCCCCTTTGTCTGCCGTGTTTGTGCAGGCCTAAAAACTGATGCGCGTCGTTGTTGTTTGTCCAACTTTGGGGACAATCTGGTTTTAGTTCCTTGGTTTTGTCTTTGTATACAGTGTTTTGTACTGCTAATCGAATTTGATATTTGATATTTCATGTTAGAGTAGTTTTCGTCCTCTGAGACTTTCATTTTGTCTGGCCGTGGAGAGAGAGAGAGAGGGGGGGGGGGAGGGGCGGGAGGGGGGGGGGGGGGAGGGCTGTCGCCTTGTCAGGCATGCCGATGCCTTTTGTGGCGGCCCCCCAGGCAACTGTATTCCTCGACGGTTGTCTAAATAAACTTTGATTTGATTTGTTTTTTTGTTTTTTTTCATCTTGGAAAATAGCGGAGTCGCCCCTGTATTTAACGTGTTTGTGAGCGGTGATCCTCGTTTCCGTGGTCTAATCGGTTACGTATCCTGGCAAGGAAGTATTAAAAAAAAAAAGATAATAAAGGACCGTATTTTAACGTACATAAAAAAAACAAAAAAACTGAAATGTCTTGCCGGTATTTCGGCATGCATTCTTTTATCTTTCCTGTTTTTTTCGTGGCCTTCCCCGTGGCCTTGCGGAAAGAGCATCAAGAAAAGGTTGTCTGCGTCGTTCCGCGTGACTTCTCGCCTGACCGTGACAGTGCACTGCGATTACCGGTTCCCTTGCAGTGCACACCGGATTCCAGCTTGACGCTCAGTTTCCTGCGCTTGCTCCGTGAGCGAGTTCCGTGCCGGAAACGCGAGACCCTTATTTACTGTGTGCAAAATGGAGCATCACTGCTGTCCTGAAAACTTTTTATACACACTTTTCGAAGGTGAGTCTATCCTTTCTGCCCAGAACCAAAGTAGACGCTCTAATGGCGGCATTACACTGCTTCTCCAGTCCAGGAAAACCGAATATCTTTGAAAGCATGCAGCCGAAAGCGGGGTATTTACCTTTCAGGAAATATGTGTCACAATGGCGTCAAATGTCCGCTTAACGTACTGTGACGTTGCGATGTACTGCACTTAAGATTATTCAGGAAGCGAAGAAATAGTTGGCGTTCGTTTAACATTTTGTGATTTCAGAACACAGAGAAGGCAGAAGAAAGGCAAAACAAACACGTGAGGACCTCGTTTTGCGTTCGTTTTAGTTCTCGTGCGTTCTGAGCTCCCAATGACAAGAAGGAATAAACCGCGCCGCAGAAATAATATACGAAGCGTCCGTTGTGGCAGGAGCGCCCCGGCCCACAGTTTCCCTGGCCCGTGAGGTCCCCTAGAATTGTCCAGAAAGGTTTATGGTTTCTAATTAGTTGGTCCTTGGGGTATCGGTGACCTAGTGGGGTAGCGCACCAAAGCTCCACGTTCGCCTATGTCCCAGAGATTCTGGGTTCCATCCCCACCGCCGCCCGTTTCTATTTGGTTGAGCATCGTACCGGCGTGGGGTTGTGTTTCATGACTGCGTGATGCACGTGAAAGACCCTAGGCTAGCAGTCGTTCTGCACTATCTAAATTTCTTATCCATAACGATGCAATACTGAGGCCGGAGTTAGGAAGCAGATGAAACGGGGCCACGTTGGCCACACGTGCGCAGTGTGTTTGCTCCTCGTTGCAGGGAAGCCCCTGCAACGAGGAGCTGTATCACGTATTGCAGAGAAGCCCCTCAAATACCTCTGAAGTAGGTACGCCCAATTCGAGCTCTCGATGTAATATTCTCCGTCGGTCCTACCTCGGTTATGCGAGGGCAAATTTGACATAGATGAGGGCAAAGCGAGGACACACGCGCTTGGACTGCCGACGCGGTACGGGCCGTGGGTCCCACTTCGTCCGTGCGTGGACATACCCAACTTGGGCTCCTCGAGTACTGCCCCCTTGGTTCCCACCTTGGATATTCGAGGCAGAGTCGCAGAGGTGGGCTCTATGGGGGAAACGCGTGGGAATGCCCAACTTGGACTGTCCACGCAATATCTCTGCTCTTCAACGTCAGAGTTAGCGAAGATGTGGGCTACGAGGTGACAAAACATGGCCATGTCCAACTTGCGCTGCCTACGCAATAATATCCCCGAGGGTCCCACGTTGGCTTTTCGCGGGAAAGGGTAGCATAGATTTGGGCTCTAAGGGGCAAAAGTATGGGCATGCCCAACTTGGACTGCTCGTGCAATTTCCAAAATGCCACTTTCATCTGATATAAAGTATGTTCAGTGCACACTCAAGGAATTTAACAGAAGAGATAGGTATACTGTGGTACCGATTCACCGAGTATTGCAGACTTAAGGCATGGGAAAGAAATCTTGGGTTTGTAAAACTTTATTACTAACTTACTACGCAGCGTGTAAGCAGAGAAGGCCGTTTTACGAGGGATGGAATTCTTTACTCACGAGTATAAAATTTGGAAGTGAACTCCAAACGGGCTCGTCCCAATGTCGTTATCTGTTCTAATACTCGGTGTCTGTAAGCGGCTCAAGCTGGTTATGTATCGCGATTACCTTTCCAACAGAAATTATATACGAATGTGCACAATTTTCAGTTCCGTTTCGTGCACTTCGAATGTCCAACCTTCGCTAATCTTGCTCAACACAGTTTATTGATCTAACAAGACATGCACATTTATATAAGTATAAGAATAGTGATAATATTTCCAGTGGGCACATGGGGCGAGTAAGGCATGTCCAATTTGGGATGCGCTGCAATACACCACATCGTATGCGATGGATGACACGATGAATAGTTCCATATCGTTTGAGGAATGATAAAATGACCTCGTACGGGATAAGGTTTTCATTGGGACCTGATGTGGACCGCCCACGGAAGCCCACCCTGAGCCCTACGAGAGAAGCCGCTGTGGGCTGCTCAAGTAGACCTGCTGTATCTCCCACGATGGGAGCCCATCTGGGCTGCTCAAAGAGGTCCGTTGTGACTTCTCCAAGGCAGCTCAGGTGAGTTGCCCGAGTGGGGCTTACTTGGGCCGAACTTGCAAAACCGACCTTGTAGTCATTGTCCCCCCCCCCCCTCCCCCCCTTTTCAGGGAAGTCCACATTGTGCTATTTGGAAAAGTGTAGACGACACGATTGAGTTATAGGAGCTCATGTTTCGTGGTGCTTCGTGCTTGAGGGCTCGGTACCTAGGGCGCAGGGCAGTCATTAGGTCGGCTGCTCATCGCATGGCTGGATATAAAACGAAGCTGCAAATATGTGCAGTTTTTTACTATCGAACGACTGGGCACTGGCGCTGTATCACGGACAGGCAGTTTATAGGGGCGCCGAAGTTCGAGATCGGGTGAAGCGAGTACACAGCCAAGGAAACATTTACGTGACAGAACTTTTTCCGACAAGGCCACTTAAGAGCACGTGGTGTAGAGCAAACCGGGAAAGGCAAACCATATTCCGTTTCACTTCGTGTCCCACCGCAGCCGGCGCTACGATTCTACGTAGCCAATCAGGCAGCGTCAAAGAGTTCATCGGTCTGGCGTTCATCACATGCGTGTGTTTCCTACCGCCGACTAAACCAATCACGCGCATTCAAAGCACCGCGATTTTTTTTTTGGTGTGCGTGATTTGGAAACTCACAAAAACAATGAGCGCCGTGACGATGCACCTTTAGCGCCGCCTGATTGGTTGGTTTCATCGCGCCGTGGCCTCACCTGCGGTTGGACCTAAGGTGAAACAGAGTATAGACCAACTCAACTCACTGTCGACACGCCGCTGCTGTCGGTACTCCGCATGCGCAAACGCTTCACTCCGTCCCGGCTTGGCCGCTTCTTCACGCGGCCAAGCCGGAACGGCATAAATCACGTATACTCTTACTACACCCCACCGAACCCTACGCCTTATCGCCATTCAGGGTGGAAATGGGCCCCGCTAATTGCGGCGCGGAACTAGGAAGTCCCTGACCGTTGGAGTACACCCCCGGGCGCAGACGCAGCCCGATTCCGGGCAAGTGGCGGGCAGGCACGCCATCCGCGGCCGAGCCGAGGTTAAATAACTCGTTTCTCGGCAAGACAACCCCCGCTCTTGCGGGGCCTTCACCCGAGCGCGCCGGAGAAACTGGGCCTCGTTTCAATACTCGTTCCGGCTTTTGTTTGCAGATGCGCGTCTCCTACGATTCGCTCGGCCCTTAGCTGACAGTGCTGTGGAAGCTGCGCTCGTTCCGGACCAATCAGTCGACGGCCTTTTATCGCCCGATCCCGCTGTCTGCGGCCTGGGTGCGGGCGGGATGCCGCCGTGGAGGGCCGTCCCTTGAGACTGGTCCAGCGAGGAACCTAGCTTCAACCGTACTATTGCCAGCTCCGGGGTGGACCGGGTATATGGCCCTGCCCCGGCTCACGCGAAGACGACGAGGCGGCGATCGCCCCTTGCATACTAGAACAGCGGGGGCATGACAACACACAACGCCGTATCCAGGGGTCGCCGGAAGGTTGCGTGGACGGGCATCAACGTTGCGACGGAGCTACGCTCGAGGCCGATCACCATCGCGTGTTTGGGATGGCACGTACCGAAGCAACGAAGATAACGACTCGATTGCGTTTCGAATCGCTGCCGGTCTGGAGTATCGGATACACGGCTTGCACCGCCGTCACGTCAGCTGCAACTGGGGAAAAGATCGTAAGGGGGCGGGCGAGCTGGGGAACCACGTAGAATTAACCCGAGACTGGGGTAGGGTGGAAACATCAAAACCTGGAAGGGACAGAAAATAGACAGACGGACGCTTATACCTTCTGAGGCATACAAGGTACCTTTTGAGCGCTTATCGACGCGAGAAATGTCCAGTCACAGGGCTGTGCACCAAATCATGTTTACAAACAAACCGGAGCGCCCCTAGCGGACGCCACCGGCGCCGCGCATGCGCGATGGGGGTGTGGACAAGAAGCTCGCCGTCGCCCATAAACAAACCATTGAAATGCGATGCTTTCGGCGTCGGTGTGAGTCCCCCTGCCCTTTTTCGCGTTCGAATTGTTGATTCTACGTCTTCCTGGCGATGTCTGACTACTTGAGCGGCGTCAGCGAAATTACCGAGGCTCGTTACACCGCGAAACTTCGCGTGAATAACCTGACATGTGGCAATCCATTCCGCGTGGACGCCGCACAATGGACGCTAAAACCTGAATTCGCATGATGAGATTTCGCTCGCAATTTTCAGTCGCGACACTGCTCGGGCTGCAAAAGCGTGAACCGTAGCTGAGATGGTCGACGTCGATTCTGAAAATCGCAAGCAGAATCGGACCAAGCCAATTACGCATAGCAAGTCAGTGATGGTCACTGGTGACAATGATCAACATCTCCTTGTATCTATTGTTTACATCGAGCCTGCTTACCAACCTTCAAACTTTAGTCTTTTGAGGCCTGCACTTACTTCTTATAGCAAGTACCGGGCCAACATTTGGTCTACGGGCCGGCGTCGTCTCGGAGAGCAGACGACAAGCAGAAAAGTTTGAAAGAGCAGACGACAGTTCGGACGATGAGGCGGCCATTTGAACTTGAAGACGCACTGAACGTAATGCGCAGGTGGTCCGCACAACTTAATGGTTTTCTGGCGTTCATTTTGGAACAAAACAAATAAATCTGATGACCACAAGTATCCGTGAATTCAACCCAAAGTGCTTCCCGCCCAAGCAATCGTGGTCCGACGGCGTCTGCTTTTCCCTTTTCGCGGCACATATCCAGATTCTCGGACGAACCGAGCACGTGAAAACTGACCTTCAAACCTTTCTCAACTCTTTTGGCACGGCCCCAGTCCCGGCGTTTTGACGAGAAGGCAGGTTTTTGTCTGGTTCCTTTCAAAACAACGCAGGAATACATGTCTGGCACGGGGACTTCTGCCCACAACCCCAGACCGGATGGATGGATGGATGGATGAATACGGCTGAGCCCTTTGGATCGGGCGGTAGCCCGATCCAAAGGGCTCGGATCGGGCGGTAGCCCGACGCGCCACCACCGCGCCGTGACGTCACAGAGTTGAATTGGTGTATACAGTTCGCAGACGAGAGCTATCTTCGCGTGCTCAGAACGCGTCCCGCAGCCCAGCAGACGAAGTTGGCTGCGCGCAGTAGGTGATTATTGGAATGGTGGCAGTTGGACACTTCAGCCCCGTGTTCCGGGAAAATGAACGGTCGGCCGCCGGACAGCCAAGAACTTGTGTTTTCGCGTAATACTCATCAAAATATTAGGTACTGGAGGAAATCAGCCGTCTGCATTAAATCCTTATTAACGAGAAACCTTCTTTGGCTAGTTATTTCGAATTTCGTAAAGCAGGATTTAGTGGAGCCGGATCAATTTTTCCCGCTAGATTTAATGGGAAAGTTGAGGTCAAGTTATCTGGACACCAATTCAGTTTCCCGCTAGATTTAGAGGGAAAAATGATATCACGACCTACACATAAATTCAGTTTCCCCGTTAGATTTAGCGGGGAAGTTGACGTCACGCGACATATACACCGATTCAGAATCCCCACCAAATTTAGCGGGAAATATACAGTACGTGACACCGATCGCCAATCGGTGCAGGCACGAGGCGCAGCTATCGCTAAGCGCTCGTGATAGTCCGTTGCAACTCAAGAAGGTAGGGCGAGGGAAAGGAAGGCCGGGGAGCAGGAAGCAGACGGAACGCTAAAGAGAGGAGGAGGCTTCCCCCTCTCTTCTCCAGCGTTCCGTCGGCTTCCTCCTCCCCGGCCTTCCTTTCCCTCGCCCTACCTTCTTGAGTTGCAACGGACTATAGAACGTTTCACACATCCAACAGAATTGTCTAGCATTTTGCCATGCATTTTTTTTTTCGAACTCTTAATGCTCCCGTTCCAATAATAATTGGGGTTGTGCGGATATTTAGACAGCGTGTAGTTGGTCAGTCATTTCAAAGTTGCGACGAGTCACTCGCTTAGCGTCGCGTCCGCATCAGCGCGTCCGGCTTTGGCTAGCGTTCTCGAGTTTGGTTCACATTAGCAGGCGATATTCGGAGAAGGGCGTCCGCTTCGCGGAGCGCAAGTTCTTCTGCTTCTTTTGCCGGGGTTGGGGGAAACACCGAGCTCTGATTGGCTCTGATGGAAGGATAGTGGGCAGCCCTCAAAGCAAGCAGCCTCCAAGTCTACCCACTATTTTTCAATCGGAGCCAATCAGAGATCGGCGTTCTGACGTCACCGCAACCCATGCAAAATAAGCGGACAAACTTGCGCTCCGGATTGTTGGCTTCGGCGTCTGCGTTCGCGCCAATTCAGGAGACGCCTCGTTGCCATAGTGATGGCGAGCAGAGAGAAACACAAACAAAGCAGGCGGCTTTGTCCCACATCTGCCCCATACTAAAGCCGCTTGATGTGCTTATGTTTGTCCTATACACGAACTCATCTCTGTTACGTCACGGCGCGGTGGTGGCGCGTCGGTCGCACTTCCGGTCTGGGGCTGTGGGCACAAGTCCCCATGCCAGACATTTATTCCTGCGTTGTTTTGAAAGGAACCAGACAAAACCCTGCCTTCTCGTCAAAACGCCGCGACTGGGGCCGTACCAAAAGTGTCGAGAAAGGTTTGAAGGTCAGTTTTCACGTGCTCGCTTCGTCCGAAAATCTTGATATGTGCCGTGAAAAGGAAAAGCAGACTCCGTCGGACAACGATTGCTTGGGTGGGAAGCACTTTGGGTTGAATTCACGGATACTTGTGGTCAGCAAAAAAGCGCCGAAAAAATACAGGGACACAGACGAAGGGAAACAGGACAAGGCGCACTCTCAACTGATGTTTATTGAAAAATTCACACGTTATATAGCCACACACACACACACACACACACACAAAAAAAAAAAAATCTTTTCTTTTCTATTTACTCAGCCCGCGTTTCAAAAATTCAAACTCATTTGTAGATAAGGATACCGACGTGTCACTTATACAATTCTTGTCTCTGGTCCTAATTGCATACGCCTCGTGTAATTCCCGCGACACTTTATCTTTGTATCTAGCCAAAATCTTGGTGTCATTGAAGGCCGGGGTGCAAGAGCATCTATTGCAATGAATTGCAAGGTGCCCCGAAGGCGTCGTTCTTGTAGAGGCAGCGTGCTCTCGGGTGCGATCATTAACGCACCTGCCCGTCTGGCTCACGTATGTCATCCCACACGTCATGGGGATTTCATAGACGACGCCAGTGGGACATTCAACGTACTTATTTCGATGTTTGGTAGTGCAGGGATCTGAAGATGGCTGTGGTGAATTGATCTGGCGACAAAGTCGCGCCATCTTATTGGGTGCTGAAAAAGCTACCGGTACATTGTAGCGCTGGGCTACCTTTTTCAGATTGTGCGTTACATTGTGCATATATGGAATGACAACAGGCCTCGTGGTCGGTCTATCGCTGTTTGATTTCCGATTACCTTTAATCTTTTTGATTAAGCTTTCTGCCACTTCAACCAAAGCTCTCAACGGAAAACCAGCCCTCTGCAGGCGTTCTATTTGACCCTCGAAGCTGCCTTGCGCAGTGTGCAAACATGACTTTCTGAGAAAAGCCCCCAGGCACGAACTGGCTATGCCCCTTTTCACTACCTTCGAGTGGGCGGAATCAAAAGGAAGGATGCCCTTCCTAGTTCGAGGCGCGTACTTCCAACAAACATGGTTCCCAAAAAACGACAGCTCAAGCTCCAAGAATTGCAGTTGTGTGTGTGTGTGTGTGTGTGTGTGGCTATATAACGTGTGAATTTTTCAATAAACATCAGTTGAGAGTGCGCCTTGTCCTGTTTTCCTTCGTCTGTGTCCCTGTATTTTTTCGGCGCTTTTTCGCTTGCAATGAACCAACTGGCCCAAATCTCCACTTTACTTGTGGTCTGCAGATTTATTTGTTTTCTCCCAACATGAATGCCAGAAAACCGTCAAGTTGTGCGGACCACCTGCGGAAAGCGTTCAGTGCGCCTTCAAGTTCAAATGGCCGCCTGATCGTTCGAACTGTCGTCTGCTCTTTCAAACGTTTCTGCTTGTCGTCTGCTCTCTTAGACGACGCCGGCCCGTAGTGCTTGCTATAAGAAGTAAGTGCAGGCCTCAAAATACTTAAATTTGAAGGTTGGTAAGCAGGCTCGATGTAAACAATAGATACAAAAAGATGTTGATCATAGTTACCAGTGCCCATCACCGACTTGTTATCCCTAATTCACTTGGTCCGATTCTGCTAGCAGTTTTCAGTATCGACGTCGACTATCCCAGCTACGGTTCACGCTTTTGCAGCCCGAACGGCGTCGCGACTGAAAATTGCGAGCGAAATTGCATCATGCGAATCAGGCTTTAGCGTACATACTTCGGCTTCCACGGGGAATGAAGCGCCACGTGTAACATTATTCAAGCGAAGTTTTGCGGTGTAACGAGCCTCGGTAATTTCGTTGACGCCGCTAAACTAGTCAGACATCGCCAGGAAGACGCAGAATCACCAATTCGAACGCGAAAAAGGGCAGGGGGACTCACACCGACGCCGACAACATCGCATTTCAATGGTTTGTTTATGAGCGACGGCGAGCTTTTTGCCCACACCCCCATCGCGCATGCGCGGCGTCGGTGGCGTCCGCTAGGGGCGCTCCGGTTTGTTTGTAAACATGAGTTGGTGTATAGAAGTAGCGCTAAGTGCGCCACTGCAGGAAGCCCGTGTCTCTGCTGCCATTAGAAGCAAATGGCGGCACAACCATCGCTCATGGCACGTGTCTTGCTCGTTCGCACAACAATGATTGCCCGTAATAAGGTTGAGAGCTGGGCTAGTTGGTAGTTGTTAAACATAATGAGATAAAACGGCGCAAAAGGGTACAAAAGAATAGCGCTCTGTTTTGTCCGGTGTGTCGCTTCCTTTTGTACCTTTTTGCGCTCTTTTATCTCATTATGATTGTCGGTACTTAAAACAAGCGCGAAGCGTTAACTTCATCAAGGGTCTGTATCTCATACTAAGGACTGTTGATGAGTTTGGATTGTGTTCCTCTTACAAGTAGTGTAAAATACCCCAAAGCAGGGGGATCGGTGGCTGAACGTGTTAGCGCACCACAGCTTGGAGCACGTAGAGCGAGAGCTCGCGCTGCAGAACCCAGGGATACTCGCCTAAATCCCTGGCCGTTTCGATCTGGATGAGCATCGTACCGGCGTGCAGTCGTGTATCACTACAGCGTGGTGCGCGTTAAAGACCCCAGGCTAGCGATTGTATACTGCACTGGCTAAATTGCTCATTTACAGCATAAACCAGCGTCGGCGCACCTGAAAGGCTGTCCTGCATTACTTAAACACAAACGTCATTTTTTTTTTGTAGGCCGGAAAGCACGAGGTCCGTGCCACGTGCAGCTCCTGGACGCAATTGGCGGCTCGTGGGACGTGTCTTGCGCTTTCGCACAACAATGGTTGTCGGTACCCGTAAGAAACTCGAAGCGTCGACCTTACCAATGGGCTTCATCTCATACTAAGAATCCTTTCTGAGTTTGTGTTCCTGTAAAAATGGCGTCAGATTCCCTGAAGTACGACATCCGTGCATCTTGCCGCTCTTTGAAGCAAATGGCGGCGCAGAACTCACTCGTGGCACGTGTCTCGCGGGTTCGCAAAACATAGGTGATCGGTATTCATATGAAACGCGAAGCATGAACTTTATCGAGCGGCTTGATCCGATGGATGAACGGATACGGCTGAACCTGTTTAGTCGGGCGGCGGCTTCTTCCTCTTAGCCAAAGCTAAAGTCGCTGGCTCCCATATTGGGAGCCAGCGAAGTCTGGTGTCAGATAGCTGTACTACACGCCCTGGTGCCAGATAGCTGTACTACGCACGTTTAATCTTCATCCATTGGTCACGACAACCTACGAGGCCGATTCTTTTTAATGCACGCCGCACTACGTTACAGACATATAGACACACATAAAACAAGAAAAGGAACATAGAAAGGAAAAATGAGCATGCTCATTTTGACGCACGCACGTACTACATCGATAAAACAACAACATAAAGACCGCTTCGTCCATAGTCCGTTCTTTATGCCGCGATCCAGGAAGCGAAGGCAAAGCCTGTCCCGATAAGAGGGGACGTGGTGCAGCCAAAGCGAATGTTCAAATCGTGCGTGACGAAAGATTTATTGATTTCCAAGTGGCCATTGAAGGAGCTCAGAGGCCGTAAGCGGGCCCCGTTGACAGCTTTGCCGGACGTGACCGTGGGGCACAGCCGGTAACAATGTGCGGCCACGTGCTGCGACTGTCTCTATTGTTTTCCACATGGGCCTGGTAAGAACTTCTCGAGTCTCCTGTCTCGCCTGTCCGAATTTGTACACCTTCGCAGTCGCATACGATGAAATGCACTGTCATGCGCAGAACGAGTGTTCTGTTGTAGGAGCTGAGTACTCAGGGGCATGTTTTTTTCTCTAAATCATCTTAAGTTTTATCGGCTTGTTAGATCGTAGAACGCTCTCTAAGTAAACCAAAAATTAAAATTAGTGGGAGCACGAGCTCTTAGTGACGACCTCAGCAAGTTTCGCGGGCTAGTGACGACATTGTTATCCGCGGGTGGTACTGGTTAATAAGCGCGAGTTATTTCTTCCTCGAGAAATTTGTCGTCAAAAAAACAAAAGTAGCAGCACCACTTCGTGATGCTGCTACTTTCGTCTAACCAACTACCATCGCATGTCTAGCCTAACCTCGTCACCGCCCAGACGACGACGATTACCAGCCCAGCCATCCTGTCATCGGTGACGCTCCACTTATACATGATACCGCCCAGATTTGTACGTAACGAGTTACAAGTGATTGCTTGTAATCGATTACATTTTAATATAACTTATAGACGCCTTAATAATTTTTTTTGGGGTAACGTTCGCTGTAATTCAGTTACTAATTCTTTTTTTAACAAGTAATCAATTACATGACTCCGAAAGAGCTAAAATGCCCGAGTTCAGGTCCTTTACGTAAAAAAATCGCTCTGTCTGCCTGTCCGTCACTCTTTTTTGTTGCACCAGCGTTGGAAACCCCTAAACAACTAAACAAAAGATGCCAAGCTTCCATAGGATTAGAATGTCAATGGGCTCGGCCACGTTTTAACTGTGACGAGATGTCGATAGTTTTGATTATAATGTAATTAAATGCAAAGGTGCGAGCGAGCTGGACAAGAAAGACGAAAATAATTCCCGGAGAAGGGGAACAAGAGGGACCGGAAACTAGTGCCTAGTTTCCGGTGCACGGGTTGTTACTATCCTGGTTTGCCGCGTCATAGACGATTTTGTTCTCTACTGTTCTTATCTATGCACGAAGAAGGCCACCCCCCCCCCCTCCCCCTTCAACCCCAGGAAGAGGAGGAGGCTATACCCTCCTCCTCTTCCTCCTCCTCCTGCCGCTGAATTTGTTCATGGTTGACATGACACCAAGTCGTGACGTCATTTTCCCCGCTAAATTTAGCGGAGAAACTGAATTGGTGTTGAGGTCACCTGACGTCGATTCTTCAGACAGGTTCGAAGATGTACAAAGAGAATGTGCTTCAGGGAAGTGTTTGAGCCGTGCAACATGGCAGTTCTAGCGTCATGTGTGCTGCGAACGCCGTGACAGCACGAGCAGTGTGAGACTCCCTTTCAGCACGCAGACTCCTCGAATATACGGAGGCAGACTATACTTAGCCCTTAGGAGACTGTCTACTTGGAAAGCTCGACGAGAGACGCGCCTTGATGCAGCCCAGTCTGGTCATCGGGCGGAGCGAAAGCCCACGCACGCAGAACCCAGGAATCCCGAGTTTCATCCCCCGGCCCGATTCGACCCGAATGAGTGTCGTACACCGGTCGGCCATCGTGCATCACCGCTTCGTGGTGCACCTTTAAAGAATCCGTGCTAGCAGTCGGACTGCACTGCCTAAAATTGCTCGTCTACAGCGGAGACAATGTCGAGACAATATAGAGACTGAAGAACTTTCTGCTGCCTAAACCTACACATGACTTAATTGTGCGTACGTGTTAAGAGCCGACAGCAGTACATCTGATGTGGGCTTGGCGCGCACGCAGTCGCTTTACATCGCGTGACTCTGGTTCTGCGCATAGGTGGAGCCTCTACCTTGTGTGGGCAAACAATCGAGGGCTTGTTTGCAAACAGCTGGTTGGTGTATAACCTATGAGCCGACCCCAAGTTCTTGAGGTCTCTCGTTAATTTCTAGCAACGTAAACGTTCGGTCGATGCCCAGCCCATCAGCAAAGTACTTTTGTCTATATTTATCGGAATAAACTAATGTCCCCTTTCATATACGCGTGTCCAAAAATGAATTTTAAGCGAAAAAAAATTTTAGAGCAATATTGACGGCGAGATTTATCTTAAATTCTGCGCCCAAACTCCATGACGTCAGGGAATGGTCCTTTCCATGTCAATGGGATGGCGAAGCCGATCCAGCTCTCCTCCACGCGCCCGAACTGCCGAGAGAGACAACAAGTGGAAGGGATGGGACCACCGACTAAATCGAGTCCCGCGCCGTTACTTCAAAAAAAAAAAAAAAAAAAAAAAAATGTGCGTTCTTTTTTGCGTATTCTTTTTTTGACACGTGTGTACCAACCAAACTGTTAAAAAACAAGAAAAAACGTCTGTTTTCTTTTCAGTGGCCCTTTAATGGAAAATTAAACCCTCCAGATGGCTACATCCGTCCCTTTTTTGGGGCTTAGGAACACAACAAGTGAAGAACGACATTTCAGAAGCTTTCTACCCTCTGCTGGTAAAGCGTAACGATTATTCTTGTTGTCATTTCTTTCATATTATTTTTTTTTCTCCGAATCTACGTTTAGCCACCGGCATCCAATTGTAGACACTTGTCTCTGGAAATAAATATACATTTAGACTTTTTACTCAAGTCAGGTTTCTTTGACACACTTTGGTTCATTAGACCTGAAAATACCCCCAGGGTATCGCAGCTACATCAGCCTTCATTAAATCGCGACCTTCTTCGGCGAATACGTGACGTGTGACCTTGAGGGCCTGATAAATCGCTAGTCCTTAAAAAAAAGCTCGTGTACCATTGGTATGAAATCCGTTCAATCTTCAAAACTGCCTCACGAGCAGCGATTCAATCGAGGCAAGGCCATTGTACGAGCTCCTAATGATTGACGATCGAGCTGATTCGAAAATATGAACCGAAGCCGCTTCGAGCCAACACCATATCGACGTAGAAAAACCAAATGTCTGCTCGTGCTTAAGAAAACAATAAAATGATAAATTTTATCTCTTCGATAGCTCAAGATCAAAACAACACGTTTCTAAAACATGTAGCTAGACGCAATTTTGTGTAGCCTAAGTTCTTCCTTAGCTCGCAGGCTTTGGAAAATATCCAGCGTCGCGGACAACATGTAACTTCACAGACATTTGCGCCACAGATAAATGTAACCCGTTGGCAACCTGGTGATCCAAAGCGTTGCGTCAGGTTGCCCTTGTTTTAAATCGTCTGTGGTCCTTCCCACCGTGAGGGGGTGAAGTGCAATGGGCCACGCAAGCGGCGCTCCGCTGCTCATAAAAGGCCCGAGCAGCGCATGCACAGGCTCTTTTGGAGTCGCAGCGCGAGGCGATAAGAGATTAAATTACGACGTGTTGTTGAACCAGTGCATCGTGTCATTCTCCGAGGCGGGTAGCTGCAAGGGGAATGCAACACTGGCGTCCAACGTGAGGCTGGAGCGAGTCATCTGCTCCCGTACTAGCAGAACTATTTTAGTTCCGCTAGACAAAATTGCGCGTGACAACGGAAAACCCCCCACAGCGTCAAGGGCCTACGGAGACATATCGGGATGATTGCTTGCTAGAGAGATCTCAATCCGCAAAGCGCCAAGATAACGGAGCCTCTGAACCAACTGCTTCGGAAAAGGGTTAGTTGGAGTTGGGCACAACAGCAACAAGCCGCATTTGCTTCCACCCATCTCCGACCCACTGCCGCGAGGCTTTGGGCGGAGAACGAGGCTGCTTTTAAGGCGCATTAGAACTACATACCGCCTGCACGCCGAACAGAAGAGCAGCGTGGGAAAAGGCTCGCACACCAAAGACATGCTGCTACTGCGAGGACCCCCAACATGCGGTCGATCTAGTTCACCTGTTATGGGGCTGCAAAGGCCTCGAGGCAACAAGGAAGAAGCACCTAGGGGACGGAATGACATCCATGGAGGACTGGGTCTTTCACCAGGCCCTCCAGATAAGCAATTCCAAACTCTACGCACACTTGTGGATTATATCCACGAAGCTGGCATAGAAGTACATATATAATTCCCTTCCCCCATACCGCGAGTCCAGGCCGCGATGCCATTGACTCATTCCCCTCTCCCTTAAAGCGGGTCAAATAAACGTTTTATACTACTACTACTTGACAGTCTGTGACGAAAAACGTGTGTCTAAATCTACCCGACTTGAACCGTCCGTTCACCATGCAGACCGATGCAGGCGATTGTGGACTGGGAGCGGCTCTTTTACAAGAACATGACAGCGTTCTTCGTCCGGTGGCCCTCGCAGCTCACACGCTCACCGGAGCGGAGCGCAGCTATTCACGAAAAAAGAATGTCTGGCGATTATTTTTGGGCATAAAAGGTGCGTATCTTGACGGCGCTTCGTTTTGCATTCGAACTGGCCACGTGACTTTCTCGCGACTCGAAGGGCTTAAAAACCCTGCCGGACGTCTCGCTCGATGGGTCCTCAAATGCAGCGCTACATGTACGCTATGCGGACAGCAAGTCGTCTGCCTCTTGCGCAGGAAATGCGGTGGCCTCAGAACGACGCTGACTTCTGATTGGCTTCGATTGGAAGGATAGTAGGTAGAGCTCAATGCTAGGAGGTCTACCCGCTCTATTTCCCCAACAGCCAATAAGAAGACGGCGTTCTGACACCGTCGAAACCCCTGTGCAAGAAGCAGACGAACTTGCGCTCCGCATTGAGTACAAGCATGGTGTGACGAACCACGTGGCAGATGCCTTGTCCCGTGCCCCACTTCTCTGGCAGAAAACGTAGGTAGATCCCGACTTGGCGGCACTGGCCAATAAGACGCCCATCACACCTAATTCGCGGTGGGGAGCCCAGGTGAGTAGGGAGGAGCTTCGGCCGGGCCAGCAGTCCGATAGACTTTGTTAAGGTGGCATAACGGCTGAGAGAAAAAAAGCATAGCCGACACCGGGGTCCCAGAGACTTGGAATTATAAGTGCTGAACGCCGACGGCATTCTGCTACGGTACGTCCCCATCATTACTGAGGAGAGGGTATGCCCCTCATCCGTACCCTGTCATCCTCCCATGCTCCTCCCCTCATCCTCTGTTCCTTCTCCTCTTCTCTTTCTCCTCCTGCTCCTTTCTTGAGGTATTTCGATCTTGCGATATATCGTGCTAAAGAATCTGAGAAAGATATTATATATATACTGGTATGCTCGCTCACTGGTTGTCCGGAGAAAGGAAATGTAGCTCTCACATCTGGATGCTCCACTCTAAGTTCTGCCGGTGCCAGGAAAAAGAACAGCAGGATCAAGGCGGGAGAACGAGACAGCTTTAAAGGTAACACTTTGACGAAGCACGTGATACTCTCGATTTCATCCTACTTGCTGTCAGCTCTGTCGAAGACTGCTCGACGTTTTTTATTTCCTTACCACTACTCTTAGCGTGCTCCCCTGAGATAGCACAGCAGGACAGCGAGTGCACGTCCCTGGGGACTATTGGTATGTTTTCCTGCATGACTGGTAAGAAGCTCTTTGTCTTGCACGAAATATTCGGCGAGTGCCGTAGGCAAGAGATACAGAGCTACCACGAGCAAGCCGTTCTAGACCTTGCTGGCACACAATTTACCAACTTCGTCTGACGTGCCACAGAGACCGAAGTGTACGGCACAGACCTCTACCCATGTGGATGCCCATTTGGATAACGAGTACACCACGCTTTAATACGTGCCTCTCTGTGATTTATGAATGGGGATATCACTTGCTTGCACAACGGGTAGCTGGCATCTCCTCTCCCCCTCCCCCTGTCCTCCTCCCTACTCTTCCTGTTCTCCTCCCTTCTCTTCCACCCCTTCTCCCCCTCCCTCCTCCCCGCGCGTTGCATCATGGGACGTTTCCCATAATGCAACGCGCGGGGAAAGGGAACGACAACGTCAGAGGCAACACACTCCCAGGGGTACTTGCTTCCGACCGCCTGCATTAAACCTGGTGGTTGGCCACCTCGCGGTTTCGCCTTCTGGCATACCGTACAGCTACGTGCGTACCTCCCTACATCGTAGCTTGTGACGTCACGTGTGACGTCACGAGTCGTGCGCGTTGCATTATGGGACGTTTCCCAGAGTCAGCCGCGCGGTTACGCCGACGTCGACGCCGACGGCGACGCCGCTCAAGCCGGAAACAAGCGCCTAAGAGGTGCGCTCTAGAAAAAAAAATACATAATGCGCTGTGATGCAAGCAGGGTGAAGCGCTACCCTCAGCAACAGAGCGCACACTGTTTATTTGTCACAGGACATTGAGTCCTGCGACTCATCATTCCGGAGGAGTCTAATACCTCGCAAACTGCGTAAGTTCCTCAAAAGATTCATGCCTGATTCTGCCTTAGCGAGCCACAGTATAGTGGGAGCAGAGCTTACGAAAAGTTATCCCAAATTGCTACGTGGCCAAGCATGGGGTACGATGTAGTGAGGTACGCACGTAGCTGTACGTTATGCCAGAAGGCGAAACCGCGAGGTGGCCAACCACCAGGTTTAATGCAGGCGGTCGGAAGCAAGTACCCCGTGTGTTGCCTCTGACGTTGTCGTTCCCTTTCCCCGTTGTCCACTCGGCAATCAACATTTTCTTGTAGTGACCAACCACTTCACGAAGTGGGTCGAAATGTTTCTTTTGCGCATGCTGGATTCTAGGAAAATTTGGGACTCTAATCTTGAAACGTTCGCGCGCCTTGGCTTTGCCGCAAAGCTCATTACGGACAACGCGTCTTATTTCGTTACCATGGTATTCGTGAACTCGTGTAAGGCACAAAAGAAACGGTAGAAACAGACTTCGCCGAACCATTCACGGGGGAATATTACGGAAACAGTCAACGGTGACCTGAAGATGATGGTGGTGGCGCACAACAGAGCGGCACAAAGGCTGGGACGCGGAACTCGCAGAAATGGCGTTCGTTACCCGCACGACAATAAACTGGTCCACGAGTTTTGCAACCACTCAACTTAACTTTGGGAAGGAGCTCGCGTTTCCCCTGGGAAATGGATTTCTTTGCATAGATCCTTCAAGCATGCGGCGCTGAGCGCACCACTACGCAGTTTGCAGATTTCCGGAAGCGCGTCAAAGAAAATTTCAAGAAGCTCTGAATGTTCCCTTTGACGTCTCGAGACTGCGGCAGGCAACCAGTACAACAAGGGGAGGCGAAATTTTCAGTTAAGGTAGGAGATCTGGTGCTGAGGTGAACTCATCCGCTGAGTGATGCTGCTAGCGGTTTCACGGCCGCTCTAGCAAAGCGATGGGAGGGCCCCTACCGCAAGAAGCTCTCCGATTTGTTTCACGAGCTGGTGCGTCGAGAATCTGGTGAAGTGTGCGGGTTCATTCATCTCGTCCACCTAAAAGCTTTCTGTCAACCCGACGAGGTAGATCTGTCGCAGGTTCCAGATGGCGACGATCCGGACCTCCTGTCGAAAGATTCCACACCGTCTTTGCCACGATACATCCTGTGACGGCGGTGAAGACAACGAAAGAGGGAGCATGAGCTCTAAGTGCATTATAGTAATTTCTAATTCGTTTTTTTTTTTTTTTTCATCGTTTTTTTGTGTGTGTGTGTGGGGGGGGGGGGATAGGGGGAGAGAGAAAGAAAGTAACCATGCTCCCGTATTGCAGTTGGGAAGGCGTCCTTCTTGGGCGGGGCCACTTATTTCTGCCGTGCCATGGCATAACTTTGTTTTTAATTTCTACTGCCCCGCGCCAGAGTCGTAGCAGTGGCGACGCAGCCCCCTCCATCTGACCCACTACGGACGCTTCGTTTCCTGTCCGGAGGTGCTGATGCCGGTCCGAAAACCAATTCGGACCAACTTTACCTAGAATAATCAAAGTGTGTGCACTAGAATGTTGACGTCATCACAGTGAGATCGGGCGATGACACAGATTGGGTACGAGTGCTGCGTCAGTGCTCGGCTGGACCTCGTGTCCAATCAACGCGTCGGAGGGCGCTCGGCATCGGGCTGGGGTCCATTTGCAGAGTTGATGCCAACCTAGTGAAAAGTCTTATATGCCTAAGAAATTTCTTTGTGCAATAGACATATATGATCAAATAAGAATATATGAGAAGATACAAGAACCTTATAAGAACATATAAGATTAATATGAGATTATATAAGAAGTTATACAAAACTAATAAAAAGTTTCTTAAAACTTCCTACAGAATCTTATACCGTTCTCGTATGTTCTTCTAAGGTTCTTGTATGCGTTTATATGACCTTATTGGATGATATTCGTTTATCGGATAAATGATTGTATTATACATATGAGCTTCTCTACTAGGGCATCCGACTGTGATTACGTTCCATGGAGGAAGGATGGGGCTTTCGGATACCTTCATCGTTCCAGATGGTGCTGGTCGGACACCAGCTCGCCCACCTGCAAAGATTGGACCCTCTGTGACCCAGAAGGAAGGCCACCACACGACGCCCCGTCCCTCATTCTTTTTCTTTTGAAGGGGAGAAATGTTATTCTTTGGGGGAGGGTAGCAGCGAGGAAATGCGTCACAGGCAGATGGAACGTCACGGACGTACATTCTTTTGCCGGTAGATTTAGTGCGTACGTTTCTAACGTTGGGTTAAATGGTCACGTGACATCACGGCTTCTCGTGATGCCGGAGCAAGTGTGAATCTATTTTCCGTTCACAGAAATTTGGCGGGAGCCTAGATTTTTACTGCGTTTACAAAGACGGTTCTTGTCCTTGTAAACGCGCGGAGGCACGACGACACAAGAGTGCTGTAACGTAATTTCCATATAAATTACATATATGAACTTGCATGCCTCGATCATCGACTTATTCAAAACTGCCACTGCTAATCAATTTGTACAGTCCTTCCTATGTTTTTTATAACCCTTCTCGTGTCCTTATTTTTGTCGTTATCGCTTTGCTTACTCCTCTTTATAATGCTTTGACGTTGAGTGTAAATAAAAAAATAAAATAGAATAAATAACGCAGCTCACAGAGCAATGCGGGCTTGGTGACAACACTCCTAACTCGTAATACACCGTAACAACGCGGAAGCCGGTTCTACAGGGCACCGACGTTTACCAATTTGTTATATTTAACCATGGAGTTCTTCGAGGCTGTTGAATCGCACCGGTCTCTAACGTCGAGTCACAGTCCTCGTAGTGCTTACTTGGGACGCCGCCTAGTCGACGGGTAAGCTGCGGTTTGTTGCCGGCCTCCCGCCACGCCCGTACGCGCGCTCGCCGAACGCACAACGGCGCGTTTGACATGCGAGAGCAGTTGTGAGAGAAGTGTACGCACTTCCTTGCCTGTGCTTCCGCCAGTAACCACCGAAGCCAATACTCATGCACGGGAGAGTGGTAGGGGGATGAATTGAAAAGAAACACAGAGGTTATCATTATCTTCGCATTTCAAGGAGCAGCTTGAAAATGCCTGTTCACTCTGACTGAGGAGGCAAGAGTTTGCACTCGAGTAACGAGACTAGACAAATACCTGCATACCTTTTTCGCTTTGGGGGAGGCATATCGAACTGCCATACGTCCAGATACTGCACGATCCCCGACAACATATACCTGTCATATATATTGTATCATCGTTGATCACATCAAAAGAACGTATTCCTGACTGCGTTATACAAAGTTTCTTTTTTGATGTGCACTGGAGTCCATCTCGTTAACACTGGAACCAAGCAGAAAAAAAAAAGACGTTCAATAGCTTAAACCTGCAAGCAAAACAAGCAGTCAATCGACCACGGCATATCTATTGGGCAGGAGATCGAACTACAGGGGGCGCTTTATAGAGGTTGATGTCCCCACAGCCCGGTGTTTCCTAACACAACGTACCAAAGAAATTAAACCTCGCCTAGCACGGTCTGGCCACGAGCGCTTCGCTCTGACCAGTGCTTTAGTCGCACGAGGAGCCGTCTTAGAATCGTCATCTTCGATTTCCCGGATCAAGACCAAAGAAGAAAATACGGTTTGTTGTCCCCACAGCTGAAGCGAACCGCTAGAGGCGTGACTGTTTGATCTCCTCTAAAGCCCCTTCATGTTTCAAAAGTAGAGCAAGGTACGCCGATGCATGAGGCACGTGCAAACGTGCAGCTGCGGGAACGACAGGTGAGTGGCCTTTCTTTATCTTCTATAAAAATGCATAGACTTTTCCGGGTGAATATCAAACGGTGCAAAAATGACACTCCGTCGAGCCGGATTTGAACCAGCGACCTATGGATATCAACGTTGGAGAACCTCTACAGTCCACCGCTCTACCAACTGAGCTATCGACGGATACGTGGAGATCTCTCTGCGGGAACGGCAGGTGAGTGGCCTTTCTTTATCTTCTATAAAAATGCATAAAGACTTTTCCGGGTGAATATCAAACGGTGCAAAAATGACACTCCGTCGAGCCGGATTTGAACCAGCGACCTATGGATATCAACGTTGGAGAACCTCTACAGTCCACCGCTCTACCAACTGAGCTATCGACGGATACGTGGAGATCTCTCTGCGGGAACGGCAGGTGAGTGGCCTTTCTTTATCTTCTATAAAAAAGCATAAAGACTTTTCCGGGTGAATATCAAACGGTGCAAAAATGACACTCCGTCGAGCCGGATTTGAACCAGCGACCTATGGATATCAACGTTGGAGAACCTCTACAGTCCACCGCTCTACCAACTGAGCTATCGACGGATACGTGGAGATCTCTCTGCGGGAACGGCAGGTGAGTGGCCTTTCTTTATCTTCTATAAAAAAGCATAAAGACTTTTCCGGGTGAATATCAAACGGTGCAAAAATGACACTCCGTCGAGCCGGATTTGAACCAGCGACCTATGGATATCAACGTTGGAGAACCTCTACAGTCCACCGCTCTACCAACTGAGCTATCGACGGATACGTGGAGATCTCTCTGTGGGAACGACAGGTGAGTGGCCTTTCTTTATCTTATATAAAAATGCATAAAGACTTTTCCGGGTGAATATCAAACGGTGCAAAAATGACACTCCGTCGAGCCGGATTTGAACCAGCGACCTATGGATATCAACGTTGGAGAACCTCTACAGTCCACCGCTCTACCAACTGAGCTATCGACGGATACGTGGAGATCTCTCTGCGGGAACGGCAGGTGAGTGGCCTTTCTTTATCTTCTATAAAAAAGCATAAAGACTTTTCCGGGTGAATATCAAACGGTGCAAAAATGACACTCCGTCGAGCCGGATTTGAACCAGCGACCTATGGATATCAACGTTGGAGAACCTCTACAGTCCACCGCTCTACCAACTGAGCTATCGACGGATACGTGGAGATCTCTCTGTGGGAACGACAGGTGAGTGGCCTTTCTTTATCTTATATAAAAATGCATAAAGACTTTTCCGGGTGAATATCAAACGGTGCAAAAATGACACTCCGTCGAGCCGGATTTGAACCAGCGACCTATGGATATCAACGTTGGAGAACCTCTACAGTCCACCGCTCTACCAACTGAGCTATCGACGGATACGTGGAGATCTCTCTGCGGGAACGGCAGGTGAGTGGCCTTTCTTTATCTTCTATAAAAAAGCATAAAGACTTTTCCGGGTGAATATCAAACGGTGCAAAAATGACACTCCGTCGAGCCGGATTTGAACCAGCGACCTATGGATATCAACGTTGGAGAACCTCTACAGTCCACCGCTCTACCAACTGAGCTATCGACGGATACGTGGAGATCTCTCTGTGGGAACGACAGGTGAGTGGCCTTTCTTTATCTTATATAAAAATGCATAAAGACTTTTCCGGGTGAATATCAAACGGTGCAAAAATGACACTCCGTCGAGCCGGATTTGAACCAGCGACCTATGGATATCAACGTTGGAGAACCTCTACAGTCCACCGCTCTACCAACTGAGCTATCGACGGATACGTGGAGATCCCTCTGCGGGAACGACAGGTGAGTGGCCTTTCTTTATCTTATATAAAAATGCATAAAGACATTTCCGGGTGAATATCAAACGGTGCAAAAATGACACTCCGTCGAGCCGGATTTGAACCAGCGACCTATGGATATCAACGTTGGAGAACCTCTACAGTCCACCGCTCTACCAACTGAGCTATCGACGGATACGTGGAGATCCCTCTGCGGGAACGACAGGTGAGTGGCCTTTCTTTATCTTATATAAAAATGCATAAAGACATTTCCGGGTGAATATCAAACGGTGCAAAAATGACACTCCGTCGAGCCGGATTTGAACCAGCGACCTATGGATATCAACGTTGGAGAACCTCTACAGTCCACCGCTCTACCAACTGAGCTATCGACGGATACGTGGAGATCCCTCTGCGGGAACGACAGGTGAGTGGCCTTTCTTTATCTTCTATAAAAATGCATAAAGACTTTTCCGGGTGAATATCAAACGGTGCAAAAATGACACTCCGTCGAGCCGGATTTGAACCAGCGACCTATGGATATCAACGTTGGAGAACCTCTACAGTCCACCGCTCTACCAACTGAGCTATCGACGGATACGTGGAGATCCCTCTGCGGGAACGACAGGTGAGTGGCCTTTCTTTATCTTCTATAAAAATGCATAAAGACTTTTCCGGGTGAATATCAAACGGTGCAAAAATGACACTCCGTCGAGCCGGATTTGAACCAGCGACCTATGGATATCAACGTTGGAGAACCTCTACAGTCCACCGCTCTACCAACTGAGCTATCGACGGATACGTGGAGATCCCTCTGCGGGAACGACAGGTGAGTGGCCTTTCTTTATCTTATATAAAAATGCATAAAGACATTTCCGGGTGAATATCAAACGGTGCAAAAATGACACTCCGTCGAGCCGGATTTGAACCAGCGACCTATGGATATCAACGTTGGAGAACCTCTACAGTCCACCGCTCTACCAACTGAGCTATCGACGGATACGTGGAGATCCCTCTGTGGGAACGACAGGTGAGTGGCCTTTCTTTATCTTCTATAAAAAAGCATAAAGACTTTTCCGGGTGAATATCAAACGGTGCAAAAATGACACTCCGTCGAGCCGGATTTGAACCAGCGACCTATGGATATCAACGTTGGAGAACCTCTACAGTCCACCGCTCTACCAACTGAGCTATCGACGGATACGTGGAGATCTCTCTGTGGGAACGACAGGTGAGTGGCCTTTCTTTATCTTATATAAAAATGCATAAAGACTTTTCCGGGTGAATATCAAACGGTGCAAAAATGACACTCCGTCGAGCCGGATTTGAACCAGCGACCTATGGATATCAACGTTGGAGAACCTCTACAGTCCACCGCTCTACCAACTGAGCTATCGACGGATACGTGGAGATCTCTCTGCGGGAACGGCAGGTGAGTGGCCTTTCTTTATCTTCTATAAAAAAGCATAAAGACTTTTCCGGGTGAATATCAAACGGTGCAAAAATGACACTCCGTCGAGCCGGATTTGAACCAGCGACCTATGGATATCAACGTTGGAGAACCTCTACAGTCCACCGCTCTACCAACTGAGCTATCGACGGATACGTGGAGATCTCTCTGTGGGAACGACAGGTGAGTGGCCTTTCTTTATCTTCTATAAAAATGCATAAAGACTTTTCCGGGTGAATATCAAACGGTGCAAAAATGACACTCCGTCGAGCCGGATTTGAACCAGCGACCTATGGATATCAACGTTGGAGAACCTCTACAGTCCACCGCTCTACCAACTGAGCTATCGACGGATACGTGGAGATCTCTCTGCGGGAACGACAGGTGAGTGGCCTTTCTTTATCTTCTATAAAAATGCATAAAGGCTTTTTCGGGTGAATATCAAACGGTGCAAAAATGACACTCCGTCGAGCCGGATTTGAACCAGCGACCTATGGATATCAACGTTGGAGAACCTCTACAGTCCACCGCTCCACCAACTGAGCGATCGACGGATACGTGGAGATCTCTCTGCGGGAACGACAGGTGAGTGGCCTTTCTTTACCTTCTATAAAAAAGCATAAAGACTTTTCCGGGTGAATATCAAACGGTGCAAAAATGACACTCCGTCGAGCCGGATTTGAACCAGCGACCTATGGATATCAACGTTGGAGAACCTCTACAGTCCACCGCTCTACCAACTGAGCTATCGACGGATACGTGGAGATCTCTCTGCGGGAACGACAGGTGAGTGGCCTTTCTTTACCTTCTATAAAAAAGCATAAAGACTTTTCCGGGTGAATATCAAACGGTGCAAAAATGACACTCCGTCGAGCCGGATTTGAACCAGCGACCTATGGATATCAACGTTGGAGAACCTCTACAGTCCACCGCTCTACCAACTGAGCTATCGACGGATACGTGGAGATCTCTCTGCGGGAACGACAGGTGAGTGGCCTTTCTTTATCTTCTATAAAAATGCATAAAGGCTTTTTCGGGTGAATATCAAACGGTGCAAAAATGACACTCCGTCGAGCCGGATTTGAACCAGCGACCTATGGATATCAACGTTGGAGAACCTCTACAGTCCACCGCTCTACCAACTGAGCTATCGACGGATACGTGGAGATCTCTCTGCGGGAACGACAGGTGAGTGGCCTTTCTTTACCTTCTATAAAAAAGCATAAAGACTTTTCCGGGTGAATATCAAACGGTGCAAAAATGACACTCCGTCGAGCCGGATTTGAACCAGCGACCTATGGATATCAACGTTGGAGAACCTCTACAGTCCACCGCTCTACCAACTGAGCTATCGACGGATACGTGGAGATCCCTCTGTGGGAACGACAGGTGAGTGGCCTTTCTTTATCTTCTATAAAAATGCATAAAGACTTTTCGGGGTGAATATCAAACGGTGCAAAAATGACAATCCGTCGAGCCGGATTTGAACCAGCGACCTATGGATATCAACGTTGGAGAACCTCTACAGTCCACCGCTCTACCAACTGAGCTATCGACGGATACGTGGAGATCTCTCTGCGGGAACGGCAGGTGAGTGGCCTTTCTTTACCTTCTATAAAAAAAGCATGAAGACTTTTCCGGGTGAATTTCAACCGGTGCAAAAATGACACTCCGTCGAGCCGGATTTGAACCAGCGACCTATGGATATCAACGTTGGAGAACCTCTACAGTCCACCGCTCTACCAACTGAGCTATCGACGGATACGTGGAGATCTCTCTGCGGGAACGGCAGGTGAGTGGCCTTTCTTTACCTTCTATAAAAAAGCATAAAGACTTTTCCGGGTGAATTTCAAACGGTGCAAAAATGACACTCCGTCGAGCCGGATTTGAACCAGCGACCTATGGATATCAACGTTGGAGAACCTCTACAGTCCACCGCTCTACCAACTGAGCTATCGACGGATACGTGGAGATCTCTCTGCGGGAACGGCAGGTGAGTGGCCTTTCTTTACCTTCTATAAAAAAAGCATGAAGACTTTTCCGGGTGAATTTCAACCGGTGCAAAAATGACACTCCGTCGAGCCGGATTTGAACCAGCGACCTATGGATATCAACGTTGGAGAACCTCTACAGTCCACCGCTCTACCAACTGAGCTATCGACGGATACGTGGAGATCTCTCTGCGGGAACGGCAGGTGAGTGGCCTTTCTTTACCTTCTATAAAAAAGCATAAAGACTTTTCCGGGTGAATTTCAAACGGTGCAAAAATGACACTCCGTCGAGCCGGATTTGAACCAGCGACCTATGGATATCAACGTTGGAGAACCTCTACAGTCCACCGCTCTACCAACTGAGCTATCGACGGTTTTTTTTTTTATTTTTTTATTGCAGGAGGAATGCAAAAACGGCAATGTCACTTTAAAAAAAAATACTCTGCAAGACTTATTGCAGGGTACATTAAAATCCTCGCATTTCGAGGAGCGGTTTACAAATTTCTAGCCACTCGGGTTTCGTTTTACGGTGTGAAAAAAACACTTTCCACTTGCTTAACAAGGCTGAAAAAATAATGATGCACTTCTTTCACACTGGGGTCGGCATGACGGACCGCCATGCGCGACCTCCAAATACTGCACAAACCCAACGACATAATCATATCAAAAGGTATGCCATCATCGTTACTCACATTCAAGAAACGTATAACTGATGGGCTAATGCACAGTTGTTTCTTCAACGTGCGCTGGAGCACATCCCAAAAAAAACCGCATCCCAGCAAAAAATGAAAATGTGCTCGATGGTCTCAGGTTTCTTACATAAAATACAGTCTACCGACCACGGCACATCAATACCCTTTCCTTCAAGCCACACCTCAACGGGCAGTGTATTGGAATGCAGTTTAAAAAAGAACGTTTTAACGGAAGGGGGAACGCACATATTCTTCACTCGCTTGAGCACATCTTGGCCCCCGCTACAGACTACAGTTCTATACAACGGTTCTGGAAACAAACTTATCAATAAATCGCGTGTAAGCGTTTTCTTGCTAACAGCGGACAAATACTCAAACGAAAAACGGGCAGACAAAAATAACACTGCGTCTACCACCTCCTTTTGATATCCCACTAATCTCTTAAGTTCGCCGCCATGGGACGAAACAAGAAAAGATGGCAAATGAGGAGACAATTTGGTTTGTATAAACGTACGTATGAAAGGATGCTCTTGGTCTCGCAGAAAAAAGAATCGGGACACAATCTGTTTGCAAAACAAATGCGAGAGACCGAGACCACCGTGACGAATCCGATGGAAAAGATTGTCTTTCCTCATCGGCTTCCACTTCGAATTCCAAATAAACGTGGCAAAAACACGGTGAAATTTCTGCACATTCAAGCGAGCACAATGAATGGCCTGCATCACGTACCACAATTTTGCAATGAGAAAAATATTACATACTGTCGCTCTGGCAAATATGGACAGCTCACGCTGCTTCCAACGGGAAGCGCGCCTGTCCAGGTCGGCGGCGACTCCCGACCAATAGGGTTTGCTTTGCCTGTAACATTTTAGTGGCACACCGAGGTAAGTGCACGGCACACGGTCCCAACACACCCCTTCAAACACCGAAGGGGTTCTGAGCTATCGACGGATACGTGGAGATCTCTCTGCGGGAACGGCAGGTGAGTGGCCTTTCTTTACCTTCTATAAAAAAGCATAAAGACTTTTCCGGGTGAATTTCAAACGGTGCAAAAATGACACTCCGTCGAGCCGGATTTGAACCAGCGACCTATGGATATCAACGTTGGAGAACCTCTACAGTCCACCGCTCTACCAACTGAGCTATCGACGGATACGTGGAGATCTCTCTGCGGGAACGGCAAGTGAGTGGCCTTTCTTTACCTTCTATAAAAAAGCATAAAGACTTTTCCGGGTGAATTTCAAACGGTGCAAAAATGACACTCCGTCGAGCCGGATTTGAACCAGCGACCTATGGATATCAACGTTGGAGAACCTCTACAGTCCACCGCTCTACCAACTGAGCTATCGACGGATACGTGGAGATCTCTCTGCGGGAACGGCAGGTGAGTGGCCTTCGTTTACCTTCTATAAAAAAGCATAAAGACTTTTCCGGGTGAATATCAAACGGTGCAAAAATGACACTCCGTCGAGCCGGATTTGAACCAGCGACCTATGGATATCAACGTTGGAGAACCTCTACAGCCCACCGCTCTACCAACTGAGCTATCGATGGATACATGGAGATCTCCACATCCCTGACCTTCGTTGCCACATTGCCGCCAGCGGCGCGCGACACTGACCGGAAAACGGAGAGCATTCCCCCAAAACGTGTCGGCGCGCGGCGCGTATCTCGACACGATCTGGAATGCATGCACCGGGCAGCGGCAGCCTTGGAAACGGGAAGAAACTTGAACCGGTCAGCCATATTTGTTTTGTATTTTTACACGAATGAGTTCACGCGGAAGTCGTTACCGACCTAACTTGTTCGCGCGGTCCGTGTCCGAATTTTGTTTTCTCGGTAGCGTTTCCTTTCGCTCCGTTATTTATTCAGTTCCCACGGCGGTTTCGATAGCAAGTATAACACAGTGGTGTTGCTAAGGTATTGCGTTGCCATTTGTTAATTTCTATGTCTTGTGTTTACCCGTCACTCATGCACAGGCTAGCTGGCACCTATGTTCAACTGGCGCACTATCTAGTAGCTGCTTCGCATTCCGAGTCCTTCCTTGTTTGGGCAGGCGCACTGACCATCCATTGGACACGAGGGCTACGTCAGCGTTCGCCGGGAACTCGGCGGAGCTCTTATTGGACGCGAGCGCTGCGTCAGCCTTCCGCGAGGACTGGGATCTTATCACACGCTACCTGCCCAAGAAATGGCGACACCCAGTGTTGCTTGATGGGGCTTTGATAAAGGGTCTTCTGTATGGGACTCAAGGTTGCCCATACCAAACGGTAAAATTGATTGTAAGTTCCATCGACGGATCTGAGCTGGTCGGGGAATCTGCTCGCGATGTCGACTATGTACGTTGAGCGCTCTGGTTGGCCGATCAGTTAATATTATTTGATGAAATTCTAAATAATGTTTACCATATGTCAGGGGTACGAATTTGGCGTAATTGGATATACTTTAATCGATCGGGTTTTTGTATTATATTGTAGGCTTCTTTCCACTCTGGTTAGTATTATGTTTGCTTTCGTTTGTTCTTTCTTTTCTTCTGACATTTTTTTTATAGTGCGTCCCACTCTGCCGAGGTGACGAGAGTGAGCCTTGCCAAGTCAACGCGTATACGTTGACTTGGCAAGACTCACTCTCGTCTCTTCGGCCCATGCCTCCGTCACCTGCACAAATGTAGAGACAAAAAGATACTCAAGTTAATTGTTTTCGAAAAATAATCACTGCTATTGTTTTTAATGTTTTTTTTTTTTTTTGTATTACAGCTAGTACCGTTAATTGTTTCTAGTATTCTTGTGAAGATCGCTCTCACAAATTCGAGGCGTCGCCTTCTTGAAGCCTTAAATCATTTTCTCAGTCACCGTCACGAATGGTGAAGTTTGTCTATACACCTTCATAACTCGCCCTCTTAAGCTCTCGCTTGCGCGTGCTCGAGTCTTTTTATATTGGTACAAGGCGACAAGACCGACTCGCGAAAACCTCCAGCACACAACATAGGAGGCGGACAAAGTGATCCTAACGTTTCAAAGAATATTCCAATGGATTTCGAGGGCGACTGAAACAAATTTTGCTCAACTTGTTTCAGAACGTGCGCTGACGTATGAATGTACAAATATATATATATATATATATATATATATATATATATATATATGACCAAAAATGTAACTCAAGAAGAACAAACAAAAATAGACTTTCATACGCAGAAATACCCTGTGGTCGAGTTGGATTCGAGCTGCACTAAAAGTACACCAGTGCCTATTCCATCGCGGCACTCTCGTAGGGTCCATCCGTGACCGCGGTGTGAGATAATAATCTGCAGGTGAGAGGACAGCGCACTCCTCGCGACGTGCCGATAAAGTTCGCTTTTCACTCTTTCACTTCACGCCGGCAGATGACTCGTCGACCCGTGGGTCGGCGGGCCTCGTCTCCTGCGCTTTTCAATGGGAAACGTGTTTTTTTAAAAAAAGGTCGTACTGTGCATGCGGCGCGTTCCTTATAACCCGGCACTTGTAGTATGTGTGTTGCTTAGGCGTAGATTCGTCGTTTGTCTTAGTTTTCTTGGCTCAACGGCAGCGAGGGCAGTTTTATGAAGACACTATAGCAGAGGCATTTGGCGCGGTATTCAAACGGGCTAAGCGGGTATGTGTCGGCGCTTCCCTGGAATTTCATCCCTTTCTAGGTCTCAGGCTCGTGAGCATCAGACACTAAACACCTAATGTTGGAATTCATATTTTCTTGGCAGAACGTCGCGGGGACAACATCTCTACAGCAAAGCGAAGTATCGTCCTTTCCCAATCATGTCGTTGGTGAAATGCTCGATGCGAACGAACTCTTTAGGGCCAAGCGGACGGTGCTTTCGAGGAGTTGCTTGAGCCCAAGCTTCCAGACGTGTGGGCTCGGGTGGGACCTTGAACAAACTGACCTTTTCTTTGCAACTAGGGTGACCTGAGTCGCCGTTCTGGGCGAAGCATCTCGGGACCATTGCCACCACTTTGAAGCCGCGTCAAACGCGCGGTCAAACGCCGCACACGGCTTCTTCAATCGTCATTCCATGTAGCGTACGGCGACTGGAGTTCCAAATGTCTCCGTCGCAATTCGAAACGAAGGGGGCAGACGCTGAGCAGGCGAAATTTCGGCACCGGGGTGTCATGGCAACGAGATCATTTGTTTCGCTCTCGCACAGTTTCGCCGTTTGGCCGCCGGCGACACAGTCAGCCGCGGTCACGGTGGCCGCGGAATGATGCAGCCTTTCGGATGCCCGTCGAACGAACGCGATCAGATTCCTCGCGCCGCGCATTCAGCCCCGCCGTGTCCTCACCTAAAGAGTGTATCTTACACCGCGTCCGTGACCGACGGAGTGATATGCGCTGCGGAGAATTGGAAGCGAAGAAACGCAGCCTATACTCGTTCCCACCTAAGCTGAGATTGCGGTGGAAGCTCCGTCCTCGTTAGACCAGTCATATGCCCCTATTTCGCCACGACATCACGCCCCTGGCCATACCCCCGCGTGGAGAGCAGGTGATAATCCCATTGTAGTCTCAGCTTAATAGGGAACGGAGTTAGAAGTGGTCATGTGCAAATGTTAAGTCATTCGAAGGTTCTGCGCATGCGCTATTTTCTTTCTAGTTTTATTTTACTCTTCCACTCGTGTGAACGCATTGTTATCCAGCACCTTCCCTGGTCTGTAAGAAACTACTTTCCAAATTCATAATTTCAGTCACCTTTCCTATAAAAGAAGCTCTTTAACGCCCTTCCCAAAGGCGTCACTTTTGACACCCTACAAAATATTGTCCGATACAGCTTTCTTCGGAACTTGCATCTGAAGCACGTGCACTCTGCCAATATAGGTCCCTCAGGAATGGCGAAGAGCAGAATCGGGGCATCTTTAAACGTGCTTGAGACTGCATAAACCTGACAAGCCGCAGAAATTACACTTTTCCAAAAGTTGTTTTGGCCAAACCAGTGGGCGTGTTACTTACGGGACGAGCATTTATGCGAATTAAATGGTAAAACATTACGTACTGGTTTTCTAAAAGATATCCTGATTTCGATATCGTCGTGGAAAATCCAAGTTTTTTTCAGTGCAATTCAGTCATTCGTTAAATTATTACATATTTGGAAGAAATAACTAGTAAGAAAGGAATCCAACTTTGCAGTGGTCGCCGATAGGAGGCTAAAATAATTCAACAAAAAATGAGCTATTGCTCGGATGACCTACACGATGGTGCGTGACTTACGAACAGTTATTAAGAAGCAAAGGAATCGAGGACGTGCGTTTCTTCAGACGAACGGTGTAATTAGCGGAGGAGTAATCGACAGTCGATTTAGCGCAACGAGGAGGAAGTCAGGAAGTCTTTTACTTGAAGCCGAACGAAGACAGAGGCTAAGGCGTACTAACTCACATTTTAGATGACAGAACGACCAAATCAGACTGAGACCTTTGCAAACGTTGATTCGTTCGGTTGGCTTTAAATACATTCTCTCATTCTTTCGTTACTTTGATTTTATGTTGTGTTCATTTCAGACGTGCCGGACAGTCGGGGGAATTGTTCGTAAGTACCTTAATCGTCAGCAGGCAATCCGACGATTGTGTCGTTGTTACACAGAATGTGTAGCGCGGAAGTGTAATAAAAAACTGTTACAAGCTATATTTATTGGGGTTTAAATACACTACCTATGGCGCAATCTAGCGTTCCTCCCGAGCTGAGAAAAACTAAACATCAGCTCCAACGGAGTTTAAAGCACAATGCGCGTTCGGTTTTTCATGTTTTTATCCGTAGGATTAAGATACATATAAAACGTTTGATAAGTGCTCGGGCTTTTCTCTGAATATGTCGAGTCGTCCAGTATCTTCCGCAGATTGTAGATATGCAGCTTTCTTAGCGTAACTTAACAGGAAGTGGGAGCCATCTCTTTTATAGACCCTAGAAATAGGAAGAGACAAAAACAAGCATGACTGACAGTTGAAGCTAGAACGTGAACACCTTCCAGTAGCTCGACGAGAACGAAACGATGTTCTTCCTGATTGCCGATGTTCCACCATTCATGATGGCGACGAGAAAAGAAGGCCTATGCAAGTTTTGGGGCGCGGGTGACCATGCGAGGAAATATCAGGTGAGCTTGTAATAGCTCGGCTGAAGCAGTGTACGAAGACGACCAGAAGCGCGTACTATATTAACTGGTGCGAGTGAAGCTCCTGCATATCGGAGAATCTCCTCTCCAAACCCAGATTCTTCCTCTCCACAAGGGAAAGACCCTTCTCACTTTTTTCCTCTTCCTGCAGAACGAAGGAGACGATGTGCGCTGAGGACATAATAGGGAGTTTTCGTAGATCGTTTTCGCCGTCCCGCAAGGCCCTCCGCAACCCGCTAGGATAGCGGGAACTCCACAGTCAAGGCTATCAGCGCGCAGGCGCAGTAGCAACTTCTTCATTGCGGAACGCTTAGCGGAGGGGGCAGCGCGGTCTACGAAAACTCCCTAATGACATAATTGCCCGCGGTCACGCCTCGAGCATATTCGAAGCATGTTTGCACATAGGACGCCATAAGCTCATACCATCACCGGCGGTTCACTGAACAGGTTAGCTTTACTGCGTTAAATTTCAAAATGCAACTCGTTTCCTGAAAAAAATGTAAAAAAGGAACTAGATTAAAATATATTTTAAAGTCAAGGCTGGGCGCGTTCGCAGACGACCGAGTTAGCGACGCTATTTACTTGTGGCGCCACCTCCCAATAGGCGCAGGGAGCAGACGACGACGCGCTCCGTTGTCTGCTCCTGCGCCCATCGGGAGATGGCGCCACAAGTAAATAGCGTCGCTAACTCGGTCGTCTGCAAATGCGCCCAACCTTGACTTCGGCGAGTTTTTTGCTCATTTAGTTCTTTTTACAGGAAGAGCACTGCGCCTCGAAATTTCACGGGGTAAAATTGATCCTCTCAGTTTAGACTCGGTAAACGTTTCAGCTTTCTATGTGCAGGAGCCGATTTGTTCGGCTTGTTTTACAGCGGAGGGTCCGATTGGGACGCCCTATACATTCGCATGCTTCCAAGATATCTGCGGGTATTTCTGTTTTAAGACCAATGTGACGGATGCAAGGAAGAAACAGACCTTAAACAGTGTCTGCAAACTGTCTATTGTATAATGTATTAGCAATGTGGGCTTCAGATAACAAGGCCATAGGGCTGAGTGTTCTACCCCGCCTAAAGGTGCAAACGCGAGGCAGTGATTAGACGCGAATGCCGCGCCAACGTACGGCGGATCTTCGCCTCCCATCAGTGAGGACACGAGCCTCAGTCGAATGCGGACGCAGCACGGCGTGGAGCTCCCGGCCCACTTGGCGTGCAGTGACGCTAAACAAAAATGGCGTCTGATGCCGACAATGTCTGAGTATTTATAACGTCGCGTGACCGAGTTCGGTCACGTGGTATGTGCCAACCAACTTTTGAGCGAGGGAAAAGAGAAGCATTCGAGGGTGAGGTTCTGCCCAGGAGGAAAGCTGAGTGCAATGGTTCGCGTTACTTTCGGTATAGAAGGACGCGAACGACCGAGCTCTCACGTCGCGAGGCGCGCAGGCTATAGAGAACCAATTCGGGCGTTGCCGAGGAAAGGCGTCAACCAATTCATCCGTCTATACCAGGGGTGGCCAAGCTGCGGCTCACGAGCCGCATGCGGCTCTTCGCGTGTTGAAGTGCGGCTCCCTTCCCTGCCCCCGCCCCCTTCCAAACACACACACACACACACACAAACACAAACACAGGTACACACGCACACACACACACACAAAAATACAAACACAAGCACGCACACACACACACACACACACACTCACTCACTCACTCCCCCGTTTCCGTCCCGGTCACAGGAACACTTCCCCAAAAAGAGAAATGGAACGAGTTTTAAATCGAAAGACAGGTTGCGGTTTTGTAGTCTTGTGCTGCCATATGTACAGTTGGACCGCTTTTGACTCGGACAGATTTACTGTAGTTCGAGTTTCGTTTATTGCTCTAAACAAAAGTTTGCCCCTTCCCCCACGGCTCTTGGAAGTTTCGTGGTATTGTTTGCGGCTCTTAGGCCGGGGCAGCCTGGCCACCCCTGGTCTATAGTAATGCACATTTCCGGGGCTTATCGTCCCGTCGAAAACTGTCGAGCAACTGGGTTGTAAACGTGTGCGCAACTTTCGCTACCACGCATGTTGCACTGCGCAGCTCCTGCGCATGCTCAGAACGCGTTTCACAGTCCAGTCGAGAAAGGTGGCAGCGCGCAGAAAGCGACTATCGAAGAAGTTTATATGCATCCATTCAATAAGCGCCTTCTTCACGCTGCCATGTTTGTCTACGGGATCTTGAACACGTTGTGAGGATGCGTAGAGCTTTCCCGTGCGCATCATCACACGCCGCGGCATTCATTCACAGTCCTGTAACGCAGTAAGCGCTAGAAACGTGTAAACGGAATAAAACTGACATAAGTTTTCTTCGGTTACCGAAGGAAGGCTAACCGCATCTCTATTTTGTCTCATCGTAAATTGGGGAACGGCGAAGGTTACGGTCCCAAAGAAGCCAACGCGTCGGAGATAGGTACGCCTGATCCTATTCCAGCTCACTAGTTGAGCGCGGGACTGTGGAAGCCTCGGGCCGGAGAAACTAGGAAAGCCGCCTTTGTACGAATTTTGAGTAGAGGCGGGCATTCGGCGGTAGACCATAGAGGTGGCAGCCTTAGAACGCGGGGAGCAAAAAAGCGACGTCTGGGACACACGAGACAAGTTCCTCTTCTTCCTTCTCCAACCCCCCGGGTTAAGCTCTTGGCTTTGTCCCTTCGGCAAGGACGGTCACCGGCTTCGCTTCCGTCGCTCTACTCTTTTCGAGAGGGCCGTACCGCTTGCTCTTTGCCATGTTGCGGGGAAATGACGCACGGAGGGGGACCAAAAACGAAAGGTGTCGTTTGTTGGATCACGTCCCAAGCACCCGATTTTTGAAAGAGCGGACGAAACATCTGGAATCTAACGGTGCCAACTCTATGGTCTGAAATCCCCCCCCCCCCCCTTTTCTTTTTTTTAAGCGAAGCAGCAAAGACCTGGGCACTGCGCACATTTCCCTGCCTCTCTTTGCCGAAGTAAGTAGTGGGAGCCCCGCTCGCCCAACTGCGCGTCGTCGGACAAACCGTTGCCAGGAGAAGCAGCACGCGGCGAGGCAGAGCGTTTCGCCGCCGAGAATTTCAAGGAAACATGTAAACGATTGGCCGGGGTGTCCTTGGCAGCGCAGCCATTGGCCGGGATGCCGGGTTTCGCGCTGTCTCGTCCATCTTCTTTTTATGGATGGTCCGCGGGGCCACGCACGCGAACCTGATCACCTTTTCGTTTTGCCCTGACACGCAGAGGCCGCGCACGGCACGCGGTGCACAAGGGGCTCCTTGTTCCTGTTTTCTGGAATTTCTGGCTTGGGCCGCGGAAGGAATCCTCCGGCCTTCCTCCGACATCACTACTGAGAGAAAACGTTCCACGAGCTTCTTCGTGCTCATAAGGACCGGGAAAGCGGGGAAAATGTTCAACTCAAACTATCACATCGCAGAAATTGACGTCACGTGACTCGAGGTAACGCGACGTGATCACGTGACGACGATTCCCCCACTGCATGTAGCGGGCAAATTGACACGCGACTTTACGCCACGTGACGTGGTCACGTGACGCCAATTTTTCCAATACAATTAGCGGGAAGATTGACTTCTCAGGACGATCCTTTTCCCGCTAACTTTCGCGGTGAAATTCAAGTGGAGGTTCTACGCGAGTTTTCGTGGCGGTTTTCCCGTCGAATTCGGTTGATCAAACACATTTTGCGATAAAAATATTGTTCGTGGTTCCTTTGCTGGTGTAGGTCATTGTGGAATTTAATTATCTCTGTCTAGAGATCAGGGTGTTACCGCTCATTCACACTGGAAGCGGATCCGCGTTTGCAAAGCGGTTGCGAACGGGGTTGTATAAAGATCCAATACAATGGCACGCGCACTTGATGTCATCGAATGCGCGTGCAATTGTAATGGATCTTTATACAACCGCGTTCGCAACCGCTTTGCGAACGCGGGTCCGCTTCCAGTGTGAAGGAGCGGGTTAGCGTGTTTTCGCGTAGGGGAGTTTTAGCCTGGGGAAGTAATGAACGTTGTTGCGAAAATCGGTGGCGATGTTAGCGAACAACGTTCCTACCCCCTATCGCCGCCCAATGGACAGCAGCGGACGCTGTGAGTCATCAGAGCCAATCCAGCGCAACAAAGACGTCAGGTAGCACGCGCCCCTTAGAAGGGCCATGGAGGCTGCATTGGCTTCGACGAAACGTTGCGTCGTCTGCGGCGCATCCTAAGATAGTCGTCTTATGCGCTCATGATAAATCGCTTATTCATTAGTTATATAGATCGCTCGTCACTTACTGCTTCCTTAAAATGTCCGTTCAAGGTACCATATTGGGCAGTCCTCGTGATACTTTATAAAGTAAAAATATTTTAACAAGTTTATATAGATCCGATGTAAACATTTCGGTTGAGCTGTGCCTGTTTATCTAAGCAGTATGAAAGGTAAGCCTATGAAATTCAAAGCAATGCGAAAGAAAAAGAAATTTCGACAGAGAAAGAAGCGAGACGAAAGAGCTCTTATTAGAGCCTTGGCTCATGCAAAGTGCTAATCCCAATCTGAACCGATCCAGCGTAACACTGCCCAGCAGCTATGTAGGACATCGGCTACGATGAGCGACACACAAAAACAGAAGAAAATAACACTGACAGAAAGCAGAAGGTAACAAGGGCTCCCATCCATTCACCCGTGAACAAGGAGTCGAGTCTGCTTCGAAACGTCGGGCACGATAAAGACATTGCTTAGAGTCTATAGAGTACCCCTTTCGTACAGTTCATATAGTGTTTCCTAGAATCGGCGGTGTGGCGTTCCTTTTATCCACACTCTTGTTTGCTCTCTGATTTTAGCCATTATTTACAAAGCGTACGGACCAGATAGAAAATAAATATTTCCTTGCTGTAGGTATTTTTCTTTACCTCGTAGCTAATGGCGAATCGTTAGCATTCTTTTTCTTTTTTTGGCGACAAGTAAGGCGTTTTTTGTTTTCTTTTTCATAAATAGATGCGACCTTGGTATATTTCAGGAAATATCTTGTCCCGGACATACGAAGGTAAGGAGCTTTAAACTAGCATTTATCAATGTGGTGCAAAACCATATCATGGAGAAAAAAAAGTATGTGAACGAATATTAGCAGCTACGCTATGAAATTATCTGAAAACCTTCTTTTGTGGTTTTGGTATTGAATTAAGCGAACCCTTCGTTTCCAAACGCGTTGAGGAAGCTTTGAATCATGAAATACCCGAACACGTCGATACAATTCTATAGCGGAAATCGCCATTTGACACGAGCAAATTTGTAATCCTTGAGTCATAGGTGCGTTTTATATACAGGATGTTTTTAGGCTTTACAAACTGTTTTTTAAGCAGTGAAAACTACATTAGTGCGTTCTGTGCAAGTGAGTTCTACAAACTGGGGGACACACTATAGAAGGCTAATTGTTACGGTAATCGTGTAGTTAACTAATATGTATTTACTAAATTTATAATTTGTGAATATAAACGTATATTGTTAAAAATCCGAAACAAGCTGAGCGTCATCGAAGACCACTAAATAACTCAATTTTGCAAAAACTTGCAGGGCTTTGGAAGCCTGATGGCATGCTAACGTTTCCACCCCTGCAACGGCGCAAGGCTGGCGGTGCGATAACGGACCCAGGCGATTTTTCTTGTTTCTTAACATGCGCGTCTTCGCAGCGCCAGTCTAGTGCTTGTTACGCGCGGTGAACAATATGTAGCCTAAAAGTGTGGAATTGTAAAGATTGGGAAAGGTTTCTTTGTGACGTCGAAGATAAAACGAGTGTAACAGTTTGACTGATATCAGGAAGTATAACACTCGTAACTTGCTGGAAACAAGACCAGATCTTGTAACTACAGGTACAAAAATATCCCGTATGAAGTGCAGAACACACTTGCTCTTGGAAACCGTTCAAGAACGCGGTTTTGTACCACGCACTGAATTATTCATGGAAAGTTTCTAGTTAGTGAGCTACAAGTTACTTTCTTACGCGGGGTTTCAATGCGTCCCTGAATCGGCCTGATCATCGAGGCCATCCGAATGGATTAGCGAATTGGTTATCACGGCTTTGCCATTCCAACCCCCTCAAGCCATACAGTGGAGCGAATCGAAATGAGATGACGCTCAACGCGAGTAGCTGAAATGTCCAGCGTGTCCCCGAAAGGCGCAATTAGTCTTTCTTTTTTTCCCGACAAACTAAACTACGCATCGCCGAACTCTTAAAATCCGTTCAAACGTTAGCTTCAGAGCTAACCCTTATGTTACTCAAAATTGTTCCCAAAATAACTTATAATTTTTCCTTAAGATTATGGGTCGTTCTGAAACTGTAACATCTGGACCAGACTGCGAAAGCTACATTTGAGTCAAGACTGCGCATTGGGCAATACATCGTTCGTTTTTACTATAAAAACACACCTTCTTTTTAGGGTGGGGCACCGTGTGCTACCATAATCTTACATTGCTGCTTCACAACTGGAGTGACCTTTTCAAGTAGCATGTCTGCTCTAAACTGTCGACTCCAAGTGCGTTTGCATTTTGAAACAAGTTGTTGGTTGATAACTTATTAATGCGTTAGCAAAAAGAACGCTCGTGTTGAAGAAAGGCCGCCAGTGTCTTTCGTTTCTGAGTGCCGGGGAGAGGAGGAAAGGGAGAGGGTTACGCGTGCAACGCTCTCATTGATCCGAAGCACTGACGTCAGCATGCGTCAAACTTTCCCTCTCTCCGCCGGGGCTGACAAACTGACAGACACCGCCGGGTTTATGTCGAAAGGAGCCCTTTCGTTTTCGGCAAAGTCACGCGCACAGCTGGCGCGGAGCCAGAGAGAAGATGCCGCACACCAACTCCTCGATAGCAAAGCCGTAGTACTGAATGAGATGGCGTCATCAGAGAAGGCCAACGCTGGACACAGATTGGAAACGAGTGCTGCGTCAGAGCTCGGCTTCGAGTCAAGCTTGAGCCGAACGTTGACGCAATCGTCGTGTCCAATTTGTGCCCAGAGTTGGCCTTCTCTGATGACTCAATCGCATTCAGCACTACGGCTTTGTTATCTGGAAGGTGTTGCGTCGCGGCGGCGGTGGAATGCGGGCGTGCTCTGTTGTCGCTCCGCATTCGCCGGTGGTTCTTCGCTCTGGGTTCTCGTAGTAGCGTAGCGGTTTGCGTTGTGATGTGATGTGTGAGTGTGTGGTCAAACCAAGGATGCGGTTCCCTCCACGAGCGATACGGATGAGTGTATCCAAGGGCGTCGACGTACACTGGCAAGCAGAGTACCGGAAATGGGTGAAACAAATTACAGAAATGTCCATTGGTGTATTCTTGGGGAATGCGCTGTCAAGACCATCGGAAAATACCACATACGCCTTCTTTGGGGAAACGCTAACTCTGACACTGTAACGAGGTTAAAATGAGACAGCAAAAAGTAGAGGAAGCGAAAGAGAGAATAAAAACAGAAAAGTGAAAGGGTCAGCGTTGGCGTTTCCCAAACGGGGACGTGGGGGATGTTTCCAATGGTCATGGTAACGCATTCCCTAAAAATCCACCAATGGATCTTTTTGTAATTTTTTTATTCATGCTGGGGTACCAACGGTTTTTAAGGAAACTGTCCACGGAGAGAGAATTCTTGTGTATTTACAGTCATGAGTAGGTCAAGACCTGATTTGCTACTGCGCAAAGGAGGGGGGGAGGGCGCAACAAAAAAGAAAAAGAAAGAGCTAAACAAATTTTTATAAGATAATACATACTTGCGTTATATACATCAAACTTCCATGCCAGTTTGAATAACCGAGTATGAGGAAGAAAATAAATTAGCGCTTTCGAGGACTGTCGAAGGGAACCCGTTGTAATAAAGGGTTAGTAAGCTATCAAAAGTTAACCCAGCGTTTAACATCAATCAAACAAACAACATTGTAAATAAGAGAGAACAAAATTACACAGAGTAAAGGAGTAATTATGCTACATGCAAGATAAAAACAAAAATATTATAAAACAATTGTAAAAAAAAATTGTACGATTACAGTGCTAAGATAACTTGTACTAAGATATTGAGGTGGGCTAGTCGGATATGCATGATGTAAAAATTAAATAGCGCAAAGGTTACACAAAGGACAAAGGACAGAACATGTAGACAGGACAAGCGCTAACTCACAACTGGCGTTTTAATAGAAAAGAAGAGAAGGCCTTTTTCGGCGTATTTCTATGCTGCTTCCTTCTCTTCTTTTCTAATAAAACGCCAGTTGTGAGTTAGCGCTTGTCCTGTCTACATGTTCTGTCCTTCGTCCTTTGTGTAACCTTTGCGCTATTTAATTTTTACATAAGATAACTTCTTTAATCAAATAACTAGTCAACATGGCTTAGCGCTGCCTTAATGCTGGCAGTGATGCATTTTCCTTAACTAAGAAAGCGATAGCCGAAATTTGCCGAGGCTCTTTGCAAGTGGTGACCGTATCCCTGAAGGTAATTCTAATTTACCCCTGGCCTGCGTTCGAGGGTAATTTAGTACAGGGACCTAAGACTGTTGTCGGTGGATTGTGATGCGCTTTATAAGATTACACATATTAGTGTTTTCAATGCAATTATTTACCAAAAACAAGTTTTTTTTTTGTTTTTTGTTTTTTCATATGAAGGGTATTTCTTTTGAGTGCCTGCGGTTTCGATGAGTACTTGCATATAAAAAAAAAAAGTTTAAGTGTCAACTCTCTAAGACATCTGGAGTGTGTGCTTTTCTGCGGAGCACTTGGATAAGAGGGCTGAAAATATGTTTTGGGCTGACATAACACTCTGGGCTGTGACACTAGGCATGGTAAAACTTGATGCTCAATCTCCTAATGCACACTGTTTGTCAAGATCCGTCAAGCTTCCTACGCAGATTGCAGCGATCGGCTCTCCCTTTTGCTTTGCGGGCAAGTGAACGCTCCATGTGTCTTCTATTGTACTGCCAAACCCAAACTGATCACCACGACAGCAAAAAGACAAATGCAAGTACTGGAAAATTTTAAAATGCCGGCGCCTACCAGGGGGAGAAACAAGGCGGAAAATCTTGACGTTGGAGGTCCTGAGAGAAAGAGCAAGAAAGAAATCGACAGTAGAGCAGAAAAAGAAAGCAGATCAAAGGTTAGGCGTTTTGCCGCGACGAGTTGCGGTTGCTCGAGCTCTTGTCAACTTTATTTATTCCTATTCGATGAGCAATTTCGGTGTTTTCGTGCATGATAAGCTAGAAAATACCTAGGTCCGTACCTCACTGACGATTTATGGTATTTGGGCCCATTGGCGCTACCGACTGGGACCACCGATGTGGTCCCAGTTGTCTGGGCGTGTGTATGACCACTGCTGTGGTCCACGTCTCTACGTGCCCTATTGTTCCCAAGCGGGCCAAACGCATGTGGGACCTTTTCCTCTAAATTATTATATTAACTCTGTAACATTATACCTTTTTTGCCGTAAAAAAAAAAAGTATACTTTTTTTCTTTCGTTCCGTTTAAACACGTGCCAAAAAGCCTCGCGACTGCTCTCAGGTTTCGCTAGTTCTCGTCGGCTTTTTATCACTCGCTGTGAATTTAATATTTTTATTTGATCTTGTCCTATCGATATTCAGTGAAGAAAAAAGTGGTAGCGGGAAGGAAAACATTGACACAACTTAGCATCGACGGTTCTACCACCCCGCTGATAAAAGATGAAAAAAACAAATATTTAGAAAGAGCAATACGCAACTTAATACAAACGAAAAAGCGCACAGCGCCACAAATCTTAATTTTACGATTGTAGCCGGTTCATTCCTATTAAGCGGTGATATCGCAAGGTCCTTGAATTCCAGCTCTATTCTAAGCGCCGCCGCCATTGCTTCATCTGAAATCTATTTTGGCTCGCGTGGCTCTGTCGCATAGCAAATGAGCCAATACACGACCGACACTTCGACCACAAGCGAGGGAGGAAGCGAAATGGAAACAGATATTTTTGCCACGTTCTCAATGTGAGCGACAAGCGTAGAAACATATGCTAAAGTAGGATTGGGGGGATCATTCAGTTGGAAGAACTGCCGATTTGTTTTTAATCGCATTTAAAGACGAAATAATAATGTCCTTAGAGACTGCAGCATTTGAACAGTGTAGATATAAAAGACTGGTGAATGATTTGGTTTGTTGGATGATTATTGTCCTGGGTATATGTCACCAAAGATTTTTTTTTTTTTTTAATTTGTAAGAAAGCTTTGCCTAGCGAGAATTTTTTCATGATATTCGGTTAGTTGAATGAGCCGAACAAGACTCGCCAGTTTCATAAAGATATATTTCACTCGACAACAAGCTCTGTGTCGAACAAAACAGGCTATCCCATTATCCCCGAACGGCTTTGAACGAACAAAGACACTGCCAGTGTGTCTACATGCCAATGATTGGTTCTTAAACCTGCACCACGCGCGCCACTCAGCCTCGACTTAAACCGTTAGCAACTGATTTGCATTTAGACCAGGTCGACGACGTCGGTTTCTTCATCGGACGCGCGTAGGGTGCCAAGAGGTCAGACCGGCAAAAGCACCGCTCAATCTACGTGCTACGACGCTCCTGCCCCCAAGGTATATAGCCCGTTTGAAAACAATGGGCGCCTTAGCCGCACACCGCGATCCCCGGGTCAATAAGACTCGGTCGGCCCGGTGGCGTATCGCCTGTTCTGCGGTCACCCCGCAAGTTGATAGTTGACTAGAGACCGCTTCTGCCTACGATGAAACGCAGTGGACGCTGCGAGCCACGGACCATAGAGGCCAAACTGAACCGGTCAGCAATCCGGCCTTACGACACCTGACGCCGTTTTCCGGGCTGCGTGCAGGCGGAAAGCGGGATCACGTGGCTCATCGTCGGGAGTTGATTGGTTCCGCGGACGCGTATGCGGGGCGCAAGTTTGTCTGCTTCTTTTGCAGGGGTTGTGGTGACGTCAGAACGACACCGTGTTCCCATTGGCTCCGATTGAAGGATAGTGGGTAGACCTCAAAGCAAGTTGCCTTCAGGTCCACTCATCATCCTTCATTCAGAGCCAATCAGAGCCCGGCGTCTTTCTGACGTAACCGCGACCCCTGAAAAAAAAAAAGCAGACGGACTCGCGCTCCGCACTGCTTGCGGCCTATACTGCCAGGTCGATCTCGTAATGGAGAATGGTGCGGACGCCCGGACTCGTGAGCGTCAAGGACCTCAGATCGACGGGGGGATAGCCGGCGGAAAAGAAACCGGCTCGCGTTTCGGCGTGCCTCATTACATGGAAGCCGTCGAGTAGAGTTGCGCCGCTTACGACGACAACGGCAACGCGTTCCTCGTTGATTTCTTTGTTGCGGCTGCGCGCGTTGACCCGTGAAAACCGTGAGGGCGCGGGAAGTGAGCGCGTGCTTGTGTCGCGCGCCTCGATCTCGTTTATGAATGCGGTTGGTTACTCAACACTCGTTAGTGTAAAACCAAACAAAAATCGAAGCTATAGTCGAAGCTCGTACGAAGTCTACCAGATCTGATGTTAATGTCCAGTTTCAGCCAGCTCTAAAGGGCAGCCTGGCAACCTGAATTAACCAGTTTTGTTACAAGACAAACTCGATGCATGGTGTCAGAAGTGACTAGTCCCGCAAAAGAGGGCGGTGAACTAAGAAGAAAGCCGAACCATGGACGTGCTCAAGCCTCCCGAGGGCCTGAACTTGACAGGAAACGTAGCGGAGAACTGGCAACGATTCAAACAACGTGTGGAACTGTACCTACGGGCGACGGAGACCACCAAGCGAACCGACGAACAAAGGGCAGCCATTATGCTTCATGTGGCGGGACCCGATGCCATCGAAGTCTACAACACCTTTACCTTCGCACCTGAAGAAAAATAGGACTACCAGACAGTACTGAAGAAGTTTGAAAAGTACTGCATGCCCCGGAAAAATGAAACCTACAAACGGTACGTGTTTCGCCCACGAAAACAAGAAAGTGGTGGGCCGTTTGAGCAGTTCGTGCGAGAGCTACAACTGAAAGTGAAATCGTGCAACTTCTCGACTTTGTGGGACTCCATGGTACGAGACCAAATCGTATGTGGGGTAACAGATAAAAAAACTGCGAGAGCGTTTGTTGTGCGAAGAAGATCTGGCGTTGGAAAAGGCCATACAGCTCGGAAAGGCCTATGAGGTTCGTTAGGCACAAAATGAAACTCTCGACGGTCCCCGACGTGTTGACACAGTAGACAAAGAGAAGAGAGCGGACATGCATGAGCGGAAAGTCCAACCGACGGGAAAAAATTGTCCAAAGTGCGACCGGAAGCACGACCCACAGAAATGTCCGGCATACAACAAAAAGTGCAACAAGTGTCACAGGATGAACCACTTCGCCTTGTGTTGCAAACGAAGTCTTCGGTAGATGAAGTAAAAAAACAGGATGACAGCGACTTCGCCGTTCTTCGAGTCAGCACATGCAAGGCTAAAAGAGGTGACGAGTGGCTGGTCAAGCCCCTCGTAGCCAACAAGGAAGTGGAACTAAAAGTTGACACAGGGTCCCAGGCAAATCTTTTGCCAAGTTCACTGTTCCGGAAGCTACACAGGACGGCGAGCCTGAAACCAAGCATTTCAGTCCTAAAAAGCTACAACGATGGTGTGATTGCACACTAAGGAAAAGCACTGCTGGAAGTGAAACTCAAAGGAAAGAGCGCAAACATTGAGGTCTTCATCGTAAAAAAGGACGCCAGGCCATAATCGGCTTAGCAGCGAGTGAACTCCTGGGGCTGGTCCAGCGAGTGCACACGGTGAAAGAAACTATAATCCAAGAAGTGGAAAAGAAGTTTCCTAAGCAGTTTAAAGGACTGGGATGTATTGGACGGGAGTATAAGATCGTCCTTCAAGAAGGAGCAGAGCCCGTGGTACAGCCGACGAGAACAGTGCCACAAGCTTTGAAAGAACCACTCAAGAAAGAACTCCAGAGAATGGAAGAGGCTGGAGTCATCACCCGTGTCAGTGAACCTACCGATTGGGTAAGCCCAATTGTGATAGTCAAGAAGAAAGAAGGTGCTCTGAGAATCTGCATGGATCCAAGGCAAGTGAATGAATCCATCAAACGGTAGCACTACCAAATGCCACGCCGCGAAGACATCGAAGATGAACTGGCAAACGCCAAATTCTTTTCAAGGCTGGATGCCAATAGTGGGTATCACCAAATACCACTAGATGAGACGGCCTCTCGAGTGTGCACGTTTGGTACGCCATTTGGACGCTACCGATTTCTGAGACTACCATTTGGCGTCTCATCGTCACTGGAAGTCTTCCAACAGATCATGACTGAAGTTTTTGATGGACTTGAAGGAGTAAGAGTGTACGTTGACGATGTACTCGTATGGGGTCGATCCAAGGAGGAGCACGTTAAGAGGCCATGGGAAGCACTCAAAGCAGCCCAAAGAGCTGGAATGGCCTTCAACAAGGAAAAGTGTAAATTTTTGGTCCAAGAGATGAGCTACCTGGGTGACCGGATCACTAATAATGAAGTGGAGCCTGATCCATCACTAGTTGCATCAGTGCTTCAGATGTCTACTCCTCAAAGCAAAAAGGAAGTACAGCGGATGTTGGGAGTCAACAACTATGTGGGCAAGTATTTGCCACACTTGTTGCAAAGAACAAATCTTCTCAGAAGCCTCATCAAGGATGATGTGATATTTGAGTGGACCGAGGCTCACGAAGAAGGATGGGATAGACTGAAGAGAACACTGACTAGGAAGCCAGTGTTAGCATTTTTTGACCCTGAAAGGAAGACAAAAGTTACAGCTGATGCATCACAGTATAGACTGGGAGCAGCACTCCTACAGCCCAATGATACAGAGTGGCGTCCAGTAGCATATGCGTTACGAGTGATGACCGACTGGGAGGTGCGATATGCACACATTGAAAAAGAGACGCTCGCCATCATGTTTGCCTGTGAGAAGTTCTATGACTTCTTTTATGGTCGCAAGTTCACACTGGAAACCGACCATCGACCATTGATCTCCATAGCAAAGAAAAGCATTGGAGACATGCCACCTCGTCTGCGGCGATTTTTTATTCGTCTGATGAAGTACGAGTTTGACCTGTGCTATCTGCCTGGAAAGAACTTGGTGCTAGCCGACACGTTGTCTCGCGCACCAGTAAAACAGGCCAAAAAGGAAGAGGTAGAACTGGATGATGTTGAAGTACATGCTGTCAGCATAGTGTCCACAACACCGAGTCAAGCGACACTTTAGAACCTGCAAGAGGTCACGGAGAGTGATGACGAACTACAAGGAGTTATCGCACGGATCCACCAGGGTCAAGAACAACAGAGAGACCTCAAGGGATACACATCAGAGTTGACTCTGGTCAACGGTGTCCTGTTAAAGGGTTCAAGAGTAGTAGTTCCGAAAGTTTACCGTGCAGACATACTGGCAAGACTGCATGAAGGACACTTAGGCATGAGCAAATGCAAGGCTCGTGCTAGAGCATTAGTATTCTGGCCAAGTATGAATTCTGACATTGAGTCATACATATCAAAGTGTGCAGCTTGTCGAACATTTGCATACCAGCAACCTGCTGAACCACTCGTCATGAGAGAAGTAGTACCCAGTAAAGCATGGGAGAGAGTTGGAGCTGATCTGAGCCAACATGCAGGATCGTCTTACCTTGTGGTATATGACGCCTACTTTAATTACCCTGAAGTGGTGCAGTTAACAGAGACTAGTGCTGCTGCAGTGATCGACCATATGGCAAGTGTTTTCGCCAGACATGGAATACCCAAAGAAGTCTGCAACGACAATGGTCCACAATTTGCGAGCAGAGAATTTGCAGCATTTGCAAGAAAATATGAGTTCGAACATATCACCTCGAGCCCAAGATTTCCAAGAGCGAATGGACTCGCAGAAAAAGTGGTCCAAGTTGTGAAAAGGATTCTAAAGGAAACTCAGTATGCCAAAGAAGAGTTTTGGCTAGGGTTGCTAAACTACAGGTGCACACCACTCGAGAATGGGCGGTCACCTCGCGAGTAATCCATGGGGCGACGATTGAGGCCTCGACTGCGTGACTTCTCATCAGCACAAGGACAGAGAGTGGAAAAACACAAACAAAATGTCAGTGCTGGCAGGCATTTGGAGCCACTGGGCACTGGACAAACGGTGCGTCTAAGAGATGACGGAAAGTGGAGAGTCAAAGCACAAGTCAAAGAGCGAGTGGCGCCAAGATCCTATGCGGTGCAAGCTGAGGATGGTGCTGTGTACAGACGGAACAGACAGCATTTACTTGTGAGCAAGGAAGCATTTGAACCCATCTCCGACTCTGAGGACATGGACGTTCCACAAGTGCCCAACGAGGACAAGGTGCAGTACCAAAAAACTCGTGACCATGGAAGTGACATGATGGATGGTCCTACAGACTATCCAGCGCCGGTGCCTGTGCAGCCTCCCACTAGAGTGTCATCAAGACTAAGAAAGAAGAAAATGAAGCTTACTTACGATGAGCACTTCAACCAGGCATGTTAGTCAAGTTGTAGTGTTCCAAGTTTGTTCCTTGTTTAGAAAGCGAAGCTTACTTGTGATGAGCACTTCAACCAAGCATGTTAGTCAAGTTGTGGTGTTTCAAGTTTGTCCTTTGTTAGAAAGGATGCTGTATCAGATCTGATGTTAATGTCCAGTTTCAGCCAGCTCTAAAGAGCAGCCTGGCAACCTAATAAACCAGTTTCGTTACAAGACAAACTCGATGCAAGAAGAACGTACAAACGAGCGTCATGGCAGCCTCAGTGCGACAATTGACGTTCCACAATATTTACCCCCCTCTAAGAAATCTGCAGCGACAATTCTTCCGCAGTTCACTTGAGATAGCTAGTTGCTAAAATCTACGGGGAAAACTGGGCGAAAAGCAGGACAGATATGTTAAAGAATAAATGAATCAACGTCTGAGCTGTGACACCGATCCTAGCGCTTCATCCTGTCCATTGCCACCGTGGAGACGTTATTTTTGGGGGCTCTAAGCTATTCGGTAGTTTTAGGGAACCGTTTTTGCACATTTGATATGGTACGATGGGCCCTCCGGTACAAACTGTGAGTCTTCTGTGGCAGCGCATGCGCAGTTCGTACCGGAGGGCCCGTCGTACCGTATCGGATGGGCAAAAACGGTTCCCGAAAACTCTCTATTAGCAGCATCGTCACTTGCCGAACTATTTCCGTAGACTGTATACCGAGTCACGTTCTTTACAAGACAGTATAGTCACTCCAGATTGCTTAGAGCGTTGAAGGAGCGATGTCCCTTAGCAAAGAGGTCGGCTGCCGCTTCGAGACTTCCAGAAGGCACACTATTACGAACAAATATCTAGCAAAACATAGCACAATGTCAATATGCCCCTTCCGAGAAATTTTCTGCCCTTTCTCATATTTTAAAATGCCGCATAAAGGGAAAACTAACCGCTCCGCCGGTATGGGCATCTTGATCATTACGTATGAGCAGCAAAGGTCACATGACCATTGCGGGCTCCTGTCACCGAGACCCTAAGAAACGTGAGGCGTGGCTTAATATGTTAATGCTTCTATCTTCGTGATGAAGTTCTTAGACGTTCTCATCAGTTATTGCCGCAAGTTTATTGGTAGCGGAGCGTTGATAAGATGCTCAATACCCGCCACGCTCCGCGCTTCTAATGCACACTGTTGAACAAGATGCTCGACGAGAGTACTTAAGAAAGTTCCTAAGTACCTGCTTCGTAAATTATTTAGAGTACTGCTCAAGTTACATTCAATGCGGAGTATCTTGAGTAGAGTACGAATACTTAGAAGAACCAATGACGCTGGCATTGGAGGGGGGGGGGGGGTGTTTTTAGACCATATCTTTGGTGTTCTGCCAAGTGTGCCTGCTTTTATATTTTATATATTTTTTTTTAATTCTGTCATCCAAATAAACAATTCAGTTGAAAGTTACGCCGCGTCCTGTCTAGTTCTCTTTTCGTTTTTTTTCCCTGTTGTTTTGGCGTATTACACCAAGAATACTTAGAAGCGTAATTCAATTACTTTCCAAGAAACTTCCGCACTGCGTGATTTGCATCAACTTCAGTGACTCTGAACTGCTTGATTTGCGAGCTACAGAAGCAAACATCAAAATCGCAGTGGCATTCTTTGCAGCCCCTGTACAAGGAGTAGCATTACTGAACCTGATGCATGTTGAGATATGGTACTTTTGAAAGCAAATTAGCGTAAAAGAGTCACCCAACCTATAGTCACATCGCTGAAAATCATATCTGGTGGTTTTCGGTTTATTTTTGTTTTATGAGGCGCACCTTGAACGCGCCGTTTTACTGAGCGCTCTGGTGGCTATATCCGGATCGCACGTTAAACGCATTTGATATACGCGAAAGAATGACGAATAAACGAGGAGGGTAGAGTAGGCGCGGAGCTCGCGGAGCTCGCCGCGCCTGCTTCAAGAAGGGTGCCCTAAATGTCGCATTTGGAGGTGATTAAATTTAAAAAAAAAGAAAGGCACGTTGCGACACGACGAAGCACTGCGATCTTTCTCGTTGTTGTCAATTTATTTATTAATTTCTCTATAATAAGCTAAGAGCCTGTTCACCTTTGAAGGTCTGCGTCTGCACTTTGAGAATTCATTCTGCTCTTCCTCATTGCAGTCTGTCCTCATGGAGAGGTCGGGCTATCACGGCTATTACCTTTGGGGAGTCAAACATAAATATGGAAAACAAAACATCTTTTTCTGGTGTCATCTCCTTAATTCCCTTTATTGTGTGTTTTTTTTTTTCATTTTGAGCCTGTATTTTTGGTTCTGGCTTGTTTCCTGTTCAGTGCCCCCTCGTTTCCGCTTCATGTTTGCAAACGGTTCACCGTTTCTGTAAAATACTCGCGCTACAAATTTTTTTTAAAGGCTCAAAAATGTATTTGAGATAATTAGTCCACGATACTTAGAAATTTATTTAAGATAGAGTACCAAATATTGTAGATCAACTGTATTTGCAAGATACATTATTACTACCGAACGTGATTTAAATACAGTATCTTGAGTAGAGTATTTGAATTAGGGAGAAGTCTGGCTGTCGGTGATTATAATACTTTTGAATACTTTTTTTAACTAGTCTCTTTGTAAGAAGGGCAGTGTCTGTTTTGTTTGCCATTTTACGGAGTAGTACGTTTCCGAGATTATCTGAACATTGTCTCGCTTGTTCTACCAACCGACACAACGCCCATCAACCACGTTTGTACGTAACAGCTTTACGCGGCTTACTTCAGCGGTGCGTGTAGATACAGCTAAAAGACCAGGGCTATTATGGTTCAATGAAAGCGAAGTATTGGAGTAGAGAACGGGGTATAGAAATGACGGTGGGACAATAGGCGAATCATTAAAAAAGCGGCACAAAACTTCCAGAATAAGAAAGGGCTCCGGCGAATGCAAGAAACGCTCCAAACAACACTTCCCAGGAACTATCCCTGTGACCGTACTCAATGGTAGATAAAATCTAGGAATCCGTTGCGCACGAGAAACAAAAACGGAGGCGCAAAAAACACAAAACAGGCTGTAAGTTGCGACCTCAAATTCTCACGTGAAAGGGAGGGGGAACTTTGAACCATCTGATCCGTCTTGACGACCACGTATGATATGGCTGCAACGGTACTGTAAGTGATTAAGCTTTTGCAAAGCGTTCTGAAGGTGAAGGTACTACCGCGCTAAGCTAAAAAAAAATCGCCATTTTTTTAGAGAGCTTTGCATTCCGAACGGCGTTTATTGCAAAACTATCCTAAACCTTTTTACAGTAATTTCATACGTAAACTCTGCGATTTGTGCATTCCCGACTTAAAAAGCGTTTCAGCCGAGGAAATCTCTTCGCAGAATGACCACCTCTAGTGTTGCTCAAACACGTTTCCATCGGGCCTCTCTTAAATTTGACTGCCAAAAAATGTTTGAGTAGCAGGCAATGATAATTCTATTATTTCAGTTTTTCCGTTTCGGTTATCTATTAGCGCTACCTGAAACGCACTTATCGCAATTGTTATTAAGCCAGTCTCAAGTCATAGATATACCAATGTCGACGATGCGTACGATTGTGCTGCCCTACGTATCTAGCCTTCACGCCACACAAACACTGCTTAAAAAACATATACAGCCAAACACTTCATAAGCATGAAACGAAATTTTTTAAGAACTGTGAACACAGCATTTGATTTGCTTCGGTCAGGCATAAATACCATAAAAAGTAATTCGTGCGTTTTATATAACTTCTGTTTCAGGTGGCTCGATACATATACGTAAGTGCGAGCAATTGGATGTAGTAGGGCGAGTATAACTATTTTTACAGTGACTCTTAGCATTACCTGACTTACATTAAATGACTTTACTGATTTATGACTAACAGATTCAATTCATGAATTATAGCAGATTTAGAACAATTTTTTAGAAAAAATGTATACTTAGTACATCTTGTATTGTCATCTAAAATCCCAGAATATTTTAGGCTATGCCAGAAGGTCGAGAAGATCACCTTCAAAATTGATCGCGATAATTTTCCCAGCAGTTTCGTCTGCAACGAATCCGTTGAGAACGTAGTCAACGAATGTAATGAGAAGCTTACGAAGGATTGACGTAGTGAAAGAAATGGCACGGAAAGCCATGGCATTTAAATCCCGTCGTGTTTAAAGCGGGCAGAAACACCTGTCCGCCTGCTGCATGCTGTGACACACCATGGCTGTGGTACAGTCTAAAATATGTCAAATACGTTTCTGTGATCTAGACACTCCGAACACTGCGTATCGTAGTTCAGAAAAAAATGGCACTGTAGGTCGCTAGCATTCGCAGTATTAGAACCACAGGTTCTCGAATGTATACCAGGAGAGGTAATGAGATATGCCATACAAAGAACTTCCGTCTAGCCTGATGAATTGAGCAGTAGTCACGGAAAAATACGCAGGGTGATGCCGGGCCCAAACATCATATTATTAGTCTTAGCCAATAAAATTACAGCATAAGCTGATAAGAAAGCCGAAGAACAAATCACGAATCAAAGGGCGCAAACATAATAGCCCCCCCCCCCCCTTTTCTTAAGCTCTTTGTGACTGTAATGGCAATAACGTTAATTACGTGTAACACATTAGTATCTATCGGCGCTTCTTCTGGACAACATGTAATGTAGCTTTTATCTGGAGCACTTCGACAGAAATTTGACTTTCTCGTGGAATCGTATGAGCTACCAGAAGAAAAGAGCAACTTAGTAAATCCCCGCGTGTCTTAAAATTCCTCGAATACGAACGTCACATTAGGACCGGGCTGATCGCAGTAGTAAGGGCACGGTACTCACGATGCTGATGCATCCGACAACCAGCACGCTGTTCCTGAGGTTCCAGATGGGGTGCGTATCCCTGGTGTCGTACATCACCGACATCTTGCCTCCTTCTGGACGCGCCACGGAACACACCAGACGCGCACAAAGCCGACGCTGTCAACAACTCCGGGTAGGATCCTGCGGAGCTCTCACGAACAACTGACACCTGCCCGAAACCTGAAAGACGGACATGGCGCGCTCAAGTAGTGTCGAAACAGGCGGATGATCCGTCTCGGTGTCCAAGACGCCACGACTGTCGGGCACGACTCCGACGCCGGAAGAGAGTCCCCGTTTCGTTGGGGTCGACCGGCCCAAAAAATTTGCGGACCTTCGCAAAACACACTGTCACGAAAGCTCAAGTGGATCACGAGGCTGAGTTTCCTCTTCCGCTGTGCACTGGTTGTCACTGCGGATTAAGGGCTCTGACAAGGGGAGGTCAGTCTTAGTCGAGTCCCAATCCGGGTCTTCGAAGAGCACGGGATTCTGATGGCTCTTTCAAATATCCTCGCGGGTGCCTGAAGCCAAAAACAGCAGTCCTAATGTTCTCGAAACAAGACGTCTTGTTGTTTTCTGGAGGTCACGCAACTGGCCCTGCGTCACTATACGCTGCAAACTGCAATCGAAGACAGGTCTGACACAGTGTGGCCGTGCAGTAGGATCATCCAGATTTGGCTTCCTTGAAACTGTCTGTTTGGATGAATAAAACAAAAATACGTCGCAGGCTGCAAACGCTTTCTTGCACACCGTGGTTGATTCCGCGCAGGGTTCCAACGACGTAGTCAGGTTTCCGTATATATCCTTCTTAATTTTTGGATTCTGCCAAACACGTTTTCCTGAAGCCTTGCCGACGACGTTAATTGATATTTTTTTTTTACACCGTAGCTCACACCTAGCACGATTCTATCGATGTAGTCAGTTTTTCCTATTTCTTCTAAAATCCGGTCTTTACCAAACACGGTTTCTTAAAGCCTCGCCGATGAAGTCAACTAGCTGTCGTTGAACGTCGCCGAAAGTGCTGCTCAACGATGACGTAGCGTAAGGTCTCGGAGCACCGCAACTTGGAGCGCGATTACGACGGAGACACGGCGCACGTTTTTTTAAGCGCGTGGTGGTACGCTTCCGGGCAATCCAGGCGCTCAAGTTCAGCGCGGATTGAAGACTGTCCGGCGGGCGCCGTCGGACCAGCTTCGGAACGGCCGAAACATTCCCGCGCTTTCTCTCCCTCCGTCGGAACTCCTTCTTTCCACACTTTCTCCAGCGAGCCAACAGGTAGCAACGGCCAAGAATGAAAGTGAGCAAAAACAAGCAGCGCGAAAGAAAAAAGAAACCGTTTTATATATACACGCACGCGCGCGCGTACACGAACACAAGGATCGGTATAGTGGTCCACATCCCATGAACCGGTTCCCAAGGAGCATGCGGATAACGGCTCGCGCGTCCAGCAAAGCGCGTTTTTAATTGCGTGTTGGGTCGGTGATGTCGGTTGTTGGTTGGGGGCCACCGGTTCCCACCCCGAATTATGGCCAATGCTTCCATCTATCAGCGTGTCCCGCCGATGGAAAGGCGGGTGAGTGCGCCGCGGCGGGACTCTTCCAGGAAGCCGGTGGATAAATGGGTGCGTGCTCTCGGTCGTCGGGTGCAGCGCGCCACGATCCGACTTTTACATAAGGCCGTTGCGTGATCGCGTCAGTTGACTCGATTGGATTGATTGGAAGGCATACGGGGGGTTGCGGCGTTGGCAAAGCCATTTGTGACGGGATGCTCGCATCGCTGCTCTGAACACGGTGTATTCGCTAATTAGGTTGAGGACGTATTCGGTGGCCTCGGCTATGCCGAAGACCGCTGGAACTTGGGTTGAGGCGGTATGCGGCGATGGGTGCTACAGGCACGTCGAAGCGATCCTCCATAGACCGGTAGAAGAGAGGGAAAACGCCAGACACGCGCGCGTATACGTTGGCAGATATGCGCTTACGCAGACGCATACGGACAGACACGTCGATCGAGGCACACCCGGTACGCGAGCACTAAAAGTGTTCTTTCAAAGCACTCTCTCTCCCGAGTAAATAGCATTGAGTGACTATAATTTCCCCGTGTTGCATCCACGTACTAGCGAACATCTCCCTCTAACTCCATAGAACGTCATGGCAGTCGGACATGGCGCCAACTCAACAATTGGACCCGAGACCGATACCCATCGTCCTTCGACGCGTTCATTGGAAACGAGGCCCAGCCGAACGGTGACGCAGCAGTCGTGTTCCCTCAGCGTCCTCACTCAACCTCAAAGTGATGGCGTCAGAGCTCCAGTGCACGGGCTTTGATTATTCTAGGTGGTGTTTCTCTATGATGTGCGCCTGTTTTCCAACCTAGTGTAGCTGGGGTTCTGTTGTTTTCCTGCGTTTCCAGTCGTGATTCCACCTCAGCGGAGTTTCCTCTAAATCTGGTGACTATGGTATTTTGTTCTTAGAGGTAGAGCTAAGCCAGGGTAAACGGAAATAAACAGCGGGCAAAAAAAGACAAGGACAAAGGAAAGATGCGAACGACAAAAGCGATTGCATCGTTCCGTTTGTACTGCGTCTTCTTTTTCCCCGTTTCTATTTGTCTCTTTTTGCGTGCTGTTTATTTCCGTTTACCATAAACCAACTCGCCTACATCACGACTCTAAGCCAGGGGCTAGCAAATTATTTTCGTGGCCCATTTTCATTCATGACAATTTGTCTCGGGGGACGTTTGAAGACACACCCCAACAAATTCATCCTGACTTTTGCTATAAAGAAAAAAAGGAAGACAACAAATTACTTGCGTTGACAGTCCGGTCAATGCAAGTAATTTTTTATGAAAAGATTGCGTTTTCAAGGATGTGTTTGTGCCAATCCTTATTTTTTGTGTTTATTCTTTCGTTTGTTCCCAAAGGTACGAAAGCACCACATAGACTTTTAAAAACACCATTATACAATTTATTTTATTTTTGAGTACAAGTTTCTAACAATATTAAAATAAATTAAACAATATTATTTTGATGACTAAATGCACTGACGTTTCGTGAAAAAGAATACGATTTGAATAACTTTTATTTTCAACAAAAGCGGTATTATATATATTTCAACTAATCTTCTGTTGTGCCAAGTTCTTGAAATGCCAAAGATTCGGGTTTCAGAGGCAACAAAAATGCTATAAACAAACTGTAACCAATTGCAGCCTGGTTTTCTCAGGTGAACCATAAGAACTGGAGGGTGACGTTGTCCCAGGAGAAAGCAAGCACCATTCGGTTGCCATCTCCAACGACCCTGTCATGACCCAATTAAATCGCTGCCTCAACTTCCATTGAAGCCAAGGAGTTGAAAAACTAGAAAGAAAGCGATAGCGAGAACCATATTTTCTCTGTGGCCTCATGGTAACTTGTGTTGGTAGGCCCCTCATAGACCAACTCATATGTGCGGTGGCGCTGATTGTGTAGAGGATTATGCGCAGAGGATCCGCTTCTCCAAACACGGGCTTTTGCTCCTGCGCAGTGCCCACAGGTTCTGTGGGCAAATACTCTTGTTTATAAACAATGGATTGGGGTATCCGGGTAGAAGCGCACACCTTCAGAAAATTCGCAAGCTGCTCCGAGTGAGACACCCAGAATGGGTCTCTGATATTCAGGGTGGACAGCTGCCCTTGAAAGTACGATGGCACCTGTCGATGCCATGTATCTTCTTCCGTGACAATAGCCTTGAACGGGTAGGTTTTTTTCTGGGTCTTGACGCTAAAAAGACACTTTCAGCTGTAGCTTCCGAGAGCTCACACATTGTCATTGAACTATCTATAGTTTTCTTCAGGTGAACCTCAAAACAGTTAAAAAGTGGGGTCCTTTGTGGTGTTGCCAAAAAACGTGTTCTACAATAAAAAATATTACATTACCGGAGATGTGTTTCAGGCCCGTAGAAGTTCCTATGAAGAAAACTAGGGATAGGGCAAAGGTAAAATGTGAACGCTTGACTCTCACCAAGTTCCAGTTGGCGAAGAGAATTGACAAGGCGGAAATGCTACAGCCGGAGGTGTTTTAGCGCCGTGACCAACAAAGAAGCTTGCCCGCTCAGGGCCATTGTCAGGAAAAAAGCGGCATGGCATCGACAGGTGTCATCGTACCTTCAAGGGCAGCTGTCCATCCTGAACATCAGAGACTCGCTCCGGCTGTCTAACTCGGAGGAGCCTGCGGATTTTCTGGAGGTGTGCGATATCAAAGAGTGCGGTGTGTTCAGCGTGGATGTGGAAGATCGCTTCTACTCCGTCCCCCATGAACGATTGATGTTTTCAGTGAAGGCATGCATCGAGACCGACGGTGAAATTTCCTTCAGGAACTCAAGTGATGTAACTCTGGATAGCTTTCTGAAACTGCTGCAGTTCTATACCTACTATCGACGGGGGTAGGGATCGGTGCTTTCTGCGAAAAAGCGGGTGTATGTAGTTCTATACTCCGTGTGAAACATAGCGTGCAACGCTGGGAAAGGTACTGAAGTAGTGCGCATGAAAAAACAAAAAAAAAAAGTGTTACTCCGCGCCTTTCGTGGACGAGCGGTACAAGGAGCTGCTCTGGCGATACCGACGTCTCAGTGGCGGTGGTACAAATCCACTTCAAGCGCTAAGTTTTTTTTTTGTTTTTTTTTTACGTATTTTTTGTGCAAAATCGTGCGCATTGCGGAAGTGTATATTTCAATTCCTATTTTCTTGTTGCTTTTTATTTATAAGGGTTAGACTAGGGGCTGGTGTTCCGTTTGAACCCCACGCCGGCCTCGTCAAAACGGAAGAACGGTCGAGATCCAAGGCGTCTCTATTTAAAGCCGTTTATTTACATGGTAGCGTGAAAATCGGAGAGTACCTTGAGAGTGCGGTGGACGGTCCTTCATACAACGAATACTGGGATTAGGGAACCGCACTGCCATTGGTCAGACGGCTTGGCATTCCCTCGCGTGTTGTGACTTCATGGAAGTTTCCTTCAGAGTCCAAATACTCGCCGGTGTATGGAAGTCATCCAGACGGCAGTATCTCGCTGCTCTGGTGCCGGCGCCCCCATGAACCGGGAGTGATTTACAATAGACGCGTACACAACACACGGCACTCGAGATCAGGATCGAGTGTTGTTTCCTTTTCTGAGGGAAGCAGGGGCCTCGGAATACAGGCACCGGCATGTGCGTCGTCCACTTAGCCGACCAAGGTTAAAGGAGCAATGCAACGATATTCAATTGGAATGCGTTTCACATTACACGAGCTTAAAGGCACTAGTGGGACTCAAGGATACTCGCACGCAACGCCACTGGCCAAGAAACGCCTTTGTTGCGCTGTAATTTCAAGGACAAAAGTGATCATTTTCATTCAATCTCTCCTTGGCAAAATTTGATGACGTAACGTGGGGATCGCAGTACACCCCATTGACGATATTTGAATGTGGTTCATAGATTGGACCCGAGCATTTCGTGGACACTCGATTTGGGCTCGTGATAATTACTAGCTCGAGAAGCATTCGGGTAGTCGCCCGTGTCCAATCGCTGCAACGACAATAGCCGAGCTATAACAATGTCTGGAACTCGGCGCGTGTCCTGTGCTTTGCCAGCCCCGGCGCGTGGCTATGATCAACATTGGCGGCATATAATCGACTCCAGATCACGTGGCCGCTTGTTCTGGCTGCGAGTAGAGGGGGTGAACGCTGCTGGGTTTTTCTATAATTTTTTGTCGGGACTTCTATTGCGTAGGGTGAAAAACGAACGCGTGTTTCATAGGTCATTAACGTCAGGGATCCGTTCTAAGCGGTATTTGCATAAAGTACAAAAATTGTTGCATCGCCCCTTTAAGTTGCCTCAGGCAGACGGAGCCGACAGAGGTTACGTTCCCGCAGGCAAACGAACCCAAACGCTTCGGGATGCAACCACGGGCATCGTCCGTTTCGCCGATCAAGACGAAGCCGTAGGCACGATTCATCACCGACACGGTTCCTTCTTGACGCTTGTTTCACTTTGAAGCCACAAGGCCGATTTTAACACCAGAAATAACAGAAGGCAGTTCACAACACGGTCCGCGTGCACGAAACTTTCACGTTGCGAGGTCCTCGCTTCGGGGACGCCACCTTGCCAGACACTCCGGTGTCGTTACTGACCGTCTCCAGGACTTCACGGACCGACGTCTCCAGGACTAAACGCGTTCTTGAACTCGCGTACACGTTGGCGATCATCTGCTTGCACTTTTTTCGAGATCTTCACACAACGAACCTCCGAAAATATCCGAGCAGGAGAGGAAAGCTTCCTGCGTAAGACGCCATCTTCTCAAAACCGGCGAGGCAGGGCAGTGCCTCCTGTATAAGTTACACTATGCCTGTCAGCTCCGAGCACTGGCAAGCGGAAGGGAGAGGGCAATTAGTACGTGTGGTTGCCGTGCGGTGGAGCCACCTAGGCGAACAAACCTGCCATGTAGTGAACCATCCATCTCTTCCGTAGGAGGTTCAATGATGTCGCCCCAGCAGCACCGACAGCAAGAAATCCAAATGTTTTTGACTGACAGCTCGGGACCAGCTCGCCGTTTTACAACGGAATATGACTTCTTATTTTCCTACCTTTTCACCCGCGCAGGAACCCGGCGCCAACTATTTCTATGCGCGTGATTGAGGATGACCGCCAAAGCCCCAAACTGACGCCAAAGCTTTCTCCGCGTTCGCGCTGCAAAAGCGAAGCAAGGCCGTGCTTGTTTCGTAGTTTCGTATTTTGTCTCAGCGAAACTCGTTTGAATCAGGGCGGTCACATCCAGAACAGTGTTCCAGATGTTGTTAAAAAACATATATAAGATATATCTTCAATAATATTGTATATACAACATGCTAAAAAATCAACGAGGTAGAGGGCCTTAGAGTGATAAACTAGTATACCGTTCATCAGCCAAAAGTGACCCCCGATTGGCCACCGCCATGTTGTACAATTTTGACCACTAGACACGTGACCAGGCCAAATCTATGACGTAACCAGACCAAATCTCTGGCGTCAACGAAAAGATGGCAGCGCCCAGTGCGTGTCGGAAGCGTTGTGGGCGTTGATCGGAGTGTGTGGATTTCGTGAGCGGAATTCGGTTTTTGAGGGTTTTGTGTGCTCTCCCGCGTAGGAATAACGTGAAGTACGAGGGAATGAGGCTTTTCTTTTTTATTTAATTCAGAGTAAGCCAGATTCGGTCCCGTGCTTCTCGTACGGGCTCGGATCACTACCTCGGACATCGCTCGGTCGTAAAATATCCGCAATCGTTAACCACGGGAGCTCCTCCATAATCGCTGAGTCGAAGGATACGTCGAACCCATCCGGAACGCGGAGTCTAAAGGTATGTAGGACGTAACCAGAACGCGGAGTTCTAACGGTACGGCGGACGTGCCCGGGCAATTTTCTTAGCTCGACCGTCAAGATTCGCATTTGAAGCAGCGAGTGAAGTGTTGAAATCTCCGAACTGCTCGGTGCTGAGCTAACTACGGACCACTTCACTATGTGATCCGTAGTGACGTGAAAAAGACCGACGGCGGTCACTCCGGGCGGACGGCGGCTCCCGGCCGCCTGCCGGGTGCCTTCTGTGAAGGGGCCACAGTCGTGTAAGCAGTACTGTACCAGCTTCTCTTATAGTTATGTTGTTCTCGAGCAGCTTCCCGATCACTAAACCCCGCAAACGCGTGCCGAAATTTCAAAAGGTGTCTGCCAACCTGGAAAGCCTTGAACTCCCAGGGAATTTCGGATCATCTGGGAAAGTCAGGGAATCATTCAAAAAGTGGGCTAAATAAGGGAAGACGACTAGTGAAAGCGGCATGGCGGTTGCTCGTCGGCACGGCCATGCTGAATGACATTGCCGAAATGTCATCCTTCGACTCAAAAACTCGAGGAATTTGATCAAAATAGTCAGGGAAAAACTTGACAAAGTCGGGGAATTTGAAATCAGTAGTTTGTTAGACACAATGTTTGATTTTCTTGGCACTCCACGCGTTTTTACACACGACAGGCACACGCCCGTGTATCACACGGCAGCCAGGCCAAGCGGCTGCCAGCCACTTCTGCAAGGTCGATAAGACGCAAGCGTGGAACGCTTTCGGACTGCTGTAAATACACCAGCGGGAGCGTCCGGCCGCAGTCCGACTGCCCACGCTAGGACACCCGACACAGACTCCGCGTCCTGGGTACGTCTGACGTATCTTTAGATTTTGCATCCTGGGTACGTCAGACCTATCTTTAGGCACAGCGCCTGATAATAGTAGTGAATAGGGTCACGTTCAGTGCGCAAGTCACTTTATTACACTCGGAGAGCGGAATTCCATTCCCGTTGCGCAGGCAGTTCCCAAGCTAGGCATGCACTTGAAGACTATGTTTCACTCTTTCATAAAGCAAGCTTTGCGGGACCCCTCCGCCCTTGTGCACCCATTCGCAGGTCGTGTCGCCAACTCCCGCAGGTTCAGTGAGTTGCCGAGCCACTGCAGCCCTGGCGTCGCTTGGTACATACAAGAGGCGGCTCACGTCGGTCGTCCAGCAGCGTACTGGAGGGACGCAAAGCTAGCAGCCTCCTTGGTGCACGCAAGACGAGGCTGAGCAGAGCTCCAAGCTCTTCTGACGCACATGTGCACTCCAATGAGACCGGTGTCGCACCCCGATTCCTAGAGATGTGGTCGCACTGGCAGTCTTATTGGTCCCTGGGGGCCGTCGAGGAGTGCCAGAAAGCAAAATTCCATCCTTCTTGCGCAGGTAGTTCCCCAGCTAGTCACTTCCTTGACGACGTCGCACCCTCTCTGGAAGCAAGCTTCGGGATGCTCTTGTGCACCCATTTGCAGGTCGTGTCGCCTTTGCTCACGTAACTCCCGCAGGTCCAGCGAGTTGCCGAGCCGCTGTAGCCCCGGCGTCGCTGGTCGTGCATCCTGGTCCTGGTCGTGCATCAACCACCGCTGCCCATTTCCGCTGAGTGCTTGGGTGTGGTAGCTTGACGTGCTTTCGCAGAAAGCTGTATGCCTTTGCCGAGTAAAAATGGAGCGTGAGGGCAAACTTGCGCACATCCTCTGTACATGCGTTTTTGTTGCGCCTGACTCTTTTTAAGACGAGGTTGCGCATTGCGTTGGTGAATGCATTGTCAAGTATGTCAACTGCTGGCTTAGGAAGTCGTTTCCTCAATTCACGGAGCAGCGTGTTCAGCTTCCTAATCCTGGCCGTCTTCCGATTGATCTTCTTCTTTGCCTGTTTCAACAGTTTCCTCGCCTTCTGCAGCTTTTGCCTACTCGTGGCCAGGACCCTGTGCAGTCGTGGTGACACAGCTGCGTACGAGTGGTCACCGAAGGAAGTGTTGCGTCGCTTGAACACAGCTTCAGGGGGAGTCTCTGACGTCGTAGCCGGAGAGGGGGAAGTAACAAGCTCCAGTTTTCAGGTACTTCGGGCGACTAGTTGCACAACTTGCAAAGGTGTGTTTCTTGTATCTGAAAGTGGTGGTCAACGAATCACTAGAAAAGTGGCATCTTTGGGATCAAGTTGATAGGTTCGAGTAAAACATTCAGGTTCTTTGCAACACTTTCAACCACCACCATTATAATAATTCCATGGCATGCTGTATGCTTTTTACAATCATTCAATCATAAGTGGGTTACGTGTTTTCAGTATATGCTGATATACATAAAAATATGACCTCCAAACGATTTTTCTTGAAATCTGCAAAAACCGAAAGAACCCGAATTGAGCTTGCTTTGAAGAGAAATTGCACTTTCCACGGCAGGGAACCTTGATAAACGCCTGTACTTTTGTTGAACCACAACACCGACCGCACTGAACTGTCTGCGAGGCTGCTCTTTTTCTTTGGAAATTGTTTTTATGTGCTCCATTTAGCAATGAGTAGTGCATATCATGTTGTGTCTCCTAGAAACGCCACAGATATGCATTTGCTTTTATCACATAAGTACCGTGACACTCCGAGTTTTAGTCGATATCAAAAAAAGACACCGATAAGCTCAAAATTCGAGAGAACAAATAAGCACCAAAAAATCACCCCCATTTTCAAAAAAATAAAACTACGAGAGCACCTCAGCTTTCTTTCATGATGTGAGAATGCGTGAGCATTACCTTTGGCCGAGTTATATTGACGTCAATGAGCAAGGTTGACCCAATGAATAGCACACTAGTTTTGCGATCATGAGAGCCTAGGTTCGAAACCGGGCAGGGGATAATTTATTTCTAGGTTTATTTTTTGTTCGATCACGTGATTAATAATTAAGTCACATGACGAAAATGATAACGTGAGCACAGCTGTTTGTTTTTCTCTTATTTTCTTTTTCCTTAGATTGCGTCGCATTGGTCACGGCATTTGGACACAACTTTTGGTTACAGGTTTTGGCTGCACCCTTTGATCACGGCTCTTCTTTTGCTCACTGAGCCAGGTAATACTCACAAATTAAAAAACACCCAAAACATGGAACCCTATTCATAAGCCAGAACTCCAAGCACCCCCTTTTTGTGGGTCAGTGCCAGTTCTGGCCAACGCATAAAAGGTGTGGTCACATATCACACTGCACAGTATAACCTGCCAAGAATGCATGCCCTGGCACACAGTCTTGTGGAATACAGGCAGTCTTGAATGTCACCGCTCGTTGTTCTGCTGACAGGTCTCACCCTCCAGAGAGGCAGCCTGGATCGACGACTGAGCAGCCAACCCCAGGAGAGGCCCAAGCTGCTGCTGGTTCTGGAAGCAATGTAAAGCTGGTTACTTCCCCCTCTCAGGCTACGACGTCAGAGACTCCCCCTGAAGCTGTGTTCAAGCGACGCAACACTTCCTTCAATGACCACTCGTACGCAGCTGTGTCACCACGACTGCACAGGGTCCTGGCCACGAGTAGGCAAAAGCTGCAGAAGGCGAGGAAACTGTTGAAACAGGCAAAGAAGAAGATCAATCGGAAGACGGCCAAGATTAGGAAGCTGAACACGCTGCTCCGTGAACTGAGGACACGACTTCCTAAGCCAGCAGTTGACATACTTGACAATGCATTCCCCAACACAATGCGCAACCTCGTCTTAAAAAGAGTCAGGCGCAACAAAAACGCATGTACAGAGGATGTGCGCAAGTTTGCCCTCACGCTCCATTTTTACTCGGCAAAGGCATACAGCTTTCTGCGAAAGCACGTCAAGCTACCACACCCAAGCACTCAGCGGAAATGGGCAGCGGTGGTTGATGCACGACCAGGACCAGGATGCACGACCAGCGACGCCGGGGCTACAGCGGCTCGGCAACTCGCTGGACCTGCGGGAGTTACGTGAGCAAAGGCGACACGACCTGCAAATGGGTGCACAAGAGCATCCCGAAGCTTGCTTCCAGAGAGGGTGCGACGTCGTCAAGGAAGTGACTAGCTGGGGAACTACCTGCGCAAGAAGGATGGAATTTTGCTTTGTGGCACTCCTTGACGGCCCCCAGGGACCGACAAGACTGCCAGTGCGACCACATCTCTAGGAATCGGGGTGCGACACCGGTCTCATTGGAGTGCACATGTGCGTCAGAAGAGCTTGGAGCTCTGCGCAGCCTCGTCTTGCGTGCACCAAGGAGGCTGCTAGCTTTGCGTCCCTCCAGTACGCTGCTGGACGACCGACGTGAGCCGCCTCTTGTATGTACCGAGCGACGCCAGGGCTGCAGTGGCTCGGCAACTCACTGAACCTGCGGGAGTTACGTGAGGAAAGGCGACACGACCTGCGAATGGGTGCACAAGGGCGGAGGGGTCCCGCAAAGCTTGCTTTATGAAAGAGTGAAACATAGTCTTCAAGTGCATGCCTAGCTTGGGAACTGCCTGCGCAACGGGAATGGAATTCCGCTCTCCGAGTGTAATAAAGTGACTTGCGCACTGAACGTGACCCTATTCACTACTATTATCAGGCGCTGTGTCTAAAGATGGGTCTGACGTACCTAGGATGCAAAATCTAAAGATACGTCAGACGTACCCAGGACGCGGAGTCTGTGTCGGGTGTCCTAGCGTGGGCAGTCGGACTGCGGCCGGACGCTCCCGCTGGTGTATTTACAGCAGTCCGAAAGCGTAACACGCTTGCGTCTTATCGACCTTGCACAAGTGGCTGGCAGCCGCTTGGCCTGGCTGCCGTGTGATACACGGGCATGTGCCTGTCGTGTGTAAAAACGCGTGGAGTGCCAAGAAAATCAAACATTGTGTCTAACAAACTACTGATTTCAAATTCCCCGACTTTGTCAAGTTTTTCCCTGACTATTTTGATCAAATTCCTTGAGTTTTTGAGTCGAAGGATGACATTTCGGCAATGTCATTCAGCATGGCCGTGCCGACGAGCAACCGCCATGCCGCTTTCACTAGTCGTCTTCCCTTATTTAGCCCACTTTTTGAATGATTCCCTGACTTTCCCAGATGATCCGAAATTCCCTGGGAGTTCAAGGCTTTCCAGGTTGGCAGACAACTTTTGAAATTTCGGCACGCGTTTGCGGGGTTTAGTGATCGGGAAGCTGCTCGAGAACAACATAACTATAAGAGAAGCTGGTACAGTACTGCTTACACGACTGTCGCCCTTTCACAGAAGGCACCCGGCAGGCGGCCGGGAGCCGCCGTCCCCCCGGAGTGACCGCCGTCGGTCTTTTTCACGTCACTACGGATCACATAGTGAAGTGGTCCGTAGTTAGCTCAGCACCGAGCAGTTCGGAGATTTCAACACTTCACTCGCTGCTTCAAATGCGAATCTTGACGGTCGAGCTAAGAAAATTGCCCGGGCACGTCCGCCGTACCGTTAGAACTCCGCGTTCTGGTTACGTCCTACATACCTTTAGACTCCGCGTTCCGGATGGGTTCGACGTATCCTTCGACTCAGCGATTATGGAGGAGCTCCCGTGGTTAACGATTGCGGATACTTTAATTAAACTCGAACGACCGAGCGATGTCCGAGGTAGTGATCCGAGCCCGTACGAGAAGCACGGGACCGAATCTGGCTTACTCTGAATTAAATAAAAAAGAAAAGCCTCATTCCCTCGTACTTCACGTTATTCATACGCGGGAGAGCACACAAAACCCTGAAAAACCGAATTCCGCTCACGAAATCCACACACTCCGATCAACGCCCACAACGCTTCCGACACGCACTGGGCGCTGCCATCTTATCGTTGACGCCAGAGATTTGGTCTGGTTACGTCATAGATTTGGCCTGGTCACGTGTCTAGTGGTCAAAATTGTACAACATGGCGGCGGTCAATTGGGGGTCACTTTCAGCTGCCAGTTTATCACTCTAATGCCCTATACCTCGTTGTAAAAAATATTAAAAAAACAACGTCCGCCAGGCGGCACTACCTACCCGTACGTGCGTGTTGTGAGGTGAAGCATTGGGCCTGGACACCTCTTGGAGAGAAGCTGACACGCATAGTGTAACTTATATAGGAGGCACTGGGCAGGGCAAGGAGGTTAGAAGTACTAGGAGGGGGCACGTTGCAATATTGGTGAAGCCTAGTCATAAAAAGATTAAACGATTTTGTGCCCAGCGTGACCGCAGATCTCTCTGGCGATTGGTGCGCGTGACATGTCACGTGTGAGATGGATGGTTGATTGTAGAAGGACTCCTTGCAGACTTGCTCGCGCTCCGTCCGGTAGGTTTTATCAGATCGAAGGCTAGACTGTGGTGTATTCTAGTGGCCTATAGTAAGACGAAGGATAGCTACGGTCACGTGATGTGGTCACGTTGGCATGGTGAGTGAGGAGAGTAAGGAGGGAAATGAGAAAGAGGCGAGGCGTCAAGGGAGCATGGCTTGTGGAGGCTACGTGGCCGACGTCATGCCCTCTCCTACCCTTCTATTCTCCATGGGGCAGGGGAAGCCGCACAACCCGAAAACCCGAAGTGACTGCCGCACGGACGAAAACTGAAAACAATTTGAACTTTGGAGTAGTTTACATTATCTTTTCCTTTTTATTGAAAAAAAAAAATCGGTGTTCCGTCGAAATTATAACGGCACTATCAGTTACTAGCTCCAAAAATGAACATTTTACGACTTTTTCTTTTTTTGCAGGGGCAGCACTATTTTATGGGGCGAACGTAGGCGCTCGGCAGTACAAACCGGTGGGCTAGCTTTGACCGCGTTGCACGCTATGTATGAAACGGAGTTTAGTGTGGTCCCAATTTTAAGTAACATTTTCTAGGCGGAAGTACATCCTGATTTAGAAGGATATCTAGGCAACACTGAAGCTAAGAAACAAAATGGTCAGATATGTCGATGACTTTTTAGTGTTTATCGGGTGTTGTGATGGAGGGAGTGCGACAGCGACATCTGTTGGCGAAGCGGAAGCAGTTTTTGCGGAGTGGGGCGGAGGGCTGAGGCTCACAGTTGAAACGCCCAACGAAGGGGTTCTCTAGTTTCTTCTTGACCTCTCTCTTCGGTCCAGTGACGGTCATATATGCTGGTGTTACTCTCCGCGCTCTAAGAAGGGCCTCCAGGACTACAGGCTGGCTCACTCAAAACTGACTTCGAGGGGCACAGCGATCTCGTGCTTGGGGCGGCCTTGAAAAAGTCATGGTCCCATGCGGTGGGTGAAAGTTTCGGGACACAGGCTGATAGGTTACGAGAAGCTGGGTTTCCAGCGGTGTTATGTCTGAAGTTGCAAGCACTCCATAGACGTTTTTAAAGCGCAGCTTTTAGGCGCCAGTTTCCGTTTCGAGCGGCGACGCCGTCGGCGTGGCCGCGCGTTGCAGTATGGGACGTTTCCCATAATGACGTCAAACGTGACGTCACGTGTGACGTGACGAGGGCAAAATTTTTCCGCTAAATTTGGCATAAAAGAATTTCCGCTAAATTTAGCGGGAATATGTTCCCTCTAATTTTAGCGGAGAAATTTCCCCGTTAAATCTAGCGGAAAAATTTCCCTGCTAAATTTAGCAGAAAAATTTGCCCGCTAAATCTAGCGGAAAACATTTCCCGCTAAATTTAGCGGGAAATTTAGCGGTACAAAAAGGAGAGAAGCCGTCATCTTGGATCCGGGCTTGCTTACTGTACATACTCCAGCCAGCCCCCTCAATGATCCACCTCTTTGGGATACGTGGGGTTTTGGAGGGGTGTTCAATAAATATTGGGAAGTGATCGCTATTTTAAGGGTTCTGGTGGGCATGCCAGGTTATATGAGGAATGAGTGAGGCTGGGCAGAGTGAGACCTCTATAGCTGAATACATTACAGGTAAGCTTAAGGAAATATGTGTGGAAGATTTGTCATTTAGAAGACATACTGGAAGTTTTAACAAGAACTGTTCAACAACTTTACCTCTTGGGTCATCAATTCACTTCCCTATAACTTATTGTGGGAATTAAAATCTAAAAGAAGGTAAGGTCTCGGAAGTTCACTTACTAGCTGCTCAAGATCATCTAAAGTAGTCTGCTCATGTGGTGGTAAATAAAGTGAGCAGACGGTGATCATGATACCAATATAGACTCGGGCAGCAACAGCCTCACAATGTAAGTGGAACCGGCTCGGAAGGTCATGAGGGCTGTGCGAGAACTGCAACTCCTCCGCCCCTCGTATCAGGGGGACGATCTTAACGATGCACCGCACATCTGCCAAACCTGAAGGATGTTTACTCAGATAAGAAAGTTTCCTGGAGGTAAATTACCTCTGGGTGGACAGTTTGGAGCAGACTTTTAATGTCATCTACGTTCGACCGAACTCCTCTGCAGTTTCACTACAAAATGTGAGTCATCATTTAAAGCGGGAGGGTCGGTCCGAGGTCTCCGGTGAAAGGCGATATATGTAAAGGAAGAAGTCTGCTGACCTATGTGTATTTATATAATTACGAGGGTGAAGTGACAGGCAACAGAAAGAATCAAACAAACTCGGGACGAGGGACGACGAACTGCTGCCAGTCAATGTTACCAACACGCTCTTCAATTAATGTGGAGTGACAGTTTTTCTTTTTTTCTTTTTTTGTTTGGTTTGGGTGTTTGCTAATCCATATCGTCCTGGTCAGAACCAGGAGTGTATGGGTTGGCAGGCTCGGCTGTTGTCCCTGCCTCCTGGTCTCCGCAAGCAGGCTTGCCTGCTGGCCTGGGAGGGTCGGAGCTGCGGGGTGCCGGTCCACGACCTCGGCCGGGTCCTGGCGAAGGGGTGGCAGATGTACGAGGGAGAGACTGTCCCCCTTCCTTCTGCTCTGTCTTGTCTTGTGTTGAAGAGGCTGCATGAGACCCGTGCAGCTCCTTGGTTGGAAGCGGTCTCTCAAGGGAGTGAGCTCGAGAGGCTCGCTTTTTCTCCTTTTGGAGATCCTTGACAGGCACAGCAGACGCCGTCCTATCCTGGGATGAAGAGCCAATCTGAGGGCTCTCCCCACTAACGGGGAGAGGCTGCTGCCCTTGGGGTGGGTTTGGGGCCCTGAGGGCAGCAGCAGAGGTCTCGGGTGAGACCACGATGGCCTTCAATTCCATCCGTGGCGCAGGGCCTCTGCGCGCCACGTCGGCGCAAGTACCTTGGACAAGGAACGACTAGCGTTTTTTAGCCTCTAGGTAGGACAGGTTCTCTTTGACTTTGAGAGACAGAATATTTTTGCCCTGAATCCACAAGCGACACACACGGGAGTAAGCCGCGCGTGCGACCTTGCAACTTGAAGAGCATAACGCGTTCTCGCAAATGTCTGTGACATGTTCATTGCTGCCGCACTTGGCACTTATGTCTTTTCCCCCAAAGTTCCGTGGCCCATGCCCAGGCCGCTGGCACTTAAAGGGGCACTGACACCCCAAAGGTCGTATTTATTTTTATTGTCTAAAACGATGCAAGTTGCAGTCATAGACACGCAAAAAAAACCGCATCGCGAAAAAAAATTTTCCCGCGCGCGCGCGCGCCTTTTTATTTTTGGCGTTTGATTTTCCCGCGTCTCGCCTCCTCGCTTCTTTTGATCGGTGACGTCAAAAATCAGGAAATTTAGAAGCTTTGTAGGCGACATCTATATAACATTTAATTACGGCAATCCTAAAAGATGTTTTTTAATGCAATTGCGAACGCACTACGGCCCTTCTTTTTGAAATACCAAAAATCGGGAGTTCGTTGTGGTGCCGTCTCCTGGATTTGTATCCTCCAACGGAAAACAGGCGACACCGCTCAAAACCGGTCCGCCGCAACGCCGGGCGCTCGCTCCTTTCCTCCTCGCTTTGGGTCGCCATGGCAACAGCAGGGAGTGGTGAAAGGAAGTCGACTCTCAGGTCTCCGCGATTTTTGACGTCAAGGCACCGGCGCCGATCGCGCGGGAACTTCGAATTCGGCATTTGGAAATTGTTTTTTTACTTCACGAATACTGAATTCCCAAATCTCAAATTTTGAGGGTAATGTCCCGGCATCGTTTTCAATCGTTTCGGATAATAAAAAAAAATATGATTTTGATGTGTCAGTGCCCCTTTAAAGCACATTTGAGGTTTAGAAACATACCAGCGGACGCGACAGTTAAGGTAGCCGGCTTTGACTGTCGCTGGAAGGCTGCGAAGCTCAAAGGTGAGAATGAGATGTTTAGAAGGAATGTCCCGACCATCACGCCGAAAAACAATTCGTTTTACAGCAGTGACGCTCGAGCTTTGCAGGCCTTCAAGGATATTTGTCTCATTTGCATCAATCTTCTTCTGATGTATTTCCATGGACGGTGACACTGGTTTCGAGAATTTATTTAATTCTGTGCTTTGTGCCTTTGTAGGGATTTCTACAAGGAGGTCTCCTGAGTGCCACTTTTTAGCCTGGTAGGAATGTCCCATAATGTGCTCAAGGACCTTAGCAACGACAAACGGTGACAGTTTTGCGGCAGGTTTTTGGTCGTTCTCAGAGTGGACAACGAAACATTTCGCAAACTTTTCAATTTCTGGTGCTTTGACAATGACTTGTTAGTCTTGCCAGCGCCGCTTAGGGGGCTGCCTAGGGCCGGGTTTTGAAAGAGGGGCGACCATAGAGGCAAAGAATGTTCGGAATTTGTGATGCGCCGCCCACCACGGAGCCTAGCGCGGGAATAGGTAACGCTCCTTAAGAAAAATGGCTTTGCTGGAAGCGTTGCACAGTTAACGCTACCCAGAAACTATAACCAAGTGTGGATCTGGACGACGGTATCTGTCACCACCCAAGGTTAGCCCTTGCCACCAAAGAGGGTGAAAGAGGAAAAAAAAGTAGAAAGAGGCAAAAGGCAAAGGTAGGAGAGGAAAAGAAAGGCGACTGACTGAATCATCCCGGTCGGTCCAAGCCAGGACACCCGGGAAGCGGGGCCGAAATGGCGAATTGCCTCCCCCGGTGGGCCCCGAAGCGTCCAAACGTGCCCCGGGTTCGTCTCAACCACCAGAATGCAGTTTTTCCCGGACACGGGAAAGCCACGCACAGCCAGATGTGGGTGGGCGGACCCATATTGCCCAGGGTGCGTGGTGCCACCCACAAAACAGCTGCTTTCCAGGTGCCCCTGCAGGAATTTCCGATGCACGTATTGGGACTTGCGACTTGAGGCCCGGCGTTAACACCATCGTGAGCGAGAGAAACATCGTGTGCGGGAAGAAAGCTATAATCAACCTCCTGTTCGTTTACTCGATGCTGGGGGCCTATTTTCTTGCCACTCCAGGGTCAGCTCAAAGACAAAGTTGGCAGATGAGCCTTCATATGCGTCAGTATCGCGTCGTGTTTTCTTGCCGACTCTGTGGCATTATATGCTGGACAAGTGGCCAAATTCGCCATGGCTCCCATGTTTCTGGTGGTATCTTTCAGCACTCTTAAGTTGATCCTTGTCATTTTGTTGTTTGAAAGTCTCGGAGAGGGCCCTGGAGAAGTTTACCGCTGCTTCGTTGAGACGTACTCCGTTGTGAGAAATCTAGCCCCTTCAGTCCCGGAGAACCTCGAACTAGACTGGAACACAGTGTGTATTGTAACGATAGACCCAGCAGTTGTACTCATGGCTATACTTTACACTGCGGAAGAGTCTATCCATTGGTTGCTGAGCGTGTTCGACAGAAAGTGAGTGAAGAGAGTAACCATTAGGGTTTCACAAATCAACAATGTTGATATGAACATCGATACCAGGGGCGCTTGATCCCATTTGACACAATGTATTCTAATAGATACTTAATGGTATTCTGCGACCTTTTGACAATACAATTCTTTGATTCCTACGCTCGTGCTTTTGTGGATGTGGTTCAGCTTGCTCCTCTCTACTGCTTGAACATGCTAGGCCAGAGAAGCATGGGAATTCGATTTGATCTGCTTGAATCTCTCCCTCACCTTTTCAGTGCATCCCCTTCCATCATTCTTCTGAGCGACTGTCCGCGCCAAGGCTGCACTTTCGCTGGAGCTTCTCGTCAGCTGCGGCCTGATGTGTGTGCTGGCCACGTCAGTTGCCATCGCGCAACATGAACTGGACCATAATAAATGTCACCTTCTCTTCAATCTTTACCGATTTTATGCTTGTACTTTTCTGCGGTCTGGAGCTGTAACCTACCAGTGTTCGGGGCACCGGAATCGGTGGTCTTAACTTCTGCGGAAAGATCGGTGCTACGTTGTCGCCGCTTTTGGTGGAACTGTCAAACCGAACGCACCCACTGCGCCCACTCTAGTAGTCCTCGCCATCACGACACTCTCCTCGATCCTGGTTGTTTATGCCGAAAACGAGGCACCAACTGTAGCTTGACATACTCGAAGACCTAGCACGCGAAAAATTTCTGAATCCTAAAAAGTCTGAAGGTGTCCAATAGGTGCTTTAAACTCTGCAATGCGGCATTGTTTACGGTTTTTAAAATAGTTACTTTAAAATATCACTTAAATGGCTAATTTTATTCACCAAATTTATGCAAACATTTATAGTCCCTCCAGGATATGTTTTTTTCTTATTTTTGAAGATGCAGTAATTTTGAATTTTCAGTTCTCATACTCACTACACATACGTTTTATATAAGGGCTCTTTCGTTAAAGGTTGTCTTTATTATAGCACTTTATGAACCATTTTCATAGTCTCTAATTTGATAAACATGCGTTAAGATATCTGAATCACAAGTATCTGTATAGTTTGTTAAGAAAGAACATTATGCTCAACAAAAGTTAAACACAGATTGTGACATGCTACAAACTCACTGAACGTCTCGACATGCGAACTGTTGATGCCAGGCTTAGCAATTATCTTTTCCCAACCACATAATTCTGTTTTAAATTGTAAGCATTTGTCATCTCATTTTTGACTTTGTCCACAAATCTCATTCTTGAGCGTTCTTGTCACGGGCGTTCCTGTCAAGGGCACTCTCAACACTAAACGCCGCATTCTAGGTATGAAACACGTGACAATTTGTAACACACAGAAAGAACACTTCATCGTTTTTTTTTTGTTTTTTTTTGCCGCTGATTACATATGGCTAAACAGCGGTAGTGTCGTAAGGGCATCTGATTATCCACGCCTGGATAAACGCACCTGCCAAGATCTTTACGGTTCAGTATCATAAATTATGGTTCACCATAACCCACTGGCTCGTCTCGCAAGCACGGGTCGTCCGATTGATGCTATGGTGCGTGTGAATTCCTTTTTTAGAATATCCCCGGTTTATGGCTACTAGTCCTGGTGAGTGCCTATTTACGAGGGTACAGTTGCTGGAATAATTGTCAAGTGATTCGCGTTTTTGGTATTCAGCTGTGGAAACGCTTACCTCTCTTGTGATTGTTAACTGTGAGTCGTTTAATGTCATTATTCCTCTCTTTATCCTGTTATTCCCTTATGACGGGAGCGTGTGACATTGTTAGCTCCCCATTCAGTGACCTCTGCTCCTAGTGCCTGTTTATAGTTCTCATTGTAAAATAACCGCTTACGGATACTCGGCAGAGCATTGTACCACCAGTTCACGAAGAAATAGCCACTTTTTTTTTCCGGAGAACCTGGCATAGGGCTCCAGAAAGTCACAGAAGCGTAGACATCGCTTCCGTGAGCTACTTCGTCCGTGGGGCGCTTTCGTGTTGCAATACCAAAGGCGCAGTTACGCAAAACTTAGCTCGCTTCTTCCTCCACTTGCAAAAGGCGAGGACACCCCAGAAGAACGCGAATACAGATTCGATGACTGCCAGCGTCAGCATGAGCACGTCGTAGCTGCCAAGTGTGTCACGGACGTACCCTGTCAAGTAGAAACAAATGGAGAGGATTAGTCGGGTGGATAAGTGGTGAACGAATATCTTTCATGCCGTAGGATTGCAATCTTAAAGCTAGTTTGGTCCAGTCAAGTAGCGGTTAAGCCCATTTTACTATCTTGAGAATGTGTGAACTATGAACGCGAATACTTCCAGCTGCAGGGAGCGCTTTGACCAAATATGTTAGAAACAGCTCTGTGCTTACTTCGACAAATATCATCATTCTTGACTTTTCATTTAATTAAAATGAAGCATTATATTGCGCGGTGTGGCCACGGAAAAAATTCGACTTAATTTTTTTTCTGCAATGATTAGCTCAATTTTGTACACATCGCGCGTCTTCAACGATTGTCTTCAGTTATTGAGATAAACAATGAACAGTTTGCTTTTCTTCCCCATGGCTCACATAAACCGCTAGAGGGGTGACTGCTCGATCTCTCTACGCACTTCTAACGCTGACGTGGCGAAGGCTATAAATTATGTCCACAGTGAAAGCTAGGAGCTAATGAATTAATGGAAACCTGTATTAATTGAATGAAATGTGCGCTCGCCTATAGGTCACTGGCCTTGAGGCGAGAAGAGAATTGTGATTAATGGGAAGTAGTAAATTTCTTTTCGATAATTGAAACGAATTGATGAACCTTAGAGTTTCTGATGTAGCCTATTGCCGCGCGCGTAGCCGGCCGAGTAGGCAGTGCGGCTGTAGCTTTACGGTTATTGTGCCTCACGCGAAAAGCCAGGGTTCGATTCCTGGGAGTGACGGGTCTTTTATTTATTATTGGAATTTAGTTTTCTGGTAAATTTGATAATCTTCTTGCTTGTCCCACGCGGCTACAAAAGGCGCTCCGCGTGGCAAGTGGGCACGGCAGCTCTGTCAAGAACATATGCGGCTAAACCCGCTTCTATTCTTCATGCAGGTTGTGCTGCTGCGGCCCGGTGGTTTCTGCTGATTCGGTGGCTGCTCCAATCTTCGCACCGTCATCATCCAACGCCGTCCCACATCTACACCTGGTGGTCATCGCAGCCAGTGCACCGACGTTATCAACATCGACGGAACCAGCAGCTGTAAAGCCGAAGACGGACCAACGACCTACCAGTGGGCACGGCAGCTCTGTCAAGAACATGCGGCTAAACCCGCTTCTATTCTTCATACAGGTTGGTTGCTCGTAATCCTTGTACAAAAGCGGCGAACTTTGTTTAGTTGTGCTGCCGTGCCAAACAACTGTTTTTTCGTGCTTTGTTAATACCGTTGCGCTACTCTTGCAATTAAGCGGTGACATTGAAAGTAATCCCGGTCCTACAGTTGAAGAAATGTTGTCTCAAGTTTTGGAAAACCAGTCCCAAATGACCAAGGAACTTGCCGCTATAAATGAAAATCAAAAACGAGCGGAAGAAAAATTCACGGAAATTAACCAGAGGTTAGGGAGCTTCGAAGCTAAGTCGTCGGCCCTAGAAGCGACAGTAAAACATTTTTCTGACAATGAAGAACGGATCGTATCAATGGAAAGTGTAATGGCTGATTTGGTAGACAAGATTGACGACCTCGAAAATATGAGTCGCCGAAATAATCTTGTAATCTTTGTCGTGCCTGAGACCGATGACGAGACAGCTGAATCACTTCATGGCGTCGTAGTGAATCGACTGTTTTGTGATACGCTTGGTTTTCCGGTTGTAACCACAGAGAGAGTGCACCGCCTCGGGCGTCGAACGGATGGTAAAACTAGACCAGTCATGGTGAAGTTTGCAAATTTTTCAGAGAATATGTCAGTTTTGAGAAACTGCCCGAAACTGAAAGGATCGACGACCTCTATTTCAGAAGACGTTTCCTTACGTGTTCGAAATATTCGCAAACAGCTCTGGGACAGCGCTATCGAAAATCGTAAGAAAGGCGATAAGGTTACTCTAATCTACAACGAGCTAAAAATAAATAATACACTCTACATCTGGGACGCCGAAAAACAGACACGAATGGCACTGGGTCAGCCAAAACCCTCGCGACAAATATGACAGTCCAGGCGCAAGGCTACTGATTCGATTAGATTCTTAAATTAGAATGCGAGGAGCATAATGAATAAAGTTGTTGATATAGAACACGCGTTACTAACGCGCAAATCGCACATCACAGTCATCACAGAAACCTGGTTACACGAAGAAGTATCTGGTTCCGAAGTTATTCCCCCAGACTATAAAATAGTACGAAAAGACAGACACACGCGTGGTGGGGGCGTAGCCATTATTCTTACAAACAAATTGCACTATAACCGAATGCCAGGTATTGATGGCGTAGAAATATCATGGGTTCGTGTGAACATTTTTTCTACATCCCTTATCATCGGTGTTTTTTATGGACCACCTAGCAGCGGAAATGTTTTCGAAAAAATAAAAGATATCTTTCAGAGAATGTACACGCGAACTCTAGAGTTATTTTTGCTGGCGATTTTAATCTACCAGACATTGACTGGGTGAACAGTTGGTCTTCGTGCCAGATATCGCAAACACTATTAGAGCTATATTTCTGTCATAATCTAAATCAAATTGTACGCTCCCCCATAAGACTTTTTGGAGAAAAAGGCTCGATACTGGATTTGATATTTCTTTCCCAGAACTTGCTTGAACGAATACAGTGCATTGAAGTAGTGGAAGGCATTTCAGACCATCAGATGGTATTACTTACTTTGTCTTTAATGAATGAAACACGCAACACAGAAAGACGTAACGAATACTTGGACTTCTCTAAAGCTGATGACGTTGCTATTATTGACTCGTTAGCCTTCTGTTTTAGCGATTTTCTTAGTGCTTACGAAATGCCTGAGTACGACCTGAACTTTTTCTGGAACTTCTTCGAAAATGTCGCTTCTCGACTGCATCAACAAATTCATACCAAAAAGAGTAAAGATTGCCAAAAAAAAAAAAAAAATCCGTGGATTACTAGGGAAATTATCCAAATGCGCCGTAGACTCCGTAAGCGATCGAAGGATGAAAGCCACGTGAAGCAGTTGGACCATCAGCTTAAGGAAAACATTAGATAGGCGAAACATCGCTTCTTTAATGTGACCTTGTCTTCTTTTCTCCAGTCTTCGCCTGAGAAGTTTTGGAGGTTTATATCGCCCTCAAAGTCTAAGGTAAACGAGTTGCATATTGATCACGACATTCTGGACGACCCTAAGGGCATTGCTGATACTCTCAATAACTACTTCACGTCGGTCTTCAGCCTTGACAACAATCAAGGGTCAGTCCTGGCGGCTGTGCCGGGAAACAGTTCATATAGTAGAAATGCTTTGCCAAATATAACGATTTCTGAGGAGGGTATAGTGAATTATCTACTGAAAGTTGACATTAAAAAGGCAGCTGGGCCAGACAACATTCCTAATGCCTTTCTCAGGAGATACGTGGAATGGAGCGCCAAGTACTTGGTTTTGATATTTAGAAAATATCCGGAGACGTCCACGGTACCCTCCACATGGAAAGTCGCAAAGGTTATCCCAATTTTAAAGTCTGGTGACTCAAGATCAGTTTCCAATTATAGGCATATTTCTCCGCTTAGTACGTGCAGTAAGGTGTTGGAGCATGTGGTGTTTAAACACATATCGACGTATCTTGGACAAAATAATTTTTTTACTAGTTTTCAACATGGTTTTCGCCAAAAAGTATCTACCATTACCCAACTGCACAGAAACTGTGCAAGAATTTGCATCTGTGATTAATATAAGGGGGCAAACTGATGTGATTTACTTAGATTTTTTTAAAGCGTTCGATCGCGTATCGCACGAAAAGTTACTGATAAAGCTGTCACCAGTTTTAGATAATCCTGCTATCTTGAAGTGGCTTGAAAGTTACTTATCTCTGAGACAGCAGTTTGTTCAAGTTGACACCGCATGCTCCGGTACCACACACGTAACCTCTGGCGTCCCACCGGGATCGGTCCTGGGGCCTTTATTGTTTTTAATATTCGTGAAGGATATTGCTTCTAGAATTCCAGTAAAGATCCCATTGTTTGCGGATGATTGTGTTATTTTTAGAGAAATCAAAAGTTCTGCGGACTGTGAAGTACTAAACTCCTCGTTAGAAAAACTGTCTAGATGGTGTGATGACTGGAAAATGTCACCAAATTTATCAAAGACTGTATGTATGTCAATTACTCGAAAATGGGAGCCTATCACTTTTAATTATTTGATTGGGAACCGTAGCCTTGAGAGAGTAAGTTCATATAAATACCTGGGGTTGACAATAACGTCTGATCTTAAACGGAATGTTCATATCAATCAAACCGCTAGTAAAGCAATGCGTAAGCTGGGTTTCTTGCGTAGGTATATGAGGCAGGCCTCCTGGGATACAAAACTACTACTGTATAAAACTCGTGTTCGGCCAGTGCTGGAATAGGGAAGCGTCATTTGGGATCCGCATACCTTAACTTGTATTTCAGAACTTGAGCGAATTCAAAGACTAGCAGTGCGCTTTTGTGTATAGTATGTACTCCTCATATGTATCTCCTACAAAACTCTGTAATGACGCAGGCCTGGAAACTCTGCAGGAAAGAAGGAGAATAAATTCCGCCTTAAATTTCTTTACCTTATTGCCAATGACGAGCTTGGAATAGAGAAAGATAAATATATAACTTTTTTTTTTCCCCAGGTCTACCAGATATACACATAGCGAAACAATAAAGCCATATAAATATAAAAACGATACATTTAAGTTCTCCTTCTTTCCTCGTACAATCATCGATTGGAACAGTCTACCACCTGACGTTGTAAATGCTACCACATATTCCGATTTTTGTTTTCTGTTGTCGCAGCAAGTGCATCCTGCTTGAAAGTATTTCAATGTACCACTCCTGTTACGATCTCGCAAGAGATTGACAGTATCAATAAAGAAAGAAAGAAAGAAAGCCGAAGTCAGTCTCGCCCCAGCGCTCGATCCTGCGGTTTCGCTGACATCGACGCCCGCGACGCTCTGCTGTTTTCTTCTGTTCCCTTTTTTGTTTTGGGGACAAGTTCGCCCCATTAAACGTTTAGTTTCTTCAGTTATCGTCGCCTCATTAATTGTCATCCGTGACTATATCACGGAGCCCACTATTTACATTTTGTACTGCGCCTGTCCTTTTAGGATGGGTCTAGTCGTCAAAGTCGCCAAAAGAATCTAACGGAAAAAAATGTCGTTAGCGTTTATAGGCCTCAAAATAAGCTCATATATTTTTTTTCTGGTGTGTACCCAGAAATGTGATTAGCAGTCACCTGGACACTCGACAAATTTTGAGCACATAGACAGGTCTTACAGGTATCTTTTGTAATAGAAAGAAGACAACTAACTGAACCATGAAGTCGATTGAACAACCCAAACCCGAACATCTCTCACAAGCGATAAATTTCAATATTGACGGAACTGCCAGTGAAAAAGCGCATCCTCCGCCATTTGCCCGGATTTCGTGTGCCTCCAAGCAGTAGTCGCACCCCTGAATGGGCCTTTTGCACATAAAGTCGGCTTCATCGGCAGAAGCTTTAAGTGCGATCGGCGTGCGGAACGTTGCGCTATCCATCATGGCTCTCCCTCGATTAATTGAGTCGCGGAGGAAGCAGGAAGGTGTAGCCCAACTCCTCTTGCGGACACCGACCGTAGTTCGAACGATCGCCGCTGCGTGACCCTGGTCTGCACACGCGCAATACACTTCTTGAGAAAGGTTCATTCGTTGCCACGCTTCGCACGATGCGCGGACGTCTAATCTCGGCGATCCACGGTTGTACCGCAACGTAGACCAATGTTGTCAAACGCGAGTTCTCGCTTAGACCTTTTCCGCCGCCCCGCATTGCTCTCCGCAACGCGCTACGAGATTCGGAACTCTGCAGACAGGGCTAGCGGTGCGCCTGCGAAACTGCGGCGTCTTCAATGCGAAGAGCACAGCGGAGCTGGTGAGACCTCGTAAGAAAATTATTTTATGTGCCAATCGGCAATCGCGTGCACGGGTGTTGTCTGTTTCGAAAATGCGTTTTATGCACGAAGACAAGATTCACAAGATCAAGAAAACACTCGCTTCTGCTGGTTTGTTTGCGGGGTGAGTAGGCCGCCGAGCTGGGCTAACGCGTCTCAGCTCGGAGCGTGGAGCGAAAGCTTGCGCTGGGAACCTCCTGGGTTCAAGTCCCCGCCACCCCCGCCCGTTTCGATCTGGATGAGTTTCGTACCGGCACGCGTTCGTGTGATGACTACTGCGTGATGCACGTTAAGAATCCCAGGTTAGCGGTTGTACTGCACTGGCTAAATTTCTCATCTACAGCTAAGAGACCGATTACCCGTTGAGGCGCATCTCCATCAAGGCTGTATAAACATAAAGAGCAAACCAATTTCTGCGTGCGTTCAGTTCACCGCTGTTGACTCCACTTCCTCCGTTCATCCGATGAAGTGTGATGGAACGATGCTCCGCATCACCCCATGGTTCCCCTCGGGAAGATGGTGTAATTTTTTGTCTGCGGTCCCGCAGACTAGCTGGTCTCGAACCATAGAATCCTTCAGCTCACCTTGTTTGGGCCTCCAGTTGAACGTCGCGGAGGAACTGTTTGAAGCTCTCGCCATCTTGCTGGATGCCTCAATCGAAAGACGTACCTCTCCTTGCATATCGGGTTGCCGTAGTCCTCGAAGCTTTGACTATGGCGTTGTAACTCTCTCTGCGACTCTGTCCGTGAGAACGTATTGAAGACGTCTATCGCCTCCTGACCAGCAACGTGCATAAAAGCGGCTGTTTTTCGCGCTGACATCCTTCCTTTCTTCTCCGGCGAAATGACTGAAATGGAGCTCGGTTCGCGACCGGAACTTCTTACAGTTTTCTGCGGCGCCGTCTGACATCACTAGCCGCTCAAGAGGGGGCAGATGTTTTATCCAAGCGCTCTACTGATTACACTCCTGACACCATCTTTCAAAAAGGCGTTATACGCATAAAGACAATATTGACGAGATCGAGAAAACGTGCTTCGTTTAAAGGTCGGCCACGCGTCCACAGCGTGGCCAGCCATAGCCGCGACTTGCAGAGGCCCCCTGCCGGTGGTGTCACTCACCGATGATGGGCGCTCGTGCCAGAAACGGCACTGCGCACGACACGCTCATCAGTGCGAAGGCGACGGGCGTCTGCCGCTTCTTGAACGTCTCCGACAGCAGGACGAAGGGCAGGAAGCCGCGGCTGCCCTGGCCCCAGCCGATCATAAAGCCTGAAGCCACCAGCCAGAGATAGCTCGTCTTGAGCAGGGCCATGAGCACGAGCCCGGAGCCCTGAATGACGAAGCTGCTGAAGATCACCGTTTCTTTCGAAGTGATGCCGCTGTCCACGATGGGGGCCATGGACAGACTGGCGCCACCCCAGCCAACGGACATGGCCGTCATGATCATGGCGGCGTTGTAGTGGCTGAATCCGTTATCGTTGGCAAAGTCCACGATGGTTAATGTGTACGTGAAGATGGCGAAGCAGGCGACCGCGTTGGTCAAGCAGATGAAGAGAAATATGCACCGGAAGAACGGCCGCGCCTAGGAGGAGCAAGGTTACCTGTTACCGTGTAAACTCGGAATGTTTTAACATATGCAGCCGAATGGACCTTCTGCTAAATTACCCAAGCCTTCAGGGGGGATACACCTGCTCGTCACTCAATGGGCAAATTTCGCTAAGCAAACCTGAGTTTCAGGAATGCACCAGAGTATTGATTATTTTTGAGGTTCATTATAATGATCTCATAAAGTTTTGTGGGACCCTTGAATCTTCCCTTGAGAGCGCTGAATATTTTAGTAAAATCCAGAATTATTACCATTCTGACTGTTTCAAACAAATTTGGAGGCAATTTCGAAATTAAATTTTCTTAGATTATAAAAATCAGAAAACGAATGTTAGTAGGCACAGGACGGATCCTACCTTAATTTTAAGACTCTGACGGGAAGCTTAAATGTCTTGGTATTTGTTTATTCGTGTAAATAAATTTGACAGGGCAGTTTTCGCTAGATTTATTTTCAATGGGTTCAACGAGATGGTGACACCAGCACCAAATGAACCAAAGCCAGGGGATTTGTCGGTGTTGCTGTTTGTACAAGCTTGCACGGACGACGATTCGCGGCACGAGTCTTTTGCTTTACACCGCCGATTTTGGATTTGCCGTTTTGCTGGAGAATGGTCTTTGTGAGATTTTTGTCTGCTGCACCGGACAAAAAATAGGACCAATGAGAGGCGACGCATGCAGGGCGTAGTGACGCCATGGCAACGTGCTGTATCTGGCCGCCGCGCGACGAGCTTACGCTTTCAATTCGAGAGTGACCGCGGCCGATGCCACGACCTATGCAACCAATCTAGCGGTAAGAACGTGCCCCGTAAGCTCGCACTCCGCGAGTCCCTAGGTCACACCGAAGAGTCGCACGTGCTCATTCCCAGCGTTCTCATTGATGCTTGGGTAAGTTAGCAGTAGGTCTATTCTATACAAGAGACCCGTCACAAATAACCGCCACGAAGAAGTGCGACATCACGTGGCATCGTGACGTCATGTGTCATCATGATTTCACGTGACATTGTGAGGTCACGTGAGGTTCTGATGGCATGTGATGTCACGGTTTCACGTGACTGTGTCATTGTGATATTATGGGGCATTGTGACATCACGTGAAATCATGACGTCGTCTGACTTCACAGTCATGGGTCCTCGTGATGCCACGTGACGCCATACACACGTGCTTTCCGAAATAGACTACTTTCAAAAATCCCCGCATACAACACTCTTTGAGCTCTTTGGACCCCTTTGGGCATGGAGAGGTGTGGTATGGTCTCGATTCCGACTACCCAGTTGTAGACGAAGTAGTGCATCACGGCACTGCAGGAGAATAAAGTCAGCGCTCGGTCGCTTGCATCGCATCCATTCGTCTACGTGAGAGCCCCCATTGAAACACGCACATCCAGCGTCCGTAAAGACCTGCATTTAGCGAGGACTAGGAGTACGGCCGGCTGCGACCCATACCTTTCTGGCAGTCTAACTACGACTCGGGAGTGCAGCATGACCTTCCCTTTTCACGGATCATTCAACAGCCCTAGGAAATTAAGACGATGGAACAGGATCATTTGCACAGTACACTTCATATTCCTGTGTTTACCTGTGCACGTTTGGTACATCGAGAAACTCCCCCTGCCCCCCCCCCCCCCCCCCCCCAAGAAAAAAGAAAACGCGTTTCAGCATCTTATCCGTATTGGTAGTGAACAGCTTCAGCATTAAAAATTTAACGAAAGTCACATATTCGAAAATGCAAACGCTGGGTGATTTCCGATAATATCGACCAAAAGGTGGCTGGTCGACGTTTTTAAATCAACTGATGTTTTTATATGACATCCTCTAGTGTCTGTTATAAACAAATCCACACTTAGTTTGGACCAGAAAAAAAGTTTGCGGACAGGAAAAGCTCTAAGGCATGAAGAGGTGGACAGTCCCATTAACGAGCACTGATGGAGGGGGCACGTTTGAAAGTGAGCAATTAAAACGATAAAACTAGGAGAATTCTAATACTTTTTAGAAACAAACTATGGGTATAGCTTGCTTGTGATATATGGTAGTAATGTTTATTTAAATTATATTTCTTTTTCTAAATATTGCCAAACATGCCTGCTCGAATGACAAATGACAAAATTTGGAGGCCTGTACCTCATAAAATAATTTAATCACCATCTTAATATTTAAGATAGTAATCTACATATATAATGCTATTATTTAAGATACATATTAGGTATCTTAGTGATACGATAGTGGTGATATATTTAGGCAAACATAAAGAAAAATTTAAAAAAAAAACGAAAAATTCTGATACGAATAAAAAACAACACCACCTTCGATATTTTTTTCAAATTTGAGCACAGTGTCATACTCTATTTTGGCATTCATTTCTATTAAAAACATGTCGCATTGTTTGATTGAGAAAAAAGACGTAACTCCCCAAAGTAGGGTCTTTTTTCAATACCTACACTTGTCACTGCCCTATACGGGGAGAGACTCTGAGTTCGAGTTTCATGACACTTACACACATATTTTATATATTTTTATTCAGATAAGGCCATTGATAACTATAGTAATCGTTCACACATTAAAAGTGAGGAGAAACTAGTGTACACAAAGAGCCATCATATTACGGACTAGTGATCCGAGGAAAGGTCCTGCAGACATCGGCCACTGGGAACTTTGTTTACTTTATTGTCCTACGACACTATATGCTCCTCTCTCTTCCGCTCTATCTCCATCTTTCTCTCTATCTTATATATATCCCTGACTTACATCCAGAATAAAAACATATTCAAGCCTTCCCTTTCTGCGTGATAGTGTTCTGTGGCTAGCAACAATCATTTCCTCGCGAAGATCACGATTATGGCGCAATAGTTGACGGAAGTAGTAGACGACACTCCTCGCTAGTTCTGGCGAAGCGGCCGATTCAATCTTTTTTCGCATTTCCCCGCTTACTGTCAAGGATACGGGGATTCGCTTCAACCAGCAAAATATGGCCGCCGATAGCTGTTTACTGAGCAGTCGTGCCTATCGCCATCCCACTCGCTGGCGGCACGGGCGATAATATCGGGCACAAAGGGGCATACCGACAGACAGCAGAACCGCCAAATACTCGAGCCCCGCCTAAATACAATAGAGTGTAAACACTGTTGCCAAGTCAACCTTGGAAAGGTTAACATGGCGAAAGTGTTTACGCTCTAGGTAGGGGAACACATGGCGTGTGGTATGAGCCGGATCCTTACACGAGGTGCAAGGTGAGCACTGAGAACGAGTCTGCTGCCCTAGAGTGCTTCACGAAAGACGAGCTACAATGTTCGCGCCAAGGTCCCAACCGGAAGGACCTGATCTCTGTCATGCTCGACGGGGAGAAAACATTCGTGCCAAAGCACTTCCTGACACGCTCAATCCGAGAGGCCTTTCGTGTATACAAAGACAAGCATCCTGATTCCGGCGTTGGGCTAACGAAATTTTATTCTTTGCGCCCTAGATGGGTCAAATGTATTCCACACCAGGAAGTGTGCGTTTGTGTGCGCTGCGCCAATTATTACCTTTGTATTGCCGCTCTAGAGGACGTTGCAGGCTCAAGGAGGCGTGACCTGGGGGTCACGTGACCTTGGGGTGACCTTGGGGTGTCACGTGGGGGTCACCTTGGGGGTCACGTGACCTTGAGGTGAGCTTGGGAGGGGTCACGTGACCCTGTGGGGGTCACGTGACCTTGAGGTGACCTTGGGGGGTCACGTGACCTGGGGGCTAAGCTCGCCTTCGGCGGGAATCTCTCCGATGCGACATCACGAGGGAGGGGAGGATCTTCTTTCGACTCCGCCCCGGCGAGTTTCCCACTTCTCCTCTTACATTTCCGGCCTCCCCGACGGCGGCGAGTTCCCCAGCGCAGCTCCGATTTGTCCCTACGCTCCGCAGTGAAGGTTTTTTTTTTTTTTTTATTTAAATTGGGGGATTGGTGGCCGGCTGGGCTAGCGCACAGCAGCTCGAAGCACGTCGAGGGAAAGGTCCGTTGCAGAACCCAGGATCCTGAGTTCAATCCCCACCCCTACCCTTTTCGATGTTGATGAGCATCGTACCGGCGTGCAGTCGTGTATCATTACTGCGGGATGGACGTTAAAGACCCCAGGCTAGCGGTTGTACGGCACTGGCTAAATTCCTCGGAGAATCGCCCCCGTTGAGGCAGACCACGTTTTCGGCAGTATCAACATACATACAGCCGGATTTTCTTTATTTAAATCTAAAATGACAAATAAGAATAGGTAACAGCAGGGGTGCTAATTATACAAACATTGCTTGGATATGGCCTAGTTGACTAGACATTGTGATGGTTTGCTGCGCCACGTAGATGCAAGAAAAACGCACTTGATGAAGATTTAAACTAAAGCAGAGAACAGACGGAAAACAACATACAGGAATGGAGCCGACTAAAAACTGTAATTCTTTTCTCATCTTTCTCCCCCCACACCGCCACATAAACACACTGTTTTTTTTGTTTGTTTTTTTTTTTTGTTTTTTTTTTTGTTTTTTTTTTTTTGTTTTTTCAAGGTAGGGTGCACGTGGAGCGAAAGCTCGCGCTGCAGAACCCAGGATCGTGGAATCATCCCCACCACTGCCCGTGTCGATCTGGATGAGCATCGTAACGGCATG